>NC_134468.1:43437969-43602535 GCF_964194025.1 Convolutriloba macropyga | reverse complement strand
GCAACATTTCATAGCCATCTCAAACTTTTAGAGTAATAGCTTAACACTACTGAAGCATTTCTAAAATTTGTCATAACACCAGGCAAGAAATTCTTTTTTTTCTAGAAAATTATGTCGGGAAAACTTTTCATTTCTAAGAATGCTTTAGGCAAAATCTTTTTAATAGGTACTGGAGGCACGAGTTAACCAGAACTCTAACAAAGCAGTGCCTAGTTTTAATTGTGCTCATATGATTTTTCTGTTGTCCAACAGTGCACTAAGAGGAGTTCAAACACACGGAAATTCGTTTTCATCAAAATATTACTTAAGATATGAGTAAAAATCTCATCTTTTTCTCTATCTACATTTTCTAGAGTTATATTGCTTAATTGTGCTGCATAATTTTTTGTCTTTTTGTGGTTTTTGCTTCCCATTTTTTGTTCCCCGGGATTATCAATGCAGAAGTTGATCTGTCCTCTTCCATCACAATGAACAATAACATAAAAATTGCATGATGCTGTAATTCTTGTCAATGATAATGAAATTTCAAAATTTGAAAACAATCAAAATGGTTTGTTTATTGCGCTGTCTCAATCAACTAAGCAAGCAGAAAATTTTCCTGCATAGTTCAATGTATGATATGAATACTATATAACAAAACAAAATGCTAATCGTTCTAGTGTTATGTAGTACCCTCGATCTGATTTTTTTCTAAATCAAGCATCTAAACAATGGTTCACGAAAGAACTATCATTCCGTAGAAGCTTGAAGTTCTCTTAATTTAAACTAATATAAATTAATTTCAACTCTCGTTCAGATAAAAACAGTCGCAGAACTTACCGATTAAATAATGTTTTAGCGCCCAATTAATTCTACGAAATCTGATTCGTCTTTAGACTACGAGTTGATCACACTCTTTTATCACCACTTCCACTATAAAACAATGGCAATAAAAGAGTGCGATAAACTCGCAGTCTAATCACGACAACAGTGTGCTAAAGTAATGCAACTGTTATAATGGCAAGGAGATTTGATTAAAAACATTACAGCACGGTTGTTATTGCCCTCTGGAAGTTATTCAACAACTTGGCTACACCTTGGAGTTTCTTATCATCTCGATCGCGATAACAACCGTCTGGTGTTATTATATATGAGAAGGCTCAAAAACTGTTAGTGTACTCATTTGAGAGGTTAGCACATCAATAGAGTTCCATTAGAACTATGAGCTGTTTTTCATTTGAGTACAGATATAAATTTTGATCTAAATTGTCTTACATATTAGTATGTATTTTAATGGATCCCAACATGAGCTTTAATATTTAGAATTTTGTTCGACTTTTGATTTATGAGGTGCAACCAGACTGCTCAGTTTCTTTCATAAATCTGGTGTAAGCAAAGCAACCAAGTATTGAAATAATTGTTACAAAGAAAACAAACGAATGAAAAGCTTTTGAATGAATATTGAAGCAGTACCTATAGTCTGTTTCCTTAAAGATTTTTCTTTGCAGTTTAAAAAGGGTTCCCAAGGGTCATTACGTCCAAGGGGACGTAATGAAAAGAATCATCAAGCGTGAGAACCAACAAGCATAAAAATTATCCATCATTCATGCTCCAGACTTTTCATTGTTCCACGCAGCTGGATTGCTCTTATCCAGCATTCTGACCCCAAAAAGTATGGCTAAATCTTAAAAATAATTTTCCATCAAGTGAATAAATAGCCAACACCTTTTACTATAATGATAACCTGTTAGTTCCCCTAGTGGAAATCCCTTTCAGGTTGCTATGAATAAAGACACTCCTACTAAGCTTCAATCAATGATCGGATCTATTCTGTTTTGCCCCCCCCCCTCCCCCAGTGTTTTTTACGTCCCGCAGTTACAAATTATATGTTGTTTTATAACACGTTACTAGGTAAAAAATAGCAAATAGCACAAGCCTCTGGGAGCGTAAAAGATATAAGCCCACTAAGCTTGGGGGGCAAACAGAATAGATCCCAATGATCAAAGGAGAAAAAGTTAGTCATTGGTCTGATTTGCTGAGTAATTTTAAAACCACTTCGACGAAAATTTTTGGGCCAATAAGAAGTGATGGTGCACCACCCGTACAGAGGCAACTGGGGTGCCCACCACAACCCATCCACCTACAAACACTTCAATTTCCCCAATGACAAACACTACCTGCCCAACACAAGCTACTACTCCAGTCACCCCAATATAGGTCAGCTCAAAATCACAAAGTAAACACTCTATTCGGCAACAGTTAAATACCTTTTATAATGCAAACACGACAAAATGACCCACTAACAACCCTCAAGAACAGGTGGTGAAATTTTGGCCAAACCACAGCACCTTACAAAATTTTTTGGGCAATTCTAAATTTTCATTGTAAAAGTTTTTGGTTGACTTGCCGAGACTTGGTTACTTCTTGTCAATTCGTAAGATTTCAAACAAGCCGTTATTTGACATACCGAGACGTGCATTTCACTGGAGAGGTACTTATCAATACTTGAAACTGGTTCCGTGCTCACTTATGTTTATGTAATTACACTATTTATTACAATTCAAAGAATTTGAATTGTATTGGTGCGCTGTGTTTTTACGACTCGAAGAGGAGTATTGGAGAAGTCCTTATTTTAAGCAATTTTATTGGAGTGATTTTTGAAGCGGGAACTGAAACGCGTGAAAAAATTTGGAGTGATTTTGGCGCTGAACAAAAGTGAAGAGCGGAGCGAAAAGAGAGTGGTTTTTGTTCATACCGCTGTTTTTGAGAGAGCGAGAAATTGGTGTGTGAAAAAATTTTCTCTAAGCGTGCGAAATTTTTTTGTTCACGTGCGGCATTTTAAAGCAGTTTTTTATTTATTTTGATTCAGAGGTTTGGTTATGATTTTGTTTTAATTTTAGGCTGGTTTTGGTAAGGGTTTGAAGGTTTCTGGAGTTAATATGAATTTTATGATAATTCGGAGGTTTTTAATGTATTTTGCTGATTTTCGGGCTAATTTTTGTGTTTTTTCGACGATTTTTTTTGTTTTACTGGCTCAAATGGGTAATGAAGAAACCCCTTCTACTTGAGCAATTTTATGATAACAATTGATTAAAAATTTGTGGGTAAGAATCATTTTTTTGTTGAGAAATATGACAAAAAAATGGCAAAAATTGGAACTATTTTTCTTAATTTTTTGCAGTTTTTCGTTTTTTTTCTGTTTTCAGCTAAGTTTCTTTACCTATTATGACTTGCCTATTGTTTTGCGAGCATCTGGATGCCCTATTGGCTGAAGGGAATTTTTCTTTGGATTTATTTGTTTTTTGAAATATTAAAAAATTTAGTAACTTTTTCCAGTTTTTCAGCGAAAGTTGTTTTAAAGAGCTTTCTTTTTCGTAATTTAGCCTAAATTATTTTTTCAAAATTCGCATAAGTGGTTTTTTTAGGTAATAGTTGTTTTGATGAAGTTATTTTGGCAGAGATAGTTTTTTCGGGATCTCAATTTATAACAAAATTTGATCTGATTTTTTATCATATTTTAACAGATTTGATTTTATTGTTTTTACTTTTTTGTTTCATGACTTTGTTTCAAGATAATCATAATTTTGTGAAGGCACATTTTGTTTGATGAGTAGTTGGATGGCGTTTAAATGGATTTTTACTTCGTGTCGTTTCCGGAATTCTTCCGGCTATGTTTTTAATCAATTTTATTGGAGTGAATTTTGAAGCGGGAAATGAAACACGTGAAAAAAATGGAGTGATTTTGTTGCTGAAAAAAATGAAGAGTGGAGCGAAAGGAGAGTTTTTTGTTCATACCGCTGTTTTTGAGAGAGCGAGAAATTGGTGAGTGAAACAATTTTCTCTATCGAGCGAAATTTTTTTGTTCACGTGCGGCATTTTAAAGCAGTTTTTTTTTCATTTATTTTGGTTCAGAGGTTTGGTTACGATTTTGTTTTAATTTTAGGCTGGCTTCGGTAAGGTTTTGAAGGTTTCTGGAAGTTAATATGAATTTTATGATAATTCGGAGGTTTTTAATGAATTTTGCTGATTTTTGGGCTATTTTTTGCAATTTTTTTATTTTTTTTTGTTTTACTGCCTCAAATGGGTATTAAAAAGAACCCTATTACTTGAGAAATTTTTAGTTAACAAATAGTTGCAGTTTTGTGGATAAGAAGCAGTTTTTTGCTGAGAAATATGACGAAAGATAGCGAAAATTGGAACTATTTTTCTTATTTTTTTGCAGTTTTTCGTTTTTTTCTGTTTTTTAGATAAATTTCTTAGCCTATTATGACTTACCTACTGCTTCAGGATCATATTGATACCCTATTGGCTGACAAAATTGTTCCTTTGGATTTTTGTGCTTTTGTAATACAAAAATATGATTTTTTTCAGGTTTTGTCAGTCAGTTGTTTGTAAGAGCCTATTTTTTCATGGTTTGGCATCAAGTTTTTTTTTTAAAACTTCTCATAAGTGGTTTTAGTAGGTACTTGTTGTGTTGATGAAGTAATTTTGATAAAGATAGTTATTTCGGGGTTTCGATTGATGACAAATTTTGATCAGATTTATGAAATTTTAGTAGATTTGATTTTTTTTTAACTTTTTTGAAATATGGTTTTGTTTCAAGACAACCCTAAAATAGTGGAGGCACGTTTTATCTGATGAGTAGTTGAATGGCATTTAAGTGGATTTCAACTTCGAGTCGTTTCCGGAATTCTTCAGGCTATGTTTTTTTTAAGATGTGTTTACACTTTTTTCAATGAATTTGATCTTTCAAAACGGGAAAAACAGATAAAGCCCAGCGGGCATTAAGATTCATTAGAGACCCAAAGTGGGATTCAGTAGTCCCTGAAATGCTTATAGTGGTGCAGCTGCTGGGATGGCCTTAATACAAGGTTAAAAGTTCATTTTTAGGAGTTTTCGGGCTCAAATTGGTGCAATTTTTCATATTTTTTTTCTTTTATTTTTAATTTTTTTGCTTGATTAGTCTTAAATTGAAGTTTTTAAAAGTTGATGAAGGCTTTTTGTGAAACAAAATTGCTTGTTGACCATTTTATGAGCTATATGTTTTGGTACTACAAATATAAACACACAAAATGATAATAACTTTCGCAATTTTTTTCAGGTTTTTTGAAATTTTTTTTTTATTTTTTGAGTTTTTTTAGCCCTAGGTGTCAAGAAACCTCCTCTAGGGTTTGATAAAGGGTTTAAATATAGATTACTGCAAAGTTTCTAGGGATAATGGAATGGTTATCAACTTTCTGCCATCAAGAATATTGGCATTTTTTGACAAAACTTGCAATTTTTTTTTCAAAATTTTTGACATTTATTTTCATTATTCAAGTTGTTTGAGTCCCAGGGGCCAAAAAACCTCATTAGGGGTTGAAAAATAAGTTCTGAAAAGTTTTTAGTTGTCATGGAAAAGGTTTCAACTTTTAAATATCACAAATTTTATCATTTTTTTTTACAAAATTCCCATTTTTTTTCAGGTTTTTGAAAATTTTAATCATTTTTTTCAGTTTTTCCAGCTTCAGGGACCAGGCAATCGCCTTTGAGGGTTGTTAGTAGGACACTGCATAGTTTTTAGTAAAAGTGGAATGGTTTTTAATTTTTTAATGTCTCGAAGTTTAGCAGTTTTTGGACAAAATCTGCAATTTTTTAAGGTTTCCTAAAGTTTTTGTCAGTTTTTGATATTCGTCCATTCTCAAGTCTGAGAAACCTATTCCACTTTCTGATAAAAAGATTTTAGTTTCAATAGGTTTGTTTTCAACAATTTAACCTTTCGACTTATAGAAGTTTTTTGATAGAATTTGCAATTTTTTTCAATCTTTATCAAAACATTTGTATTTTATTTATTTTTTCTTGCCTCAGTAGCTGGATAACCCCCTCCAGGATTTGATAGTATGTTTTTGAATAGTTGCTAGGGTGCTATTCAATGGCTTTCAACATTTCAATCGAAAGAATTTCTATTTTTTGAAGTTTGAAAGTTTTTCTAAAAATTATTGCCTATCGATCTATGAGCCAATGAGTTTTTAAAGCTTGGAATTGGGTTACTGGATAGCCTCTGGAGACACAGAAATTATTATGAAGATATGTACATCCCGATTTTCTGCAACATTTCCTCATAATTTGCAATTGATTTCTTTTTCTCAAATTTTTTGGTCATTTTGGAGTTAACCGATCTTCAAGGGCCAATGAATTTTTCTTTTCAGGTCTTGCAGATATATTACTGTGCCAATTTCAGAAACCAAATTTGGCATTGAACATATTTTTGAAATAGGTAATTTTAAAGGGAGAAAATTTTGCCTTAGGTTTGCCGGAGTTTTAGCAATGAGTATGTTTTTGTTTAGTTTTGATTCTTTTAGTTTCTCAATTTTTTGAGATAATATTTGTGTTCTGGCTGGCATTGTTCAATTGATCAGCTGGTCAGGTAGAGTACGTCAGAGTTTTTCATTCAATTCTTTGAATTGTATTTCAGGACTTGTCCTGCTATGTTTTTTTTTTGTTGTTTAACCTTTAAGATAGACTTCTTGTGATCGAGTTTATAACAGCCATTTTTTGAAAAGATAAGAAATCACAGTTTTTGAACAATTTATGAACAATAATGAATAGCATTTCGCATATAACGGCAGCTTAAACCCGCTCGACTTTTGAACCCAAAAAATTTACGGTTAGGGGGTAATAACAAATTCCCCTAAATATTTTACACCGTTTTGAGTGAGAGCGGGAACGCGTCCCCGGAGAAACATCTTTAGGGGAATTAAGGGGGATTCCGACGCGGGAATCCTTAAATTTAAAAAATCCTACTGCTGACATGTATTTATTTAGCAGGCAATTGCTGGGCGCAAGTTATAATTAAATTCTGAGCTCAATATTTCGATTACATATATCGGCAATAGAAAATAAGGGCACACTTTTTCCAAACAACATACTGAATTATCGAGACTGAACAAATAATTCATGCATCTAGAATAAAACTCTTTTGACGTCTCAAAAAAGATTTTTGCTATTTTAGATTGCATTAGAGATCCTAGGGTACAAATTTTTTGGTCGCTAAGTATACGTTAGCACATGAATCTTAGCGGCCCGATGGACTTAGTGCCCTGACACGAGGGCGCTTGCGTCTGAGTGCTGGGCAGAATGCCTGAGGGGGGCTAAGATCCATGTGCTAACTTCTTTAGAGAACCAAAGGGTACGAAGAGGGCTAAATTTTAATTAAAGTTGGAATTAAGAGTACAGTTTTGCAAATTATTAAACAAGAAGTATTCATCAATTTTCTAATTTTTTCCTGTTTTTCATCAATTTCAATCATTTTCTGCTCCAAGTGCCTCCAAGTGCTTTCGTTTCAGGTTTTGATGGAAAATGTCAAAAGTATTTGTGTGTTTGGCCTAACCGCCAAAAATTAAGTTTCCTTACTGCGAGCGGGCCGCTAAGTTAGGGCCGCTAAGTTAGAACCGATAAGTTAGGGCCACAAAACTTAGCATTCCACTTTGCACTTGCAAAATGCTAATTGCACGTGCTTCCAAGTTTTAGCAACCAAAAAATTTAGCAACCTGGGTTCTCTAAGTATGTGTTAGCACATGAATTTTAGCGGCCCGAGGGGGGCTAGAGTTCATGTGCTAACTTATTTAGAGAACCAAAGGGTACGGAGGGGGTTAAACATTAATTAAGAGTTCAGTCGCAAGGCACTAAGTCCCTCGGGTTGCTAAGACTCTTGTGCTCACATACACTTAACAGTTAACCCCCTTCGTACCCTTTGGTTTTCTAAATAAGTTACCAAATGAATCTTAGCACCCCTCGGGCCTTGGGCCAAGCACTCGGGCGCGAGCGCCCTCGTGCCAGGGTATTAAGTCCCTTGGGCCGTTAAGATGCATGTGCTTACACATACTTATAAACTGTACAAATTTGAGCCGTAAATTTCTACTTACATTTCTGAAGGCAAAAAAAACTTAACATTCGATCAAAAATTGATATTTAAATCAAGCTGAAGTTGCTCAAGACTATTTTAACTTAAATTTAGATCTAAGTTTTTGTTTTCAAAATAATACCAGGACGCTTACGGATAAACAGAACGATGTATAATTAAATCCACCAATTGACTCCTAATGCAAGGTCAAGGTCAACTGTTAAGGAGCAAGCAGCATTTTGTTTTTTTTACCTTCGACTCTAGATTGGCCAAACAGATACAATATAATTGCCGTAGGTTATTGTTTATAAGAGCATCAACAAATTTTTTTAAGGTGACGAATAGTTTAAATTTTTTTGTTTTGTTTTCTGGCGGAATGTTTTTGAAGAAAAAGATGAAAAAAGATCAAACGCAAAAGAAATTTTCAAATTAAATTTTAAAAAAGGAGATCGGAAAAAATGCAATTTTTTTCACTAGTGCGACTTATGGGGACTTTCATTCATTCAGTTTTTGTTTTGCTTAGTTTGCGCTGCAAAAAATACTTCACTGCAGTCTCTTTTGTATTTTGATCAGCTGAAGACGTCACACAAAAAATCAGGAAGTATTTAAAAACCTCGGTTTGTGGTTAATTAAGCAATAGTTATAATTGCTCTCAAACGCAGTTTCTAGCAATTATATTAGTCCTGTGGTCTTTTTAATGCGATATTTCGCTAGACCGTTTTTACGTCTCGCGCTTATAAAATTTGATCTTAGAAAACGGGATAAACAGGTAAAACTCGGAGGGCAATAAGTTGCCGGGCTTTACGCCTAACCAGCTCTTTGTATGCAATTCAACAACAGTTTCGAGGAGACAACTTCATGATGTAATGGGCGGTTCATAATATTAAAAATTTCAAATTTGACCTCCTCTGTCACCCCGCCACACTCTATCCAACACTCTCACAGTCCAACTTCCTCCACTTGACAATTCGGACCCCTTCTCGTCCAGCCCTTCCAACCCTAACCCCCCCCCCCCATCCGTTGACAGCCCCCCCCCTCTGCTCACCTCCCCTAATGCTAGCATCCCTAAACCCCAACTAGCTACTACCAAAACCAACCTCTCCCGACTTCGCCCGACCCTAGTTGGGTCTGTTTGAACATTATTTTTCAATAGCTACGATATTCGCCATTTATAAGCTACAAATTGAGCACTGAAGTGTGTCTCGATTTTCAGATATGAATTCCTAAGTATAAGTTAGATGTGATATGTCTCTGATCGGACCATCATGAGGCCGAAGTTGCCACTGATCAGGCCATTTTCTACACACCGTCATAAGCGAGGGCCCAGCAATTTTCCAGACCATTTTTCAGACGTTTTTGCGCTCAAAATTATCTCTGGTCAGATCATCCCAGACCAGGTGTCTTATAAGGGTTAGAATTGGTTAGGGGAGTAGGTTCAAAGGAAGCAATTGCCAATTCGTAACTGGATATAGCTGCTAATGGTTTCCCATTAACATCGTAGCTTACATTTACTTAACCATCACTTAAAAAAACTAAGAAAGTAAAGAGGAGTAGCTAAACTCGACGCTTCTTTTAGCCCGTACCTCACATTACCATGGTGGGTTCTTGGGTTCATCCCATGGTTCATACGGACAACACTACGGGGACACTCATCGATTGCATAAAGGGTACAATGGCAACTTCGGGTACCAGGGAAGGGGAGTGTACCACGCGTACCAACAGGGATACCACCCTCAATTTGCATACCAGGGACAGTACGGACATAATGGACAATATGGATATCATGGAAGACATTTGTAATATAATGACAGAATGATCTGATGATGTATCTGATAACAGAATGATTTGATTTAACGTGATCTGTTATTGAAGAGGCTGACAATTTAACGTGTTATTCGGAGTAAAACTGTTCTGTTAACATCAAAATTGATCAAATTTAATTTAAGTTATGTTATTACACCAAATTAGTTTTCTGTTTAGTTCAGCTATGACTTAATCTAGTTAATAAGCATTCTTTGCAATTTGGGCTCTCTAAAAAGATGATAATTAATTGCGCTAAAACATTATTTTTTGCAATTACTTTAGACCTGGGGTCTTCTGACGACTTGATGAGGAGTGTTGGTATTCTGCAGGTTTTCTTTTTCAGCTGAATCAAGTTTGTTCATGTCCTGAACTTTTGACATTTGTTTTCGAACATTGACTTCTGTTTTAGAACATAGCCTTTAACAGTAATTTAGATAATAATACATAATAATTAGGAACTGCTGGTGATTTTCAAGGTAGGAAGGTCATTTTTACAAACTTTTATAATAGTCCCTCCACCCAATCCAAATTACAAACACCACCGCCACCTATCTTGACCCCCACTTACATACCTATAACCCTATATCCCTTACATACTGTGATACATATGGATACCTAAATATATATCGAAACCTTTATGTGTACTAAATTATTTACCCTCTATATCTAAAATTATATCATGTGTTTTATAAACTAAAAGTTATGACTTCTATTTATTCACCTATATTAATATTCCCGATAGTCTACTAAATTATTTCATATTTTGTTCATATCGGTTTATTACTAGTAATCATAATCTCAGTTAGTCAATCTGAATTCAAGTTACTCTGCAATTGCTCTTCATAACCCTAAGTTAATCTTAGCAGTGGATCCGCGTCGCGTTTCCGATAAACATAATTCACGATACACTAGTAGTTGTGTATTTGGCTAGCACTTGCTACTCAATTCTTAAGACAAAGCATTCGCACCGCGAATCCTAAATTATTCAGTAATAAAAGATATAACATGGCGTAGTCAGCGACAAAGGACAGTGGCAAATCCCCACTTGGAATTCAACCCTTTTGGGAAAAGGCGACACTAGAACCCCCAATTCGCTGGGAGTTTTGGAGAATACAATTGAAACTCGCAATCCTCGCTAGAGAAGGGATTGAAGTGGACCTTCTCTTGGTAGACCCTCCAGAACATGTACTCCTACCTCCTGAACCAGCATATGAGGATGCAGTGGACAACCCGACGGCACAATCAGAACGAGACCGACGTACCCGCAATGAGCAGGCAAAAACAGCGTGGAAAAACCAATGTCAACGTGTCATGACAATCGGCGTACTTTGTGGTGACAAACCATGGAAGTTATGTGATCGAAAAGCATCCTCTCTGATGTATTTGAGCTTAGGCATGGAAGGGCGTCGTGTATTCAACTCAAAAAATTCAACCATTAACCTCGAAACAATCTCAACGAAGGATCTTTGGGACGTTCTAAATACAACCTTCATTCGGATCCATAATATAACCTTCGATAGATACCTCTTCCTCACACGAAAACAACAAAAGGGAGAACCTATTGAGAAATTCTATGGACATCTCAAAGAACTTTCGGAAAACTGTGACCTAGGAGATAAAGGGGACACTATCATCCGGGATGTCTTTATCGCGAATATGCAAAATGAAGACATTCAGAAGGAACTTCTTAAAGAAACAGTAGACCCGGAAAAAGCATTGGCAATAGCAATTAATATTGAGATGGGTACACTCAACTAACTAAAAATGAACGCAAGCAAAACTGAGTCACAGTCAACGGTTAACCAAGTACAACGGACACGTATCGCAAATGATACCCCTTTCTCCAATATGAATACAACCGCACGGAAAAAGCCTACAACCTGTCATTTCTGTGGATCTAATTGGACCTCCGACCACCGCAATAAATGTCCCGCTCGGGGAAAAAGATGCAATAACTGTGGTATTGAGAACCACTTCGCAAAGGTTTGTCGCAAACCTAAAAATCCCAATTCGTACCCAAAACCTAGACCGCGGGTCAATAACGTAGAAAAAGACGATCAAAATGAAGATGTCAATCAAATTTCGGCCAATTTTGATCCCGATTTGGAGTCAAACTATTCTTCAGATGAAGATAACTGTGTAGCAGTCATATCTTCAACAGATTCCGCAGTTTCGGTGGACGCAACCAACCTTCCCGTAACTCTCGGCAATACACCAACAAAGGTTTTGGTGGATTCGGGCAGCGTATGTACAATAATCAATGAATCCTTGGCGAACTCAATCATTTCCCATGATCCAAAATCAAAGTGGATACGCGAAGCGAACCCTAAACAATTGAAAACATTTTCAAATGAACCTATTCATACGATGGGCATCCTCCAAACTTCCATTCAAGGCAGCAATTGGTACGCGAATCAAATCGAAATTCGAGTAGTGGCGGACGGACATCGTTCTCTATTGGGTAGAGATTTGTTTCCAGCTCTTGGAATTTCAATACATCAATCAAGTAATCAAGTAACAATCAATCAGGTAGATCAAGAATATTGCCCAATCAAAAAACAGATTGCTATTGATTACCCCGACTTAATCTCCAGAATCGGTAAGTCTAAAGTACATACAGTTCGTTCAAAATTCCATAAACATTATACCCCATCACATCAAAAAGGCCGCCGTGTTCCTATAAATTTGTTAGACAAAGTATCCGCTGAACTAAAGAAACTTTCTGAACAAGGACACATCGAAAAATTACAAGAATTTTCGGATAAAAACTTCATTTCTCCCATTGTAATTACGGTCAAAAAGGACAAATCTGTAAAATTAGCTCTTGATTCGAAAATATTAAACAAAGCGATCCACAAAAACAAGTATCAAATGCAAAACATAGATAGCCTCATCGATTCAATTTCACAACATATTAATAACTCAAATCTGGGAGATAATGTCTATTTTTCAACAATCGATCTAAAATACGCCTATAAACAATTAAAGCTGCCTCCCGATACGGCACGTCACTGTAATTTTAATATCATTTGCGGCGAAGCAACGGGTACGTATCGTTTTAAAACGGGATTTTTTGGCCTTACAGATATGCCGGCCGAGTTTCAAAAGGCAATGGATTATACATTGGTTGGGCTGACTAACACATACTGTTTTCTGGATGACATAATCGTAGTTAGCAAAGGCACCCAGGAATCGCACCTCAAATACGTATACAAATGTCTCCAAAAACTTGAAGCAGATAACCTTAGAATTAATTTAAGCAAATGCCACTTCGCAAAACATCAAATAAATTGGCTTGGTTTTACATTTTCACAAAGTGGTGTTAAACCTATCGAATCTAAAACAGCGGCAATTGCGGAAATTAAAGCCCCAAAAACATTGAAACAATTACGGTCATTTTTAGGTAGTGTTCATCATCTAAGCAAATTTATACCTAATCTTGCCAAAATATGCCACCCTCTTCGACCTTAACTAAAGAAAAACGAAAAATTTATTTGCAATGAGAATCATCAATTACATTTTGAACATATCAAAACTGTTATTGCAAACGCTACGGAAAATACTCATTTTAATCCAACACTGGAAACGCGCATCAAATGTGATGCATCCCGCCAAGGTTTAGGCGCTGCACTCGAATAATTAGATTGCGAAGGGTGGAAAACAATAGCTTTTGCATCTCGTTTTCTTAATAGCAATGAAGAACGTTATAGTGTAAATGAACTCGAATTACTTGAGGTGGTTTGGGCCATTGAATATTTTAAATATTATTTATTTGGGAAAACTTTCACAGTTTTAACAGATCACAAAGCACTTCTTTCAGTCTTAAAATCACACCGCTCTAATAAACCTTACAACAGTAGATTAACACGATGGATTGACCGTTTGTTACCATTTGATTTTAATATTGAACATATTCCTGGTACCCGAATGGGCTTAGTTGATTATATTTCGCGACAACCAAATCAGAACGCTAAAAGTGTCAATCAATATGACAAGGAATTTATGGTAGCAACAATTTCCCGTATTCGCGACGCGATTACATCTTTATTTAGTAACGCAAATAAAATTCCTTTCCAAAAGCGGCACATAACTAGTAATTATAAACAACAAGTACACCCGACGCGAGTCCACTCTTGCAAACCTGCTAAAATTAGCGCGCATAATTCAAATGCCTCAATTAATTCACTCATTCCTCAAGCACAAGTAAACAATTACAATTCTGAATTCATTTCTAACTTTAATTGCCGTGCAAATCAATTGCTTTAATCTGATGCCACACCCGCATCGCGAATCCAGTCGCAAAATTCTAATTGCCATTTGATAGCTAGCTCCACACAACAAGTACTTCATATCAACATGTCAGCAAAAGAGGCACCACAAAACAACCCATCAACTTCACCACACACCCCAAGAGTGACATTTCGCACCCAATCCACCCCCATCTCATCCACCAGAGCCGGACCCAGCAACACCCAAGCATCATCATCACCCGGGGAATATGACATTGAGCTCTCCATTTAAAATATTATTGAATATTTTAAATATTATTTATTTGGGAAAATTGAATATTTTAAATATTATTTATTTGGGAAAACTTTCACAGTTTTAACAGATCACAAAGCACTTCTTTCAGTCTTAAAATCACACCGCTCTAATAAACCTTACAACAGTAGATTAACACGATGGATTGACCGTTTGTTACCATTTGATTTTAATATTGAACATATTCCTGGTACCCGAATGGGCTTAGTTGATTATATTTCGCGACAACCAAATCAGAACGCTAAAAGTGTCAATCAATATGACGAGGAATTTATGGTAGCAACAATTTCCCGTATTCGCGACGCGATTACATCTTTATTTAGTAACGCAAATAAAATTCCTTTCCAAAAGCGGCACATAACTAGTAATTATAAACAACAAGTACACCCGACGCGAGTCCACTCTTGCAAACCTGCTAAAATTAGCGCGCATAATTCAAATTCCTCAATTAATTCACTCATTCCTCAAGCACAAGTAAACAATTACAATTCTGAATTCATTTCTAACTTTAATTGCCGTGCAAATCAATTGCTTCAATCTGATACCATACCCGCATCGCGAATCCAGTCGCAAAATTCTAATTGCCATTTGATAGCTAGCTCCACACAACAAGTACTTCATATCAACATGTCAGCAAAAGAGGCACCACAAAACAACCCATCAACTTCACCACACACCCCAAGAGTGACATTTCGCACCCAATCCACCCCCATCTCATCCACCAGAGCCGGACCCAGCAACACCAAAGCATCATCATCACCCGAGGAATATGACATTGAGCTCTCTCGGGAAGAGGTATTCGAAAACAACCTCAACCAGCTCTTTACTAAATCCTTCCTGGCGGTACTCACAAGCAAAGACGCGGTGTTGAAAGAGATCCGCGATTGTGTAATGCAGGATGACGAGGCCCGCTGTAAAGAAGTGAGCACATACATCCACTCCTTCTGAAAGGATCTACACGTGAAATCTGGATGTCTGTGTGTTGACCAACGCGTGGCCATTCCGAATTCTATTAAGGAGGCGGTGCTCGAATCCATCCACATGACGCACCCGGGTAGTTGGGGGATGATATCTCTCTCCCAATATGCATGGTGGCCCTACATGCATAGGGAAATTTTAGCAAAAACATCCGATTGCGTCCCGTGTACGGATATTGGTAAGAATCTGAAACATATTATACCAAAATCTAAATGGCACCCACACAAAGCTTGTCAAGAACCAAACGAAGAAATACAAATTGATTTTGGGGGTCCGATAATTAATGATAAAGACAAAGACATTTACTTCTTAACATGTATTGACCGTTATTCAAAATATCCAACTGTTAGAATATTCGAAAATGCTAATGGGGTAAACGTAGTAAAATTTCTTCGTGATTATGCATATACTCATGGAATCCCGCGAACGATACGCTTAGACCAAGCACCTTGTCTTGTAGGTAAACAAGTTACAAATTATTGTAACGAAAATAATATCGACACTCTCGACGCTCCGGTCGGTGATCATAGAGCTATTGGATTGGTGGAGCGAATGATCCAAACAATTAAAAGACGTTTAGCCTGCATGAAAGCCGAAAATAAAGATACATTTTCCACAGCTAAAGCAATAAATCAAATAGTCTCTGATCTACGATTAACTAAGCAAAAAAACACAAAGATAACGCCTTTTGAAGCTCATTTCGGTCGGCCCGCAAATACTCCTTTACGGAATATTAGCACACTTCCATCAAGTCAAAATCTAACTTATGAAAAAATTGTTAATCACTATTTAGATGCTGAGACAGTTTCTGCGGAGGATTTGCTAGATGAAAATGGATGGATCAGTGCCAACAGAAGTGACATTGAGATAGAGCAGAAGATGTGCCAGGCCTCCTTAGACGCAGGACAACGCTATCGGGAGTCCGACATTAAAGAGTCCCGCTTTATAACTCATCCGCAGATCACAGACCCTATCCCCAGGACAGAACAATCCCTTAACGTCAAACTGGCTCGAAAATTACCACAAAAGAAGAGAGCAAAAAGACAACTGGCGGGTCTGTACGAAGTGTTAAAACCTGGATCCTTCGTCACCAAGTCGTCCCCAACAACGACGATAATTAACGAGCCCGGCAGAACTCCAGTGAAAGTCCGAGATAGTGATCTCGCAAAATTTGGGACTAAAGCAGAAAGATCCACCAACTTGTGGGTATATGCCCAGCGACGCCCTGCCCCTTACGAAAAAACTACAGAGTTTAAGATCGCGAAGCATAGTAACGATCTTAAGAAACAGAAGAGGGGCGAAATCAAGATCAGACATCGCCAACGTGATACTACATCAGTAGTATCCTCTGTGAATTCAAATGTATCGCGTGCACTAACAGTCCGCAAGCCGAATAAACCACAATTCAAAAGACGCCTTAATGTCCCCACAGCTGATATCCAAGAAGACGTCTCAACTCAAAACCAGCCTCTCATTTCAATTGTACCGGCCCCACCTACACCTACATCACAAGTACCCCCCGCACAGACACAGGACGACCAAACAAAAGGCCGCAAGCGCAATCGACCCCAATTCTACGGCTTCACAGATGCTGACATCTCTCTTACAAGTTCTCTAGCTTCAACAAGTTCTACTCAACCAAAGAAGCGCAAGAATAAAAAAGAGAAGAAACGAACAAAGCAGTCAGATTCGGTGGTAACCCTCATCCAAACGGCGGAACAATCTCGAATCCCGTCACCTCCCCGACCCGACTTACAATTGGGACAAGTCTCACCACCGGACCCCAGAGTTCGATATTTCGAATATGAGCAGGAACGAGAAATGTCGGTTTGGGATGCTGAAAATGAAATTTAAATCCAAAAACTTAGCAAAACTGTTTTAAACTACATTCATTTATTTGGTCTTGTTCCCGCTCTGCTGATCCAAATATATTGTTAATTTTACTTTTAATTCATTACAGTTCATCCTCATTTGTCAGCCTTTAATTTCTTTCATTATTCGCTCTGCGAATCCATTTATTTCTGTTTGTGCATTTAAATTATTCAGTACAATGTATTCACTTCACATGCTTAAATAATGACGCGTATTCGCTCTACATTTACACAATTATTTAACAATAGTAGTACCTCTACATTTTGAGTTAAATTTTGTTCGTCTCATTCAATTTCATGTTTTGTGTTGATACTAAAAAATTGTAAAAACATTAAAAATTTTTTTTTGTCACGAGGGAAATGTGATACATATGGATACCTAAATATATATCGAAACCTTTATGTGTACTAAATTATTTACCCTCTATATCTATATTTATATCATGTGTTTTATAAACTAAAAGTTATGACTTCTATTTATTCACCTATATTAATATTCCCGATAGTCTACTAAATTATTTCATATTTTGTTCATATCGGTTTATTACTAATAATCATAATCTCAGTTAGTCAATCTGAATTCAAGTTACTCTGCAATTGCTCTTCATAACCCTAAGTTAATCTTAGCAGTGGATCCGCGTCGCGTTTCCAATAAACATAATTCACGATACACTAGTAGTTGTGTATTTGGCTAGCACTTGCTACTCAATTCTTAAGACAAAGCATTCGCACCGCGAATCCTAAATTATTCAGTAATAAAAGATGTAACACATACATACCCCCCCCCCCCCACACACACACACACACACACACACACACACAAACTACTACCTAAGTACCTACCGACCTACCTCTACCTGCATACCTTTCACCAGAGATCTATTTCCCTACCCCCTAACACCTACCTACCCACACCATCAAATTAGGACTACACCATCACCTAAATACAATGCCACCGCCCTCACTTCCCTCCCCCGCCCCCACTTCACCTACCCAGCTTCTAGTATTCTACTGGCTACGTTTTTAAGGCAACTCTCAGCTTGAGCTTTTTTTGGTCTCACCCCCTTTAGCGTTTTGCCCTCAAACACTGGATAAACAGGTAAAGCCCGGAGAGTATTAAGTTGCTGAGTAGCACACTTAGAACTTCATACCATACAAGTCTCTACGTATACGATTCACTGATGATGCGGTTCTTAATCTTAAAAGTTTGATCCCTCACCTCCCCCCCAACGGTCCTCCGTCCGCCCTTATTCAATAGGCGGTTTCAAACACCCTTAGGTTCAACCCTCACCAACCCTACCCCACCTCCCTCATCACCTGCCCCCCCCCCCCCCCCCACTCTGCACCCCCCCCCCCAACTTAATGCGAACATCTTTAAACCTCAGCTACCAAAGCCAATAATTTGCAAAGTTGTTTGAGAGCAATTCTCTTGACGTTAGTCGGATAGATATTTTAATAAAATTTCTTACACTTTTCCGCACAGTTCGGAACTGAGATAGAACATAGTTATGCCTGCAGCAAGATTGAAACAGAACAAAGATTTTGCAAAAAAAGAGCAGAGTAAATCAACTGCAAAATCTCGAGCTTAATTGCGCTATTTTTTGCTGGCATCCGTTATTTCCCATTGAGCTAAAACTGGCACTTCTTCACATAATAAAATTTTGAAGCTCAACTGCAAAAAACATATGTCTTTATTATCGCAAAACAGACGTATCTTTAAACAAGAAAAGAATTGAATAGTGTTGGTGCTTTTGTTTCTAAATTTTAGTACTTTAATTGATGGCATCCAAAGCGTGCTTAGATATTTTATTGCGCCGCTCAAAAACCAAATTTTAGGGTAAATTGGAATAATCATTTTTCTTCAAATCTTTTTCACAATCAAAGATTGCCAAATACTTAATTGTTTGCCTCATGTAGATTTATGGGAACCGATTTGAGTTCTGTATTTTGAATTTTTTTACGATTAAGGATAATTATTGTAGAATAATTCTAATCAAAAACAGTCCGACCTATTCAAAAACATTGCCTTCACTTTTACTACTCGACCAGATGAAATGATTCTCTGCTTTGCAAAAAACGGCAGAATCTATTAAAGATCAAGTACACATCATATGTAGATATTTGAAAAATTGCACATCATTAATTGCAATAACGAAGAAAAACGTAGCTTCAGTCAAATTCTGCAATTCAACTTCAATTGAGCGACTAATCCCTGTTTCGTTTTTCTGAAATTGGGCACTTGTATGCAGAAAAACTTTTAGATTTCTCTATCCCTAATATTAAAGACAAAATCAATAAGAACGGCAGAATTAATGGGACATGAAATTAGTTCGATGAGTGGATACACAAATTTAACAGGAAGTGATTTTGGACCAAATTAACATCCAGGTAATGTCTCACACAAGTTTCGCCGGGAAATTTTTATCCATCAGGCAGTTGGTTAGACCACTATAAACCAAACAATGCTTTTGATGACAAAAGCTCGCTAATTTTACACCCTTAAAGCCAATTTTTAGCAGACGAACGTCTGGAAAGAAAATGGTTTTTTATATTGGTCTTCGTCCTTCTGTTGATTTAATTCTACATCATGCCTTTACAGATATGTCGAGAACGAAATCAATGACTACCTCAGAGAATGGAAAATTTGGCAATCCAATCTTCATTAGGGATGGAAAAGTCGAACAGATTTCTCTGCATAACGTTCCCCACTCAGAAAAGAGAAACCTTGATCACATGCTCTATTGAGGTTAAACTGCAGAATTTGACTATGAAGCTACTTTGTTCTTCCTTATTGCAATTAGAGATGTGCATTTTTTTCAAATACCTACATTCGATGTTTACTTGATCTCTAATAATAATTAATTTCTATGTTGTGAAAGATTTTGTTTATGCCTACTCTAATAGAAAACTAAAGAACTGACCGGGGGCATTTTTAGAAATCAAATTCAATTCGCTTGGGAAGGGTTGTTTATAAGTCATAGAAAAGTTTTTAGTGTAAATTAGCTCTCGATTTATACGAGAGCTCAATTTTCAAGAAAAAAAACTGAATCATAATTCGAATTTTGCCAAGAAGGATTTTATTAAATTTTGATTTCTATTGAAACAATAGAATAGAATCAAAATTGAATTTCTAAACTATAAAACTAATTTAAAATCTTGTCAATTCAAAGATTGTGAAAATTTAATTGCTTTGCTTAGAATCGTAGCATAAAAAGAGAAAACTTGGAAAAGCGTGCCCAATTATTTACACACAATACGGTTACAATTTAAAAAATTTATTTTTTTTCTGGTGGCGTTTGAGTTTTCAGCAATTCTGATTATTTCAACATTTGCAAAAGAGTGGAACAATAATTAAACAAGTAGCAAAAGGAACTAATTTGAAACTCAATATTTAACAAAACAGTAGGTTCAAAACTTGCTCTGTTCTGACAAGCTATCGTACAAATAATTTACTATTTTTCGGCTCCACATTATGACATGGGTTAAAAAATTTTACATGACTATCTAACAAACAATCAACAATATTTATTAACTCACTCCTATATATTGAATTCTTAGCAGCCTAATTCTATCTACGAACGAAGATTTCGATGTTTGTGTGATTTCATTTCTTTGCTCAATTCTCAGCAGATGTCTCTTGATTTTCCATCTACTCAATCTCTCCTTGGATACTTGAAGTAGTGATTTTCGTCAAGCCGAAACACGAAGTGGAGCGAAAAAGTGTGCGGTCTAGCGGTGTGAATTTTCTGCACATTCAATTCTCCAATTTCAAATTAAGGCAAGAAAGCAGTAGGAGCAAAAATTCGCTTCCTCGATTGTGGCTTTTTCTTCACATGCCGCAATCCGACTTCGAATTTTTCTAATTTATTTTTTGATCGGATATTCCCAATTCAATTCATTTATCGGCCATTCTAGATCGAATCTATGGCTTCGAATCTTTTTTGATTTCATTTAGTCAAACGACATTTTTTTCCATGGAATAGCATTAGCTAGCTTGAACTTTTTTTCAAAATTCACGAAAATCCTGTTATTCCTTTTATAAGGTATTGAAAGCTTAGTTGCAAAGATTCTCGAGGTTCAATGACTACCTCCAACTCTATTGTTATAAAATTCATTCAGTCATTCTTTTCTAGTCTCGATTCTTTTCCTTCAGTTTAGTTTTCATAACGTTGTGATTAAACATAAATATCAATCAAGATATCATTGCTGTTTCGGTATCTGTGACTAAACTTCCCATGGATCTATTCTGTTTTGCCCCCCCCCCAGTGTTTTTTATGACTCCCAGTTACAAATTATATGTTGCTATATAGCACGTTACTATGTAAGAAAATAGCACGTGCGCCTGGGGGTCATAAAAAATTTATGCTCACTAAGCTGGGGCGGGGGCCGGAACAGAATAGATCCCTTCCCATTTCGGATTTACATTGAACCCCAGCGTTTTTAAATTTAGAGATATGTGATCGATGCGCGGTCTGAGAACTGGTTTAATTAAAAGAAACTATCATTTCAAGTTGGAAAAATGGCATCGCTTTGTTTGTTTCATCAGTCTTATTTTAAATATAAATAGCCGGCTTTGAGCTCTCAATTCTAACTTTGTAAAAACAAACAAATGATGTATTGTGTTCTTCACTTGTTTTCTATCCCCCTCCCCCAGTTTCAAACGCTGTGTTGTTACGTAGTACATTATGTAAAAAGAGCATTTGGGGGTTTATCAGAAAAATGCCAGCATCTATCAGCATTTCTTGATCTCCATAAGTTGTCAATGACGTCAGCAGAGTCACGAACACTATGCAAACTCCCGTTGCCTACTCCATCGGAAGTCACAAAAAACTTCAAAATAAATCAAATTATCGCAGAAGTCAATCTCATTTTCTGCTTCATAAGCAGACTTTGCAGTTGCAAAACAACGACTTCTGACTTCAGCAAATAAAATCTACTCAAAACACAAATAACAAAAAGTAAGTTGTTTTAACTCACCTAATTAGGGGTGAACACTTAATTGAGTTCTTCCCATTATCGCCTCCCCCAGTCACTGAAATATGAACCCGGGTTGCCCATCATACAACTTTCCTTGATTTCATACAAGGTCATATATGATTTGTATGATTTCCCGGTAATCATACAAGTTTCATAAAAGAAAAAAAAATAATTGTAAATGAGTTAACGACTCCAGTCGCAACAAGTATAACGCTCTTTTAGTAAAAAAAACACGATATATACAAGGATCATATATGATTTCTTAGGTTCCATACAAGGATCGTACTAGGAAATACGTTATGATTTGTATGACATCATATATGATCCTTGTAGGATTACCGGGAAAGGTCAACCCGGGAAATTATAGCCCCACCCCCATTATAGTATGTTTCCCATGATGAGGGGGGCTTTACGTTATATGACCAGTAAGTAATCAGATTGCGGTCGTCACAATCATCATACTCAAAACGGGTCTTTCCCATTATAGCCCCCCCCCCCATGAAAACATAGCCCCCCCCCCCTCATTATGCTATATTTACCATGATTGAAGGGGCTATAGGTTATCTGACCACTAAGCGGGGGGGGGGGCTAGAATGGGAAAGACCCCTCAAAACTCGCGCCAAAGGGATAGGTAGACGTCAGATTTTTCAAATCAACTGGCGCCCCTCACAAAGTTTTAAAACACTCATTGTATGAATGGTACGGTAACTATGGGAGTAGCAACACAATCCAGTCTCATTAGGCATTATTGACCTAAAATGGGAAAGGAATAGGTTAAATCAATCTGTACAATTGGGGAAAAGAGTCGTTTAAATGTTCATTTGGTGTAAAAGGTGTAAAACCACTCTTTCGAAAGTCAATTGAAACGATATATTACATAAGCAACAACGTATAAGCCAACCACGTATAAGTATTAACGATAACATTGATCAAGTAACGTATTAGCTGTAAAACGTACAATCATACAACGTAAGCATTAACGATCAATGCAACAAGTGGAACTTAGACGGCAAGATTTTTTGTTGTTCATTTAACAGGTTTTTTGTCTGATGTCATTGACGTCAAAATCAGTTCGTATTCAATCGGCAATTGTCTAGATAACCTAAAAATATTAAGCCGAAAACCAGCTTAATCGATACATATCATGGTTATATTTACTTAGAATTAGGTTAAATGAACTTTTTCGGAACATTCTACGTATATTAGAACGTATTTAATTCTTATTTTAAAGTTTAGAAATACTCGAATCTGATTGGCTAAAATTCGTTGTTTTATTTACTTCGTAACATCCTCCGGCCCGGAAGAAGATGTTGGGAAAACTGGTACAAGTTTTACAAGCGGGCGGACAAGTGAACCAGTCGACGTACGTAAAACGGCGGAGCGCGCGACGCTATCGGAGCCGTAACGGAGTTCCACAATCCGAGCGGTTGGGTAGTAACCCCTAGGGTTGGTTTCTTCAACTATCCAAACCAAGTCACCGGTCTTAAGGTGTTGCTCGGCAGGCGTCTGCCACTTAGAACGTCGGTTCAGTGTCGGTACGTACTCTCTGATCCAACGGGACCAGATCGCATTAGCGTACGACTGCGCACGGGCGTAGCGTTTACGGTGGTCAAGCTCATTATTGCCGACAACAGACGGAATACCGGTAGAGTATTCTCCTAAAAGAAAGTGGTTGGGCGTTAAAGCGTTCAAATCGCACGGATCGGCGCTTACGGGTGTTAAAGGACGCGAATTGAGAGCATTCTCCACGAGACAAAAGGTGGTATGCAGTACCTCATCCGTGAGGCGACGCGTGCCAAGAATAGTATACAACACGCGCTTGAAGCTGCGTACCAACCTCTCCCAGATACCACCTTGATGTGGTGCGCTGGGTGGATTGAACCTCCACTTAATACCTTTGTGAGCGAGCTCCGCTGCAATGTTGACAACGTTCCACTTTTCAATACTTTCTCGGAGTTCTTTCTCCGCTCCAATAAAGTTAGTGCCATTGTCCGACCAAATCATGGCAGTTGTACCTCTACGTGACACAAAACGCTCAACTCCCATAACACAAGAACTGGTGTCCATGGATGTAACTATCTCGACATGGACAGCGCGAGTAGTGAGACAGGTGAAGAGGAAGCCCCACCTTTTCTCAGTAGTACGGCGGACAGTAACATAGAATGGCCCAAAGTAGTCAACGCCAGTGTTCGTGAAGGGAGGAGACTGGTAAGCAAGTCTCTCCTTGGGTAAGTCGGACATGATTGGTTGCATAGTTACAGCTTGGAATTCGCGGCATCTCAGGCAGTGTGCTTTGATGGAACGCAAGGATGATCTTAGTTTCAGCACTGTATAGCGTTCCTGCACAATTGATCTTAGGTATTCAACGCCCTGATGATAATGCTTTACGTGCGTATGTTCAAGGAACAGTTTTACAAACGGATGACGTGCATCTAAGATGATTGGGTACTTTACATTAAACCCAACTTCAGTTAACCGCTTGATGCGGCCCGTGGAACGAATTAGCCCATTTGGACTAATAAACGGTGAATGTGGAGCAATTCGGCTACTCCGTTTAACGAATTTATTGTCAATGAGATCTTTTCTTTCGGCTTCAAAAGACTCTCCTTGCACCAAATACTGTAGATGACGCTCGGCTTCGTCAAGCTCAGTAGGGTCGCTAATGCTACCATCGGGGTTACGGTAGCCGGCATGTTTCGGCAAAAGCCGGAGAACGTATGCGGCAATGCGCAAGTACTTTTGATAAGAACTAAACTTATCAAATGGGAATAACGACGGAACGGGAGTTGTCTGTTTTTTAACAGATGTAGCGAGAGAGACAGTGTCTTCTATGATGACTGCTTGGTTGACGCCAAGTTTGATGTTATTAATGACGTCTTTGTTCGGTACGAAAGGGAAACTTGAGTTAGATAAGAAATGTGGACCATTGACCCAACTGCTTAGTTGCAAAACCTCAGCGGACATTCCACGCGTGCCAGCGTCAGCTGGATTATCCTTAGTTGCGACGTGGTTCCATTGGTCAACGCTGGTATATTCCAAAATTTCACAAACGCGGTTTGCTACAAAGATTGGTTGCTTTTCATTAGAGTTTATCCACTGAAGAACGGTCGTGCTGTCTGTCCACATGAATACTTGGTTAACAGTTACAGTAAGTGCCTGAATAATTTCGTTCTTCAGCCGAGCGGCAAGTAGAGCTGCTTGCAATTCCAGTTTAGGGACAGTCATTACTTTCATTGGCGCCACGCGCGCTTTCCCCAAAACAAACGCGAGCTCTGTTTTTATCTTGCCCGTAGGAGTTGTTACTCGGGCTCGAAGAAATGCAACGGCACTAAAAATATCCTGAGAACTGTCACCGAACATATGCAACTCTATATTATCAAAGGGTCCGCTAAAGTAACTTCGAGGAATTTTGATGTTTTCAAGCTTTGGTAAGTCCGCACTCCAAACCAAAAATCTTTGAACCATGTCCTGTGGGAGCTCGTCATCCCATTGTTGTCCTGTGACACGCCAGATGTCTTTCAAGAGCAGTCGCGCACCGACGGTAAACGGTGCGACAAGACCAATGGGGTCAAAGACTTTCGAGACAAGACTTAGGACCAAGCGTTGCGTGAGGGACTTGGTGATGGCGCAGCTTGTACCCCGACTCACAACTAAAGTGTCATTAGTGTGATCCCACTTTAACCCTAGCACATGCGATGAATCCTCCTGGCATGAAACAATAACCTTGGGCTCAGTAGATTGAGAGGAACCATCAATTCGGTCAGCCAGATTTGGTACATTGCTTACGAACTTTGTAAGCTTGAACCCACCGAGATGGAGAAGATGTACCAATTCCTTCGATCTATTGATGGCTTTCTCTGGAGACTCCACTGAGTCAAGATAATCGTCCATGTAGAAGTTTTCAAGGACGGCTTTTGCAGCTTCGGGGTAAAATTTGGCATTGTCTCTCGCAGTGCGTTGTAATGCATAGTTGGCGCATGTGGGCGAGTCCTTAGCCCCAAATATATGGCGCGTATATTGATACACTACAACGTTAGTTGTGGGGTCCTCCCGCCACAGAAAGCGAAGTGATGGTTGATCTGATGGTAATACACCAACCTGTAGAAACATTCCCTCGATGTCGGCAGAGACGGCATATGGATGTTGTCGGAAGCGAAGAAGTACATAAATAAGGTTTTGGAGCAGATCCGGGCCAGTGAGCAAAGATTTATTCAGTGAGGCGCCATGAAATTTTGCTGCTCCATTGAGCACCCTACGCACCTTACCTGGTTTGTTCGGGTTTAAAACCGGATGGTGGGGTAGGTACCACTCTTTATCAGACCGACTCTCAACCTTGTGATCGTCCGGAACCTCAATTACATACCCCTTGTTTAGGTCTTCCTTGATGGTACTAGTATACTTCTCTCTAAGGTCTTCATCCCTAGCCAATCGTTTTTCGAGCGATTTTAGTTGCACAAGGGAGGAGAAGTAATTATTTGGGAGCTGGATGTTGTCTGCTGCCCACAGCATTCCGACATCGTATCTCAGGCCATTGTGTATGGTGGTACTCTCAAGGACTTCGTGAGCCCTTGCGTCTGCTGCAGATATTGAGTCGACCTGCTTGTTTGCCCCGAATGATTCAATGTCGTACCATGACTTTACTTGACTTGCTAACTCATTGTCTTCTTCGATATTCACTTTAAAGCACGTTGAGGTTAAACACGAACTTGATGGTAACGGACCGCTTAAGACCCAACCTATGGGCAAGCGTACGGCAACGGGTGAACGCTTCTCATCGGCAGAGAAGTATTCTAACGGGCGGATGGCATGATAGACATCTTGTCCGAGTATCATCTCAATGTCTTTATAGGAATATGTTACGGGATCAAGGACTGCTAAGTGTGGGTAAGTCTCTTGCAGGGCCTGTACATTAATTATATCTGAGCCGACGTTCAGACTCTCTTTAACGAAAGGGTTGACGGTGAATGGTTCGAAATCTTGCCGTCTAAGTTCCACTTGTTGCATTGATCGTTAATGCTTACGTTGTATGATTGTACGTTTTACAGCTAATACGTTACTTGATCAATGTTATCGTAATACTTATACGTGGTTGGCTTATACGTTGTTGCTTATGTAATATATCGTTTCAATTGACTTTCGAAAGAGTGGTTTTACACCTTTTACATGGTGCCGCATCCCAGTTTGCGAAAAATTAAAATGACAAGCAATTGTTGCGAGGACCAATGAAGCTGCACGAAGTGTTGAACAACAGCCACGCAGGGCCAATGAGTTAGAAGCCAATCAAATCCATAGACTGTTAAATGTTCTACACATCTTGAGACACAAGACAGTGAAAAATGCGGCAAGCAGTGGTCAACCTGTTGCATTTGGACTGGAGGTGGTGATGCATGAGGCCAACAGAGACTACGTCAACCTCGGAAAGCTCCTCAAAGACCGCAAAGACGGTGAGGAGAACCCATGTGTCAACTAGTGATTAAGAAGAGAACGAAGTACTTCCGGATCTGGGCTCTGCTTCGTACTCCTCAAGTTCAATACCCACAAAAACTGACATGGCGACTTTTGGTTTTACAGTAACTTCAACAACCCTAGTATCAACTACTTCTTCGGTATTAATACCCTTGACAGTTAGCTTTAGTGCTTTACCGTGCAAACCGAGTCTATCTGCGAGACTACCGGCCACCCAAGAGTTACTGCAGGCGGTATCACACAAAACTAAAGCCTTGGTATCTAAACCGGACGAATTGACCAACTGCAATTCAGTCACCTGAAGGAGCCCCTTAACATCAGTAACAGATGACATTGTTGTGGTCTTATTAGGCTGGAGTTGACTAGAAGCTGCTTTACTTTGCCCTGTGTTGCCAGAAGGTTGAATGGTATTGGAATTTGTCGACTGTTTTGTTGGGAAAACCCTATCTGCTCCATGCAATAGTGTGTTATGCGAACTATTGCACCCTTCTGCTCGGCACTTTCTTGGTTGAGGGCACTGGCGGAATGTGTGCTTGTCCCGTAAGCACGAAAAGCAAAGTTTGTTATCCGCCACCAACTTAGCTCTCTGGGTTGGAGTCTTTTCCTTGAAAACTCGACACTCCCATAGCCGGTGGTTACCTTTGCATACAATGCATCGAAAGTAAGTATTTGTGGAAGCAGATGGCAATTGCTTCTTTGTTTCCCTTTGTTGCGAATTTGATGCAAACACTTTTGAGGCTGTTTTGGTCTTGGTTACTGAAATGATGTTCTCTTCAGGTTTGGCCTTGGTTGCGCTTTGTTTCATAAGATCATGGGCCTCAGCCTTTTCTTTAAGCCAATCGTTAAAGTCAAGGAGGGTAGGCTTAACCCAGTGCTTCTTAACCGTAAAGAGTGACCATGACTCTTTCATGTTTGGTGGTAACTTCTGTACCGCTTGGTTAAGTAGGGAAGCGCTCTTCAAATCAGCATCATATGATAACGACTTGAAAACCCCAACGAGACTGGATATTGCAGCAGAATAGTTTATGATGTTATCACTATTGTGCATTTTAAGAGGTGGAAAACTGCTTAGTTTATCCAAGTGTGCACTTACGACTGCCTGTGGCTGGCCAAATTTACGTTCCAAAGTCCTTAGTGCATCCTTGTACATTAAACCACAGTAAGCAAACTCGGCGATTGCAATCTTTGCTTTACCAGTGACGAGTGTCTTAAGGTATGTCAATTTAACGTCATCAGTGAGCGTTTGCGAGTCGATCGCGCTTTTGAATTGACCATACCACTCATGCCACTTTAATGGGTCGCCATTAAACTCTGCAAGTTTCCACTCGGGCAAAGGGTCGTTTCTCTTGCTTGTTATTGCATCAGCTAATTCCCTAATCAATGACGCATTGTCCTGTATCGGAGGGGCAGGTGCAGACACCTGCGGACCGCTCCAACTCAACGGAGTGGGCCCAACATAGGGGTATGTTGGCTGAAAAACCGGAGTGGTTAAACCAGGTACAACATTAGGAGTCGCGATCAGGTTTTCCTGCTGCGCGCCTAACGGTGATTGCATATCAATCAAAGGGGGCGAATTGTGATAAATACGTGGTGGAACATAAGTGCTTGATGGTGCAATATGGGCGTGTACATTTGGAGGCAGACTATTCACGGTGGTTGTGTTTTGATTGACTATTGACGGTCTGTGCTGTGGAAACCGCCAATGACTCATATTTGGCACAAACTTCTGGCCAAGAGGGATATTGGGCATAGTTAGGAAAGGAGGAGCAACAGAACGTATTACTTTGTTTACTCGGTTATTATTATTCTGAAATGTTTTGACGAGAGGCTGATTATCCAAAGTGACTTGTGGGATGGGAGCAGTGAGGTTAGGTGCAAAGACTGGGTTCGGAATGGGAAGGACGTTAGGATGAGCGGGTTCGGAGTTGTGCTGTTGAATGTTTGGACTTGGTGGGGCGCTTGGGTGCAGGGGAACGTTGATTGCGGGGGCTGGATGATTTGTTGTCGGAAAAGGAGGAAGAGTGGCGTTTGGTGCTCGGGGGACAAAATTAATTTGTTGTCGGGGGCATATACGCTGGGCCGATTTATTCTCGGGCAGACTTGATGTTTCAGGTCCCCTGGATTGCGAAATTTGAAGTTGTGCGTTGGGAAAAACCTCGGTTGTAATATTCTGATTTTCTTGTGGTGCGAACGTCTGTGGTGGAATGGGCTGTTGAATGGGCGGTGAAGAAGCCCCTGGGGCGTGTAAAGAAGGTGGCTGACTATCCGCGGTTCCTTGGTTAGTTATGGTTGGAAGCGCCACGCCTTGCTGGCCTGTTTGATCCATTTGCGCCCTTAGGTGCGCCTGGTACAACGCCTGTGTGTTAGCAGCAGCCAAAAAATTTTCAGGTGGCGTATAATATGGATCGAGTTGCTGTAAGGTCTCAACGCTTAAAAAGTAATTGCCTCGACAATTTTTTGGAATCGAATGCCTTGAAATGTCAGTGTCGTGATCATCCACTGCTTCGCCGTTATTATGGCTAGGGCATTCTGGAGGGTCTTTCGTAATCTCTGGTTCACCAGTGTTCTCGTTGTTATTAAAACTTAAAGCAAGTGAGGTGTTGATCCAATCCTGGACAGCCTTTTCACTTCTCATTGAGCTCCTAGCACTTGCAGTTGTTTCAGAGTGGCTACCTTTGGAAACGGCGTCCAGCAGTTCAAATTCTTGCAGAGTTGCCTCTGCCAACCGTTTCCTGTTGCTTTCCTCCAGTTCATCTAATTCCATTTGCTTTTTCTGTTTAGCAAGGCGAATGGCTGCCTCATTCTGTTTTTCAATTTCTTCGCGCTTCATTTTGGCAATTACGTAATCATGTTTACGCTGACTAGATGTTTTTGACGAGGTCATCAATGAGGGAAGTCTAGAACGAATGGAAGCCCTCGGTTCCTGAAACTCACTCACTTTATCATCAGCAGAGTTGATGTAGTTTCGTGCTGAAGCGAGGATCTTGTCGTTCTTAGTTGTCATTGCCTCCAAGTAAGACTCTAATGAAGGAACAAGTGCACTTGGATCCTCCGTTTTTCCAGCAAATGCAATCAGGTCCTCATTTTTGTCTACAACAGTCATAAATGCTTCGTTGCATTTTGTTACTAGGCGTTCAACTTTCACTCGCCTACTTTGACTATTTATACAATGAAGAATATCTTCATGTATAGCATGCAATTCAGCTTCACGCTTTGACCTGGCAGCGTACAACTTTTTAACTTTTTGATCAAGACTATTAGACATCACGATGTTATTATTTCCAAAGACCAGCAATCCTACCACTGCACACGGTTATATTTTATATGCACACTCCAAACAAATCAAATCCACGCAAATCAAACCTAACGCAAAAGGGCCCCAAACACAGCACAACGTAGACAGTCTGCAAAACAAACCGCCCAAAGAGCAAAAAGGGTCGTCGAGCACACAGTGCCCGACAAAAACAGAAGTGGAGCGCTGAACGCTATGCGCTCAACGTGGAGGGAGGCAAAGGACACACACACGGGAAGTCGAGCGAGCAACGCGCGACGAAACGGAGACGTTACGGACGGGAAGTCGAGCGAGCAACGCGCGACGCGACGGAAACGGGACAGACGAGAAGTCGAGCGAGCAGTGCGCGACGGAACGGAAACGGGACGTGCGGGAAAGCGGGTGGAAAACGCGCTACGCAACGAAACGGGACGACGGTGGGAGAGAACGGGCGGGAATTGAGGTTGGATAGAACTATGTTAGCAGACCACAGCAAAAACTCAAGCAAACAACCTAGCCGTAACTCCAGAACAAACTTAAGTCACACCCCAGGAAGAAGGAGAGAAACTACTGCAAGACACTCTAACATAGTTCATAATGGGTTTATAACGACAAATTTAACGACAAACTAATTTTACGGCAATGCAGTAGTACACTAAAAGGATGAAAAGGTCGAGAAATTTACTAGCCGTAACTCCAGAATAAACTTAAGTCACATCCTAGCAAAACCCAAACCAAAACAAACAATCAGCATACTAACGGTATTAAACAAACTACAGCAAAATTGAATAAATTACAATAGTGTATTTGTAGACTAAGATAGTTGGAGAAGTCAAGAAACAATCCAGCCGTAACTCGAGAATAAACTTAAGTCACACCCTAGAAGGTAGCAAGACCAAACTAACTAGCAATCTTACAGGTACACAAACATAGAGCAGCAAAATCAAAATACTACAACAGGAGGGCTAGTAAATTAGTAAAGTTGAAAAATCAAAGGACAATCCAGCCGTAACTCGAGAATAAACTTAAGTCACACCCTAGAAAGCTATAAGACTTAAACAACAAACCAGCATACTAGCATACTCAAAATACTACAGCAAAACAACAACATACTTTATCACATATGACATACTACACTGAAATTCAGAAAAGTAGACGGAGAAAACGAAAAGCGAAGTTTTGGGAGAGCGACGTTATTGAAAACGGGAATACGGAGAACTGAAAATTTAAAGGACAAAAAGGACGCGCACAAAACGGTACATAAACGAGCGACGAGAAAAATTATAGGGATTCAATCGTTTTTTTTGTGGGCCGGAGGTTGTGAAAATTTTCACAACTTTTTCTGTGTTAATTGAGTTTCACTCAATTATCGAGCCTTCTTGTTGGAGAAATTGATTTTTTGACGACCTTGTCAAAATTTTATGCTTTTGTCCAATTTTTTCTATTTTTGGTCAATATTTCTGCAATTTTTTGAATACGGAATGGTAATCCAGTAAATTGGACGGTTTTATGCCTGAAAGTACGGTTTTGCAATATTCTATATTGATATTCTATGTTTTTTGATTTGCATCAAAATAGACCAAAAATTTTCAAAATTGGACAAATTAGCATAATTTTCTTTCAATTTTTTCTTTATCAGAGGTTATTTTTGATATACGAACCGACTATATCAATTTTCTCGAATTTTTGGTAAATCTACCAAAAATTTTCAAATTCTATGTTTTTTCGTCTCTAAAATCGTTATTTTTTGGCCCCTTTACCAATGTTTTCTACAAAATTTAGTTTAACTCTACTACACAAATGTCAGAAAAAAATTCACGGGTTGGGGTTTCTTGCCGTCTAGGTGATAAATCTAATTAATTCACACAAATCAGCAAAAATTCATTAACGTTCTGTCTTACAGTTTTTTGTCAGTTTTTGTGGGTATTGAACTTGAGGAGTACGAAGCAGAGCCCAGATCCGGAAGTACTTCGTTCTCTTCTTAATCACTAGTTGACACATGGGTTCTCCTCACCGTCTTTGCGGTCTTTGAGGAGCTTTCCGAGGTTGACGTAGTCTCTGTTGGCCTCATGCATCACCACCTCCAGTCCAAATGCAACAGGTTGACCACTGCTTGCCGCATTTTTCACTGTCTTGTGTCTCAAGATGTGTAGAACATTTAACAGTCTATGGATTTGATTGGCTTCTAACTCATTGGCCCTGCGTGGCTGTTGTTCAACACTTCGTGCAGCTTCATTGGTCCTCGCAACAATTGCTTGTCATTTTAATTTTTCGCAAACTGGGATGCGGCACCATGTAAAAGGTGAAAACCACTCTTTCGTTTATGTTCAATTCAATCTTTTTCGACTATAAGAATACGTACAAAGCATAGCAACGTGTAAGCATTATGATAGCAACGTGTAAGAAATGTGTCATATCAAGTAACGTATAAGCATTGTGATGTACAAAACCGCAAGTGAAAGCTTAGACGGCAAGGTTTTTTCGATGCTCTTTTACTGGTTTTTTTGTCTGATGTCATTGACGTCAAATCAGTTCGTATTCAATCGGCAATTATCTAGAAAACCTAAAAATATTAAGCCGAAAACCAGCTTAATCGATACATATAGTGGTTATATTTACTTAAAATTAGGTTAAATGAACTTTTTCGTACCTTTCTAGGTATATTAGAACGTATTTTATTAATTTAGAACGATTTCTATATGCGTTTAAAATACTCGAATCTGATTGGTTAATATTATTCGTTCATTTACTTCGTAACATGGGTCGCGGCACCATGTAAAAGGTGTAAAACCACTCTTTCGAAAGTCAATTGAAACGATATATTACATAAGCAACAACGTATAAGCCAACCACGTATAAGTATTAACGATAACATTGATCAAGTAACGTATTAGCTGTAAAACGTACAATCATACAACGTAAGCATTAACGATCAATGCAACAAGTGGAACTTAGACGGCAAGATTTTTTGTTGTTCATTTAACAGGTTTTTTGTCTGATGTCATTGACGTCAAAATCAGTTCGTATTCAATCGGCAATTGTCTAGATAACCTAAAAATATTAAGCCGAAAACCAGCTTAATCGATACATATCATGGTTATATTTACTTAGAATTAGGTTAAATGAACTTTTTCGGAACATTCTACGTATATTAGAACGTATTTAATTCTTATTTTAAAGTTTAGAAATACTCGAATCTGATTGGCTAAAATTCGTTGTTTTATTTACTTCGTAACATTTGGTGCAGAACAATGGTGTACTACCACGGACACGGTGGATATGGACACCACGGGTGGAATGAGTGGCACGGAGAGAGACACTACATGCCACACGGGGGATACTACTCGAGTCACCCCAACCTACACCACTGGGATGACCACCATCTAGGATAGTACAAAAAACTCATAAGAAAATTTAGCAATAAAATTCAAATTACTGGATAGTTCCTAACCTTCGTGCAAAAAACATGCATTATGTCGGGAGACCTCATCAACAATGCACTCACAATGTCATACCCCACAGTTAGCGTCTAGTTTTGAGAAAATCCACAATTGAAGCGGAAAAAATGCGACAATGACGATAAAACCGATCCTGCTCTTTCAACAGAAATAAAACTCCCAGAAAAAAAAACGAAAAACATTAGTTTATAATAATTGGATTGTTTTTTGTTTGTACTACCCCTCCCCAATCCCCGGTTTAGTTGGTTCTTATTATATTATTGTCACGCTCCACCAAACTTTTCTTACGCTCACCTATTTTTATATAATTATGTGAATGAACCTGCACTGTAATTGTATGCACAGAACATACAAGAGAGTAAACAATAATGGAAACAACGTTTCTGAAAAAAAAACGAATAGAGTCTGACGAAAATTGAGATTTGAAAATCTGCGAAGCTCCCTCAAAAAAAAGGCACAGGTTAAAAGCAAAGTAAAATTTCGAATCCGCAACATTTATCGTAAAACAATTATTTTGTTGGAGATTTCTGAGCAAAGGCAAAAAGGTTTTTCATCACCTAAAACTCATTAAAATCGTTATTTCACCTTCACTGAATGTGAATGCTTCCTTATGCTGTTACTTTGTTCCTTGATCTTCAATTCACATTCAATATTTGGGTTTGTAGTGCGTCTTCTGGCTTTGCTTCATATTGTAATTGATTAGAAAGTGCTCTTCAATGTCATCAACTCAACAGAAAAGAAAAACTGCTCGTTGAACATTTTGGAAATGAAAATGTTTGCAACCTTTTTTGCATTTGTCTGGCAAGAATCTTGTATGCCTCTTGCACGATAGGCATTTGGATCTTTCATTTTGACATTTAAAAAGTTTAGGTAAGTTGCCCAACCTCTGTTCGAGTACTTGCAGGTTCAGGTGATCTTCAGGTGTATATATACCTGAAAGGCATATGAACTGTTTTAAGTGTAAGTACCTCGAAAAAGTTTTCGCTCAAAATTGTGTTAATCAAATTTCTGCGGTTGTAAACACCTTGTTACAGCAATCGAAATTCATTTTTTGCTTTCAATAGAGCATCTACTATCATGGGAACAGAAATAACAACGCATTTAAAGTGAAAATTACGCTCATTTTCCACTTTCTGTACTGAAAACAACTTTTGGGAATACAACGTTGTTACTTCAAGGAGCAAATTTGAAGCACATCTGTAAGGATTACTGTTCATAGAACAATCACGGTTCAGAGCATTTGGTCGCAAACAATGCTGCTTTTAAAGTGGACCAATGCAATTTGTATGCAAAACTCGCTGTGCTATGAGAAACCAGTGAGTATATGGCTAAAAAATAGACCGAAAATCAAGCTATATGACAAACAAGAAAGCGTCAAAAATTCAATTTTTGCAGTTTGTTTCGTGTTTTCTCAATTTGTCCTCTTAGTGAAGTCTATACAGATCCCGTTTTGATGCGCTTATTAATATTGCTCTCTAGTTATTGAGCTCATTAAGTTGTATTTCGTGCTCAAATTGTTGCCTGAAAAATTCAACTGAATTAACCTCCTGAAATGAACTAAATCGATTAGGCAAATTATTCTCACCTGAACTGCACCTGAAGTTACCTGAAATGGATCTTTCCCGTTTGTGCCCCCCAGTACGTTATGCTCCCCCCAGCTACAGAGCACGTTGCATTACATAGTAAATCATCATGTAAAAATATGGCACTTGCGTCTGGGAGTTGCAAATAATATGCACCCACCAAGCTGGGGGGCACAAACGGAAAAGATCCCCTGAAATTTATCTGAAAGTTAACTGAAAAATTCAGGCATCATTGGCCAAACTTTTATCTTAGCTTGTCTGAATTTATTTGACAAAGGCACCTGGAAAATTCAGTTTTTCAAGTACCGGTCCTTTACCAGAATATTACCTAACATTTTCAGGTAAAGGAATTTTTCAGACGATTTTCAGCTAAAAGGACGGAATCAAAAAAACTAACTGATTTTTTTGTTTCATTTTTTAGGTAATTATCAGGCAAGTGAAGGTAAAAGTTCGGCTAATGACGCCTAAATTTTTCAGGTGATTTTCAGATAATTTTCAGGTAACTTCAGGTGTAGTTAAGGTGAGAACAATTTGCATGAACGATTTATTTAAATTCAAGCGTTTTTTCTGGTAAATTGAGTGCGTATGTTATGATAAAGTGCACAACCATTTACATAATATGAGCCCTTTCTGTGCGTTTATGTAGGTAAGTTTGGAGCTGAATCTGTATGGAGGCACGTGCTAGAAACTGTAACTTAAAAAAAAACCAAGTCATAATGTTGATTAATGAGATGTAATTCAAGGGCTAGGAAATTGATGACTTTTTCACGGTAGCAAAAGAAGATTTGCGAAGGAAATCTCACGAAAGTTTCAACTGTTGCCTAGGAGCAACAGTGGGCAAAGGGTAGCCCAGGCATATCGTGCCAAAAAAATATAACTCAAGGGTCCTTTATGAAACACCACCAACACTGGCGTCAGTGAAGCAAACTGATTAGCTTGGTGCTCTGACGTCCTGCCACAGTACCTCCAACACCACACATTCAATATTAACTGAAGGCGGAACACGGCGCAGCAACAATTCGATTCTTTTACATTATAGCCCCCCAGCTTATTACTCCCTTAATATTTCCGCTGCCCAGCAAGCAATCCCACCCCCCCCCCCCCACTTTATCCCAACAACCTGGTGCACCCTTCGTTCTTTTTTAAAAGTGAATTACAAGCTATATAATAATATATAACTTGTAATATTGGGTGTTTAAAATACAGTGATGGGGAAGGAGGGGAGAATTGATCCATTTGTTCGCACAATAGCCAGAACACATTATTATTAATTGAGAAGTATTGAAGATTATGATTTGCAGGTTATCATAATCACGGACTGCACGGTGGAGGATATCACGGAAGTACCTACCATCTCAATCCAGGACACTACCATGGATCACATTTTCACCATTAGTTGAGATGCAATCACAATATGAGAAAAGAAACAACAACACAAGCATCAAAACGCGCAAACGAGTATTTATACCAGTCAGATGTTTATGCTTAAAAAATAATAAGTAGAACAAGCGAAAGATTTTACTGTGAACTATTAAAGAAGCTGCAAAAACTAAGAAGCAATAACTTTAAAAAACCAACCAAAAAATTTGAATTCACCTGAGTTGGAATACTTTTTTTCAAAGCAAAAAAGGATTTCATCGACATTCCTAAAAAAATAGCACCCTCAAACATTTTTGTATAAAGCCTGCCCCCCCCCCGTTACAGAGCACGTGCCATTAAAAAGTAAATCATTATGTAAAATAATGCACGTGCGCTTGGGGGGTGCAAATAATATGCACCCACTAAGCTGGGGGGGGGGCACAAACGGAAAAAGATCAAAAAAGTTATTGGGGGTCTGCAGGTTCCAGTCCCATTAAGCCGGTGTTTATAAGTTTATAAGAGGGAAAAGGTCTTCTAAACACAGCCACTGAAGACGGGAGAATTGCTTAACCGTATTCCACCATTATTAAGCAAGCATAAGGATGAAACGCGGATTCCACTCTTAATTAGCAGGGATAAAAGTGTAAGAGTGTAATTTCGAGAATATTACACTATTTTGTACACCCTTTACACTCTTTAATACACCCTTATTACACTTCTAAATATACACTATAATTACACTCTTTATTCCATTCTTTACTTCACTCTTTTCCATGGGTGAGAGCCCTCATGCGAATTAGAGAAGACGAGTTAGAAAGTCTATGTTTTTAATTGTTATTTTTATATACTAAAGTTTTTATTTTTAAATCATTTTCTTCGAATGACGGAGCAAAAAATTGACCCACCCCCCCCCCCCCCCAAACTAGGTTTTTGAACTCTTCCTGTAATCTACTTTCAAATTATACTAGCAATTTTTCAAAAAAATCATTTGGGTGCAAGTGAAACTGGAAAGTGTTCATGGGAGACAAAGGTAGTGAAAATATAAAAAAATTCCTCGGCCCGGGTACCTATAAATGCGGAAACTTATACTCATAGAATAAGTGACGATCTGAAACGATGCCAGGCGTCTTATTTAACCAATTTATTGTGTCAGTTAATTTGCATTAGCGCCGAACTAAAAGGCCCTGCGATCACAACAGCTTTTGCGAATGGTAAGAAAAAAACGTTAATTTATACGGCTATTTTGGAAACATTACTCTACCGCTTAAAATTTTAAGCAAAAGCTAAGAAAAAACATGACTAATTAACGTCGGCCGAATTGCTCTCAAACAACTTTGGTAGCACCCAGCTGTGGCTTACAGGTGCTAGCATTGGGGGGGGGGGGACGAATGAAGTGAGCGGGGGATCCAGCGATAGGGGGGGGGGGGGAGTTGGACCAGGGACGAGTGATTGTCCAAACCACCAGGTGGAGGAGGATGGACTGGGGTTGTGTTGAGGGGGTGGGGGGGATGGGTGGGGGGGGGGGTGACTCAGGGGGTCAAACATTTTAGATTAGGAATAGCCCTTCACACCATAAAACTGTCTCCTGAAAACAGATCGGGTGAACTGCATTCTTACAGACTGGTAAGGTGTAAGGCTCTGTGAGCAAAAAGACATTTCAACGTCATTAATAGAATAGGCTCATCAATATTTTTGTTCAAGGAGATAATTTGAAAGCTAAGGTTTACTGAAAAACCTTAGAGCAGGCGCAAAAACGAAATTTCAAAAGGAAATTTGTAGTTTTCTAAAGTCTTAGATTTGATTGAATTGCTGTTCAGTAGCAGCATGGAATCTTTTCGATGCCAAGAAACCATCTTTTGTCCGTCTTTGTATAGATAACTCTATTACTCAGCTCAAAATTATGATATTTTACGGGTATTATGCTAATGATTTTATCGAGTGTTTCTTTAAACAATTAACAGACAAAAACGCCCTACACTGTCCTTTTTTCGAAATGTTTTTTTTTCGAAGATTGTTTAAAACGTCGAGCAGTTTTTTCTTGAAAACGATTGTTTTTTCCAATTTGGAAACTTGAATCTCATTTAAAGTCCCGACGCAGAGGGATCAGCCAGTAGAGCATAGAACATCGTTGGTTTTCTATGCAGGCATAGTCTTTCAGCAAAGGTCTCTTCGGAGAAATGAGATGCCCCTCAAAAAGACTTTAGTTGAACTTTGCAAGCTTTGTTTGATAAAGCAGTCAATGTAATTTTTGAAAGTCAGTTTTTTCTCAAGAATCACTCATATTTACTTTATGAAGTCAGTATAGCTTATAGATTCGTTGCGAAACTGAGCAGTTTTTGGTATTCTAGAACAAGTTTTGACTGCATCTATGCATTATTAAAATGTTTGCGCAATGTGGTTATCCTCTACCTTTATAGAGACAACTGAATCTTAGCAAACAGTTATCATTGAACCGTGCTCAGAAAGATAAAGAAGAAGAAATTGAGGGAATCTTGATTTGACTCTTGAACAACGCGACTCTTAAATGTTTGAAAACTAAATACGAAGCACTGCTTTTAGCACGTTGCTTTCGGTTGGTAAAACCTGAATTCATTAACCTCTTTGATTTTACTCTGAAATGGCGAAGCTCTACATTTGAAATAAAATTGAGAGATCATCTGCATAAAAGTTATTTTTCTTTGGAATCATTAAAGCATCCAGTTTTTTAACTATTGAAACGATAGATACTATTGTTGCGGAAACGATGTCTGTGCATGAACGATGAAGTTTTTCTAGGATTTTACTCAGGATTGGCTTCAGACTAATTTTTATGTAGTTCCGCTTTTCTATTGAACAGTTGATCTCTTCTCAGCTAAAATGACCTTCTAATTTCATTGTTTTTTCGGTCTTCATACTCTGACTAAAACATAGCTTCTCTCTGATTTATTCTCAAATTCTACCATTGTTTGTTCTATCCATAATCAAATTTAAATCCCATCAAAAATCAAACTCCCTTAAGAAGCCTTCAAGAAGCTCAATAGAGAGCAAATGCATGATTTATACAAGCAAGTCTATGAAAAAATAAAACAGAAAGAAACGTTTATAGAAGATTACATTACTTCTGTCCACCAAAAGTTACCCAGCCTCGGGAGCAACGAGACAAGCTCTAGTAGCACTACGCAATTATCAATAGAGGACCAAATGTTAAGAACGTTCTCAATAAAAGAAACCCCCGGAGGTGTAGCATTTTGGGGAGTAGCATTATCGAAGAAAAAACCGACAAAACTACTCCAACCGATATAACAGTTCATGCATATAGGGGCTCGACTACAATAGAAAAATTGGAAACAACGAAAAATACCCTGAGACAAAAATGAAAACAGTAAAATTGCAAGATGGGACAAACAGCTTTCTCAAATTCGAACGCAAACCCAGAGATGTATTTGAGCAATACAAACAGCTGGTCAAATTATGTCGGAAAAAGTTCAATCCAGACAAACTTTACCTGATGACAGTAATCCCGATGGCACATACAAGCTCGAATCTGACAAAAAAGTAGGATGTGCGATGAGTTCAATGACCTAATCAAGACTTACTCGGAAAATGACCCTAACATCTCATTTTTTGGATTTCAACGATTTGATTAAAGAGATCGGAACAAAAACAGATAACATTGGTCGTGAAATTGATTTAACGGACTACGAGAACAGCGAGTACAATAACAGTATCGCAACAATGTTCACGTAAATGATCGAAGTTGGATTTCTTTTCTAAAAAAGCATCTAATGCGAATTCTATTGGACAGTTCCGATGGTCTGATCTCGAAAACCCAAGAGACACATCCTACTTATGCCAAAACGACAAACACTTTCATCTCTAACACTTCAAGCTTAAAAAAATGTCGTTTAGAAACACTCTAGTAAACAGACAGTTCTCTAACACCTCATATGCAAACCCATACAACAACAATGCTTTCTTTAGAATTTCAACTTAAGAACGTGAGCTATGTTGAGGTCAGAAATGAGCAGAAAAGCTTGAAACCCTCCTTATGATCAACAACAAACAAAACTTGTTCAATTTGGTTTCCTTGCTGCTGTTTGAGGCCTTTCTTCGTCGGGCGTCAGTGACAGCAGTGGGGCGACCACTATGGGCATACATGAATTGTAAAAAACTTTTCTATTCTTTAAAAACTATGTGCCTCGCTGTACGACGTAGCCCTTTGATTATGTTTTAAACAATTATGTTCTATTTGAACTATTCATTTACCTGTTAAATTGTGGTGATGTTAAACTTAATCCTGGGCCACCGTTAAACAATTAAAATTTCCTCTCTTAAAATAAAAAACATAAAACGCCGGAGTTTAGTCAATAAAAAGAACAAATGAAAAAGATGCTAAGAGAATGCTCAAAACAATACTTTATTTGCTTTTACGGAAACGTGGTTGACCATTGAAGATGATATTAATCATTGGTGCATAGACAGCAATTACTATTCTTGCTTCAGATTTGAACATCTGAAAAGTCAAATGGGGTAGCGTAATAATGCTAATCCCCAACAATTTAATCCAAAAAACCGAAATGATTTTCTAAAAATGAGCAAAGACTTCAAAACACTTTGGATTGAGCTCACTCTACCCCAGAAAAATTTTCTCCGCTGCTTGTGAATGTTTCATATAATCCTGAAAAATTGAAAACTGACATCTTTCTCGAAGAATTAGCATTGCAAATAGATTATGGAATAACAAAACAGCAAAAAACTTCAATACATGGCGATTCCGAAAAAATTACCTGAGCCCCAACGAAAGAAAGAAAATGGACACAATGCTTCTTACTTATGGTCTATAAGTGGTCAACAAAACACCTATAAGGGGAAAAAATCTGATTGAATTGTAATCAAAGTTGATGAGCTACCTCATTCCAATATTTTTTTACTTTTGATTCGCCCATTACATCGGATCACAAAGTTATTGCAATCATAACGAATGTAACTATAATTAAATGGCGGCCTCCATGAAAAAAAATAATCTTCGACAAATCAAAATATTGTAAAACCTTATACCTACAAGACCTGAAACAAGTTAATTGTGATGTTCTTTGCACGGCATCTGACGCTAGAGAAATATCGTATCTTTCAAAAAAAATTCTGACTGAAGTTATCTTCTATCACGCCCCTCTAAAAACTGTCTTCATACGGAATGAAAAATTCAAAATTAAACCAGAGAGCAATGGTTTCATAAAGAGCGTCTTTAGAAAAGAAGATTCGGAAAAAACAAAATGGAAAATTTTAAACTACTCAAAAAACTCTTCCAAGTTCTCCAGAAATATCTTCTGCCTCAAAAACTGTTTCCTAACATCTCATTTTTTGGATTTCAACAATTTGATTAAAGAGATCGGAACAAAAACAGATAACATTGGTCGTGAAATTGATTTACGGACTACGAGAACAGCGAGTACAATAACAGTATCACGACAATGTTCACGTAAATGATCGAAGTGGGATTCCTTTTCTAAAAAACCATCTAATGCGAATTCAATGGCCAACTTTTTACTTGTGATTCGCCCATTACATCGGATGACAAAGTTATTGCAATCATAACGAATGTAACTATAATTAAAAGGCGGCCTCCATGAAAAAAAAAATAATCTTCGACAAATCAAAATTTTGTAAATATTTATACCTACAAAACCTGAAACAAGTTAATTGGGATGTTCTTTGCACGGCATCTGACGCTGGAGAAATATCGTATCTTTCAAAAAAATTCTGACTGAAGTTATCTTCTATCACGCCCCTCTAAAAACTGTCTTCATACGGAATGAAAAACTCAAAATTAAACCAGAGAGCAATGGTTTCATAAAGAGCGTCTTTAGAAAAAAAGAATCGGAAAAAATAAAATGGAAAATTTTAAACTACTCAAAAAATTCTTCCAAGTTCTCCAAAAATACTTTCTGCCTCAAAAACTGTTTTGATGATGTTACTACTGACAACTACAAAATGGCCCAATTGCTCAATTATAAGTTTTCTAAATTAGTTTATTACAATGGATCAGCTTGCAACTTTTTTTCCCGCCAACCATAGGACATCTAAAAACAGTTTTGTTTTTAGATTCGTAACCAGAAGTGAAGTCCTACTGACTCTAAAAAAATTAAACTCAAACAAACCATCAGGTCCTTCAGATATCCCCTCATGGTCTCTTAAAGATGGGTTTCTCTTTTTAGCTGACGCAATTAAGTTGCTTTTTAACCAATTTTTAACTATGGAAAATTTCCTGAAGATCTTAAAAAGGCTGTTGTTACTCCAATTTTTTTTTTTAAAAAAGAGAAAACTCTTTGCCCGAAAATTACTGACCAAAATCAATCATAAGCTCACTAGCAAAAGTTTTTGAGGGTTTGCTTCATGAGCAAACCTTAGAGTATCTTGAAAAATTTGCGCAGCTTTTCATTACTCAATTTGGTTCTCGTAACAAAGTCCCAATGATTGACGCCCTCGTTTGCTGTACTGAAACTATAAGGTCCCACTAAAATAAAAAAATAATTTTATCACTGCAGCTCGACTAGATCTGCTAAAGATTTCGATTCGATAAATCACAAGATTTTTCTTCATAAACTGCATGAACTATGATTTTCCAAAAATGCCTTAAACCTAATGGAAAGTTATCTATCAAACAGGCTACAAAAAAGCATAGTGAATCCTGTCGAATCCGATTGGATTGAGTTATATCAAGGTGTCCCACAGGGGACAATTTTGGGACCCCTTCTTTTTAACATGTACATTAAAGACTTGAACAAAGAAATACCTGCTAATACAAAAATATCTCAATACGCCGATGATACTATCATTCTTGCATACATAATGCACCCAAAATTAGCATCATATAATCTTGAACAACCCTTAAGAAAGACATCTGATTATTACGAAAAACATCTTCTAATGCTCAATCACTCAAAAACTGAATTTATTACATTCTCAAAAAAATCAAAACTAGAAGAAACCAAATACAAACAATCTGTTCATTGGTAATTACAAAATACCAAACGTCAATTGCGTAAAAAATCTCGGTATATATCTTGATTGCTCAATAAATTTTCAAGAAGAATCAAAACACGTATTACGCAAAATGGCTACAGGTGTAAGTCATTTACACTACTAAGGCCTTTTAATGGCCAGCTCAAAAACACCTGCTTTCTTAATTTGGAGAAACATTTAGGCTGGGCTGTAAAGACGAAAAATACGACAGTTCTTCTGATCTAAAACTAAAACATCAAATTCTGCCAATAAAATTTTTCTTGGTATACAAAGTACTAAATTGTTTTATGAAACTTACCAAGAACCAGCTTCCGATTTTCGAAAAACTACACTTACCAACATCAAATCTACGCTACAGCCAGCGAAACAAAAAATACTGCTTCAATCACAAAATAAACTCATCTGCACTAGAAAACTCTAACCTGAAGATCGGCTCAACCCTTCATAATAAATTTTTTAACGTGAGTTTTTTTTAAAAACATAAATGAAATGGATGCAAGACCAATAGTTCTAAAGAAGCATCTTAATTAGTTTTTTTTAATTTGTTTAAACAAAATTCGAATAATGCGTCGTACGGCAAGGCATCATGGAAAGGTTTCAAGTTTTCATGGTACCACTGTCTCAATTTAAACCGGAATATGTTTATTTTATTTCATTTATACTCAAACCTACACTGCCCATTTAGTTGTTTGCTGTTAATAACTTAATAGGAATTCAATCTATTTTTATTAATTATCCTTTTTGAAGTCCGACTTGTGACCGGTAAGACTTGTGATCTTTAAGATATGACAAATTCTCCGGTGTTCAATATTTTGTTGAAAACTTGAAAAGGCTCACGGCTGAGCAATGCTAACAATTCTGTCGTTTTGTTAATAATATTATCTTGATTTTCGGACGTTTTTTATTTTGGGGCACTAAATATTGGAGAAAATCCTGTTTCTATGTGGAAAGTAGCTTCGCTCTCGGGATGTTTTCGATTTTGTTTTCGAGTTTTCTGGGAAGCCAGCAAAATTTCTAGAGAAGATAATGAAAACATTTTTAAAGCTTCGACATGAGGATCGGTTTTACCTTGTGTCCATTTAAATTGTTCCGGGCAATAATTCGAAAACTTCAAACATTGTCCTCCTATTCGGAAAAGCATCTAACTTGTCGTCATTAAAATTTTGCCTATCGTTTTAACCTAAATTGTTCAATCTATTTGTCAAATGGACGAAACTTAGAGCCGTTTTCTAGTGATGGATTTGCATTGTACTTTCTATAGACATCTTTGTTAAGAAGACATCTTTGTTAATAGCCGCACAGCGAAATCTGGGGCTATTATTGGCCTTCTTTTGGTTTTTTTTATTTCGTCGTCAAGATTTTTGTTACGACCATATGACGTCACAGCCACTTTTTGTTCATTTCTTCATGCAAATTCAACTGAATTGCATGTGTGACGTCGTTTTTCGCTCTTAGTGGAGCGAGTTTTTTTGTTCATGCGCGATTAAATTTTTGGTCACACTTGACCTCACTCTCAAAAATGACTTCCTCACTTTGAAATTGACTTTTATTTATTTTAATTCAAAGAGATAAGGTCAAATGGGTGTGTGTCACTCTAAATGAAGGTTATTTGAGATCAGCTAATAGATGCAGCAATAACTTATACAGATTTTTAATCAAAATATAACAGATCAGCCTTCATTGAGAAGACGATTTTTTTTGGTCTGTCTTTTTTACTGTTTTTTTAGACTGTCGATCTACGAATCTATTGCGGCTATTTTCTGTCAATCTGCCAGCTATGTTTACGAAATTTTTGTTCATTTCCCTTGAACGAAGTTCATATCAATTATTGTAAACCTGTGTGTCTTTTTACAACTTGAAGAGGAGTATTGAGATTCTACAGGTTTTTACGACTCGAAGAGGAGTATTGAGAATCTACAGGTTTTTTTAAGCAGAAAGCAAATTTGTTAATGACTTGAGTTTTGCCTTCTCTATTCGAGCATTTACCTCCGTTTTTGATGGTTGACTTCTGTTTTCCAACATTGGACTTGAACAGTAGCTTTGGTTGTAATGTATAGTAATTAGGAACTGCTGGTAATGTTCAAGGTGAAGATGTCTTTTTGAGATTTTTTGTTCCTATATAAGTCACCCGTAATTATCTAAACTACACTGCACAAAACCCCCACCACCTATCTACACCCCCCAACACCTACCTATCCCCCCTCCACCGCCCCCGCACGCCCCCCCCCTTACCCACCCCACCAAATTACTCCCCCCTACCCCTACCCCCTCCATTCAACTAACTAACCCCATCTACCCCCCAACTACCCCAGCACTACACACCTCCCCAACCTATCTACCCACCCACCCCATCTAGCTCCCCCCGCACCAAAAAAATTGTCGGCATTTTTAAAACACTTTAATATGGTTTGTTGGGCTACTTTTGTTTTTTCTCCTGTCCATTTTGATGTTCTGATTTCGGTAAGGTTGGGTTAGAGATTAAAATGCACGACGATTCGAGTCGTTTCCGGTATTCTACCGGCTATGTTTTTTATGCAAAATTTTCGCTTGACAATTTTGACGTTTCGAGTGACTTTTACGCCGTTGGCTTTTTGCGTTTCGCGTGATCTAAACGTCCCTCTCAATCACAATTTCAAGCGGCTGAATTCAATTGGCGGCAATTTCATACTAAAAGTCAACTGAAAAGTGCGCCGAAACTGGTGCCATTTTTTACTTTAAATCTTAATAGTGGTATATGTTAACCTCTAATGTGCTTATTTGAAGCCCATTATTGAACTTTTTAGTCCAATTTAGGCTCCCCCCCGCCCCGACTGAAGCAGGCTGCAATTGACTCGAGCTCCCACTAGTCGTTCGAGAGCAATTCCTCCGACGCTTAGTCGGTTATCTTGTTTGGGATCTTTTCCGTTTGTGCCCCCCAACTTAATGGGCGCTATTATTTGCACCCCCAGACGCACGTGCCATATTTTTACGTAATGATTTACTATGTAATGGCACGTGCTCTATAAATGGGGGGCGCATAACGTACTGGGGGGCATAAACGGAAAAGATCCCTTGTTTGTTTTTAATTTTTTGCATCATCGCCTTTTTTTCCCCAATTTTCTTGAAAAACCATTAAAACACTACAAAACTCTTTGGCGCTCCACGAAAGAACACTTTTATTATGCACGTTGTTGCTTATTATTATTATATACGTTGTATCAAATTTCGTAATGTAATTTGAAAAGCTTCTTACATGAAAAGCTTCTTAATCTGCTCCGAGATGAGAATACTGTGCATACACGATCGTCACTTTTTTCGCACTACATACTCTGAGGCTGACATAGGAAGATTGCTATATTATGGCCTTAACATTTTGCAAAATGCCCTGTCATAGGGTGGGCTCCTGCTTTGAATCAGCAGATTACAACTCTCTAGTGTAATTTGTTGAATTCAATAAAGCTTTGTCAGTGAGAGTGTTTTTCATCAATTTGACAGTAGCCGTTAGGGCATGTGTTTGCTTTTTGTTGTCGCATTTCTGTCAAACCAGACTCAAATTGTTCTCAAAAAGATTTGATTGATAGTTACTTGGCCGATATTCAACCAAAACGAAGATCAATTGATTTTCAAAATTCAAAAATAAACTCGCAGATATTCGATACCAAAATCCAGAACCTCTTCTGCAAAGTTGACATCTTCGCGTATAAAAATAACACGGACAACGCCTTGTACGGTATATTCCGGCAATTTCGCACTACTGTGCTCACGACAACTACTAAGTGCATCGTTATCTTTGAATCAGGTTTAAGAAAGACGACCTTCGATCGATACTGTAATCGCGTTAGGATTGAAGAAACGGAATTGTTACAATTTCATCTCTCTTCGAATTGTCACGTGAATACAATATCAAATTGCAATTAGTTAATATTTCTTGATTCTTACTACAAAGTCTTAGGCCATTCCACGTAAATTATTTTAACAGGCAAATGCAACGATGATGCAATTAGGAAGACTAAACAGAACGACTGAACGCAGAAAGAAACAAGGAGGCTCGTTAATGTGCAACCGCACATAAGGTTCCGACCCCGCTAAACCACATTTTTGAGTTAATTGGCTAGCAAATGATGAAGAGTTAAAAAGCATTCAACAACATACATATTCAATAGACACCCAATGGAAGACAAAAATGCCATCCTAGAGGGTCGATTAACGTTGCTGATAAAAAGACTACTAGCAAGGACAATAATAAATATCAAACAACAAACATTATTTACTACCAAAACTCGATGGCTATAATAAATAAAATCATAACAAAATCCAACTCGCATCAGATAAAACCTAAACGAAACAATTTAACATATACTTCTTTAGAAAAGATAGGAAACCTGTCCTCAATGCGACTGGTTAACAGGTCGACCAAAGAGCAAACAGGCGCGAAGTTCAAAAATACGTTTCCATTTTTGAAAACAATTAATTTTACCGTTGTTAAGGTCCTTAGATATAAACCGAAATCCCTAAAATGTTCATTTATATCTTCATGGGAAGCAATTCTGACATGCCATTATCCAACGTTTTAAAGCCAAAATTTCATAGCCAATCGAACCTACAATTTTTGTTGTAAATTAAAAAGAAATCAAAATCCTATAAAATGTACAAATATAAATAAAATCGCATATATTTTATAAAATCTCGTAGTAACAAAGCCGAAAAACAAATGTTTGAAGCTAAAACTTTCATAGAGATAAGATTATAGTTCACTGGAAACGTGATGTGATCTGCGTTTACAGAGACTGAGCTACAAATTGACCGAAAAACTATTCAAACAAATGACGAAGTCAAAAACACAAATATTGTAACGGCTGCTCTCCTATCAAAGTCAAGGAAAACTTTACACTGCCCAGTTCGTTTCAGCGGTTTCAAATCTGTCCGGATATTGTGTTTTTGCAGTTAACTTTTGTGAACTGTATTATCCGCTATATTGTAGAATGCCGTTGCATTACTCGCTTCTCAATTTCTCTTGATAACTAATTGCTCAGCTTCGCTGTATAACAAACAACTTCGCTTCAACTAAGCAAAAATCCAAAATTTCAAATAACCAAATAGTCTCAAATTAGAGGTTTTTCAATGACATCTTCTTAACCACAAATGCAAGTGAGATAAGGTTTCACTGGTTTATAAACGTCAGCAGGTAGGCCTACTATCTGATGTAAAAATAGGCAACGCTGGTAAACTGCGATGGTGGGGCTACCTTCTATATTTTAAAAAAGTCTTGTATATCTTTGCAACCAAGTTCTCAGATCTACCGATCAAGAAACTGGAGTCCGCCTAGGCAACTCGTAGATGAATTAAAAAAGAACAAACAGTTTTGTAACTCTACTTATTAGAACTTCGTTACGCAATGTGAAAATTTGAGAATTTCAAAGTCAATTCTATTTTCAATAAGTCAGAGTAAAGTTAGGCTGTACAATCACTAATATGATTTACAGAAACAAGACAAGATAACAAGTAATTTACCGCTCAAGAAAGTGTGCTTCAATACTCACTGTATGTTAGTTTAATATAACCAAAATTGCAAATTTCAACTGATTTTTGGTAGTTTTTCAAGCTCCTTTTATGCTGCTAGTCACGTGGATTTACATGTCAAATTCAACTGTTGATTGGTTGTAGATAGTAATGTCGACAGAATGTGAACACTTTTCCATAACGTCACTTTTTCCGTGTAAATTTGATGTAATGGAAAATTTGTTAACCATGTAGAAGTTTTGTCGAATATTCTGTATCAATAACAGGTTGATTCGCAATCCAATTGCAAAAAATCTGATGCAATACTGTTAAGTCGTAGTATTGTTTTGCTGGTGGTTGAGGTAGTTCGAGTTTGAGTTATAGTTTAACTGCATGAATGACGATTGTGTACTAATAATAGTTGCTAAATATAAATGTTGAACAAAAGGACCAAATCCGTTTGGCTTCGATAGAATGTAGCATTAAATTTCGCTTGTCACGCTATTCAAGCTTTAATGCTCGAAATGACCTTGAAGCGCTATTCATTTTGGTAATTGAGTTTGTAAGCTCAGCCGCAATATCGCCGGCCCTGTTTTCCATCGCGAAAACATCTTTTCCAGGTAGTACTGGGGCGAACTTCACTCCTGGTCTCTTGTACACTCCGTCGTTCGTTCGAACTATAGCTGATCGAATCACACCGTCAGACGCATCGATGGTCTCTGCAACTCGACCTAGATTGTAATATCCACGCTTATCGCTGTCTTCGATCAACCAAACGAGATCGCCTTCTTTAAGGGTTTCGTTCGCCGGAGATTGCCATTTTTGCCGATTATTCAGAGTTGGCAGATATTCTTTACGAAATCTGTCCCATATGAGATTTGCATAGGCTTGAGTTTGTCGAAAGAGCTTTCGATGATCAACAAATTCTTCCGCGCATGGTAGATAGGGTAAGCAAACGTTCCTGTTGCCAAGCAAGAAGTGATTGGGAGTCAATGCTTCTAAGTCATTAACATCTGAACTGACTGGAGTCAAAGGTCCTGCGTTCAAAGTCTGCTCAACAATACACATCGTTGTTGAAAGAACGTCCTCAGTGACTGATCTGTTCCCCAACACTGCATACATTGCTTTCTTGCAACTTCTCACCAACCGCTCCCATACTCCTCCAAAGTGAGGTGCTGCGGGTGGGTTGAACTTTCATCTGATCCCTCGTTGAATTAGATGTTCTTCGATCCCTTCTTTGTTCCATGCCGCAACGTACTCTGCAAACTCTCTTTCAGCTTCAACAAAATTTGTCCCGTTGTCGCTGATGATCGTATTCGGTTTGCTTCTTCGAGCAATAAATCTCATTATTGCATTGAGACAACTATCAGTGTCCAACTTAGGTACCACTTCTATATGCACTGCTCTCATAGTTAGACAAGTAAAGAGACAACACCATGGCTTTTCATTTCTTCGCCCAATCTTTACAATGAATGGGCCAAAGTAGTCGACTCCAACATTTGTAAAGGCTGTTGAAGCATCTAACCGCTCTTCGGTTAGACCTGCCATTACTGGTGCTATCGTTTGTGCTCTGCCTTTTCTGCAGGTAATGCACTTGTTCTTGATTGATCTTAAGGCGTTCCGTATGCCTAGGATCCACATCTTCTGCTGAACAATGTTTCTTACATGCTCAGTGCCCTCGTGTTGATTGTCCTTGTGCTCGTTTCGCAAGAATAATTCAACCGCATGATGTTTCCAATGTAGCAAAATTGGATGCTTTGCATTGAAGTCCAATTGACTTTTGCATATTCTGCCTTTGGCTCGAATAGGTCCTTCTTCATCTAGGAAGGGTGAGAATTGTAGGATTTTGCTGCCTTTTGGTATTTCCTTTTCAGCTTTGAGAGATTTCATCTCTTCACCAAACTGTTCTCGCTGTAGTAACTCGAAGATGATTGCTTTTGCTTTTTCCCTTTCTTCAATGCTGACAACAAGTGTTGCTGGTTTGTGTTTGCTCGATGCTCGCTGTACGTAGGCCACTGTATTCATAGTCTGTTAAAGTTACTGAATCGTTCCCACTGAATAACAGCTTTCTTTTCTTCAGCCTGTATCATGAAGACTGATGAGGGTATATTATCTTCATCTGATGCAAAGATTAGGTTCACTTGCTCTGGCCATTTTTCTGGTCGTTTTAACCAGGCCGGCCCAGTGAGCCACTCACTTCTCTTGAGTTCTTCAATGTTGATTGCTCTGGTGCCAATGTCCGCTGGGTTGTTGATACCGCTGACATGTTTCCACTGTGAAACATCAGTTGTATCTAGTATTTCAGCCACTCGATTGGCCACAAACACTTGTTGCTTGCGATGGGAGCTGTGTATCCACTGCAAAACTATGGTTGAGTCTGATCAAAAACTGCAACTATTTATCTGCATTTCATGTTCCTTGACAATCTGTTCTTTCAACCTCACTGCCATGACTGCCGCTTGCAATTCCAATTGCGGTATTGAAAGATGCCTCATCGGTGCCACTCTGCATTTTCCAATGACAAATGCTACGTCAGCTGAGTATTCTTTTGGTTGTGAACGTAGATAGGATACTGCACACATCGTGTCTTCAGATGCGTCAGCAAACACATGAAGTTCGGCTTTATCCCTCTCTTTGTTGAAGTACCTTCTATCGACTATTGTTTCAGCCACTATTGGAAGTTGTTCTTTCCACCTCAGGAATTCTTCTTCTTCACTAGGCTCCACTTCGTTGTCCCAATGTTGTCCATTCTTAGTCCAGATGCCTTTCAGAAGTCGTCTCATGTGAACACTGAACGGAGCAATTAATCCAATTGGGTCGAATACTGAAGATACCAATGACAGAATCTTCCTCTGGGTTATAGGGGTTTCCAATTCTTTGTTGGTACCTCTACACACTTGAAGGCTATCATCAGTAACGGTCCATTGTAGTCCTAGCACTGAAGATCCCTCCATACTGGGTTCCACTTCGACTTGCTTCGTGTTGCTGATTGACTTCAAGTCTTCTGGGATTGCATCGGTAACTGCATCATTGTTGCTTATCCACTTCTTCAGTTCAAATCCATGTTTTGAGAGAAGAGGTTGTAGTTGATTGAAAACTTCAATTGCTTCTTCAGGGGTTTCTACCGATTTAATGAAATCGTCCATGTAGAAGTTGTTTTGCATTGCCTTTGCTGCAATCGGATACTCTTTTTCGTTGTCCAGTCCCACTCGCTTCGTTGTCCAGTCCCACTCGCTAGCATAGTTTGCACAAGTTGAAGAACTTTTAGCTCCGAATACGTGACGCTGATATTCGTATATCTGAACAGGCTCGTTAGTTCTTGGACGCCATAAGAACCTCAAGCAACTTCTATCCTGTTCGGGAACTTGTACTTGTAGAAACATCGGTTCGATGTCAGCTGTCAGGGATATTGGTCCTTCACGAAATCTGAATATTGTTCCAATCAACCCATGTAGCAGATCAGGTCCTGCTAGTAGCTTATCATTTAGGCATACTTCTTTGTACTTTGAGGCAGCATTGCAAACACGTCTTACTTTGCCAGGCTTGTTCGGGTTTAGCACTGGATGGTGTGGCAAAAACCAATATTTCCCGAAGGTGCCTTTCACTTCGGACTCGTCCAATATGAATCCTTTTTCTACGTCAGTATCTATTGACTGTTGATACAAATTCTTCAGGTTTGGGTCCCTTTGGAATCTTCGCTCCAGTGAGTAAAGCTGACCCAAGGCTGAGCTGTAGTTGTTCGGTACGTTTGGCTCTGGTTCACTCCACAGCATTCCCACTTCGTACCGCTCGCCTGTGAACTTTGTCGTATTCTCTACCATCTTTTGTGCCTGCAGTTCCTTCTTTGACTGACTGACGACGTTGATTTTGGAAGCATAAGTTTCTATGACCCACCAAGTTTGGATATTCTCAGGCAGTTTCACATCTTCAGTGAAGGCGAAATGACAAACATTTTGTCTTCTTTTGCCCGTCATGGGTCCACTGACTACCCATCCTAGCTCGGTTAAAACGGCGAAGGGTTCACTTCGTGTTCCTGTCTTATAGTCCAATGGGCGTTGTAGCTCATAAGCATCTTGACCAAGGATGATGCCAACTTCCATCAAGTTGAAGCTTTTGTTGTAGTTGTAGTTTGTGTTTCCCAAGGAGATTGATGGGTGTGCAAACGCTTCGATTGAATGCACCTTTGAATGTAGTCCCTTTATTTTGAGAGGAACTCTTTCTGTCTTCAGATCCTTCGTTCCGTGTAAGCCAGCTATGTTGAGCGTCACATCGGTGCCTTGGGCCCGTAACTTCTCTTGTACACTTTGATCAATGAATGAAACCGTTGATCCACTATCGAGGAAAGCATATGTGTTCAGCCTGTTGCCACCGCTCTGTATTGAGACAGGAACTGTCTGAAGAAAGCTAGTAACTTCGTTACTCTAGTTGATTGTTGCTGCGCTTACGTTGACTGCATGATTGCCCTCGTCCAATTGGTTTTCTGAGTGTAGCAATCGGTTGTGCTTCTTGACGCATCCATTGATGCCGCACGCATTGACTTTACAATCTTTGATTGCATGTCCTTTGCCTAGACAACCGTAACATAAGCGTTGCTTTCTCACTGCTGCGTACCGATCATTCACACTCATGTTCCTGAATAGGGGACAGTTCCATATATTATGAGTGCCATCAGCTAGCGGACAGTGATCACTTTGCGTTTGCTTTGTTTTTTTTCACGTTCGAGCCTGCACTGAAGTTCGATGTTTTCGAGAACCGTTTGTCTCTATTTGTGCTTCTTCGGTCTTCTTCTCATCGCTCTCCCTTGAAAGCTGAAAACCCTTCGTGCACGAATGCTATCCTAGATAGCCACTTTTCGAACATAATCAGATCAGGCCAATCTTCATCTTTATCATCAACATAGAACCACCACTTCTCTTTGAGAACTTGGGGTAGCTTATCTACTGCCATATACAGTGTCGAGCTTGATTGCAGATCACCAATCCGCTTGTACTCTTTGAGCACATTCACAAAGTTCGAAACAATAACTGAGAAACTGATCAGACCTGTTGAGTCGTGTGGTTTCACCTGACTTGCTTTGCGAAGACTCTCCAGTTGTGCATCAATGATCACATGAGGCCTTCCAAATTTCCTCTCCAGAATGCTCCATGCAGCACCATAGAGTTGTTCACAATAACCCATTCCAGAGATTGCTGAGCTTGCCTTGCCTGCCAGTAGAGTCTTCAGATGGCTCATCTTCTCTGAGTCTGGTATTGGTCGTTGATCCACTGTAGCAATGAACATACTAGACCACTCCGGCCATTCGAGGGGGTTCCCATCGAAGTTGTTCAACTTGAGCTTTGGTAGGCTACTGCTACCTGCGTACCCACTGTTGTATCGTAGCAGACCAGCTTGGGGAGAAACGTCCCGGTCTCCAACACTTGAGGATCGGTCTCGTGAACTGCAATATCGTGAGAAGTGACTTTGCCTGTTCACTTCAGGGGTTACTTCGATGCGAGCTTTTGATCGATCTGGTGTAGGAAGGTTGTCGATTCTGCTGTCCCAGTCAGAGACATCTCTCTTCTTGGGGGTCCAGTTGAAGGGTGATTTGTCTCGAGCACTGGTTGATTGGGAACGAGCATCATCGTTCTCTAATGCTGTTCTCTTCACTTTGCGCTCTAGCTCGCGCTCTTCCTCCAGTAGTTGATACTTGGTTTCCAGTTCCTTCATTTGCATTTCCAGCTCTAGCCTCCTCCGCTCAAACCGTGCTTGTTCCAGTCGCATCTTGGTTTCGAATTCGATATCGAATTTTTTCATCCTTTCCTCTCGCCTTTGCTTTGCTGAAGATGTTTCCGAAACATTCTCCGTCTCTTGGCCGCTTGCTGTTGCTCCATTTTGCACTGTTTGAGCAACTGGGTTGTTCGTTGGGTAGTTGTTGTGGCCCTCGCTGTCGTTCACGGCTTGGGTTGCGTTGCTTTGCTCTGCATTCATTTCTGGTTGCGTGCCTTTGCTTATATATGCAAGCCAATGATAGTCCAAACTTGCTTTGCACTTCCTTGCTTCTTTCAGATGCTCTTCAGCGAAATTAGCTTGATAGGGCACAGGCTTGTTTCGACGCTGCAGTTGCTTGGGTATTTCTTCCTCTAGGAGGTGGGCAGTCTGTTGATAGAGGACCTTTAGTTTGTTGGGTCGATCTGAATCTTCAATTATTTTGTAGCTAATCTCTGTTTTAGTGTTGACTTCTTCCAATAAATCTTGGAACTTCTTGTCGTACCTTTGAGCTGTTGATTGAAGCTCCTCTCTGCTGATTGTGTTAGGATTGCCTGGTTGCTTTTTGCTTTGCTTGTTCCGTTTAAACGAGGTCAATTCTTCGACGTGTTTTGTGAATTGCACTCGCAACTTTCGCTCTGCCTCACTGGCGTTGCGCTGTTGAATTGTTTGATTCTCTTTGGGGGGTGCCTTCTCAATCAGATTGGACAGCAGTTTGCCTTCCACTGTCCGGGTCGGCGGACCAAATGTAACGGCTGCTCTCCTATCAAAGTCAAGGAAAACTTTACACCACCCAGTTCGTTTCAGCGGTTTCAAATCTGTCCAGAAATTGCGTTTTTGCAGTAAACTTCTGTGAACTGTATTATCCGCTATACTGTAGAATACCGTTGCATTACTTGATTCTCAATTTCTCTTGATATCTAATTGCTCAGCTTCGCTGTATAACAAACAACTTCGCTTCAACTAAGCAAAAATCCAAAATTTCAAATAACCAAATAGTCTCAAATTAGAGGTTTTTCAATGATATCTTCTTAAGCACAAATGCAAGTGCGATAAGGTTTCACTGGGTTATAAACGTTAGGCAGGCCTACTATCTGATGTAAAAATAAGCAACGCTGGGTAAACTGCGTTGCTGGGGCTACCTTTTATATTTTATACCCAATCTTAATACATGGGCGAAAAACAAAGTCTTGTAATATCTTTGCAACCAAGTTCTCAGATCTACCGATCAAGAAACTGGAGTCAGCCTAGGCAACTGGTAAATGAATGAAGCAAGAACGAACAGTTTATCTGTTCTGTAACTCAACTTATTAGAACTTCGTTACGCAATGTGAAAATTTGAGAATTTCAAAGTCAATTCTATTTTCAATAAGTCAGAGTAAAGATAGGCTGTAAAATCACAAATATGATTTACAGAAACAAGACACGATAACAACTAATTTACCGCTCAGAAAGTGTGCTTCAATACGCACTGTATGTTAGTTTAGTATAACCAAAATTGCAAATTTCAACTGATTTTTGGTAGTTTTTCAAGCTCCTTTTATGCTGCTGGTCACGTGGATTTACATGTCAAATTCAACTGTTGATTGGTTGTAGATAATAATGTCGACAGAATGTGAACACTTTTCCATAACGTCACTTTTTCAGTGTAAATTTGATGTCATGGAAAATTTGTTAACCATGTAGAAGTTTTGTCGAATATTCTTCAGTATCAATAACAGGTTGATTCGCAATCCAATCGCAAAGAATCTGATGCAATATTGTTAAGTCGTAGTATTGTTTTGCTGGTGGTTGAGGTAGTTGGAGTTTGATTTATAGTTTAACTTCATGAATGACGATTGTGTACTAATAATAGTTGCTAAATATAAATGTTGAACAAAATGACCAAATCCGTTTGGCTTCGATAGAATGTAGCATTAAATTTCGCTTGTCACGCTATTCTAGCTTTAATGCTCGAAATGACCTTGAAGCGCTATTCAATTTGGTAATTGACTTTATAAGCTGAGCCGCAATAAATATGCTTTTGAAAACAATTATTTCTAAAAAGTCATATCATAACAGACTCCAAATTTCGACAAACAGCAATTGATAAGACTGTAATACCTCCGGAAGCCAAACAGGACTGCTAATAATGAGACTAAGTCACGATCCAACAAAATAACAACAAATATATGAAGAAACCTAAACTTCAAACAATTTCATGAGATCACACTATTCAAGGCACTATAACTATAAGATCATACCTGCAAGCACTTCAAGTTGCCACTTTCTCTTCATTTTACAATCAAAGAGCTTTCCTTATAAAAGGACTACAAGGAGATGTGAACAAAAAGAAACCCAAATTTTAGCAGTATAGAAATCTCAAATACTTTCTGTGAAATTAATTGTCAAAGCTATAGGTCACGACGTAAAACCAAGCGCAAAAAATGTATGAACCAGCAGAAGTAACTGAGATTTCTAACTACTGAGGTTGAGTTACATGGTTACGAAAATGTAAGCAAAAAGTATATATATATATATATATATATATATATATATATTCAGTTTTAAAATCCTTAATTAAACAACTATAAACTGAAATCTTTAACTAGATTGAGTTAAACGTCCTGGGGAAACAATTGAGACCTATCCTTATCAGGTATACGGCGTACAACAACAACAAAAAAGACAAACATAAGCAAAAACAATAAAATCCGTTTAAATATTGCGAGATAACTGTGTCTCAGCCCAAGAAGCAAAAACTATATAACTAAAAAAATTATTATATCCAAATACGGTTTTTTCTAACGCTGTGCATTTTCCCTACTATGCTTTCCTTGATATGGACTTGTCAATAATATGATAATTTGACAAGGCAACAAGAAGAACTCATAAAATATGCAATTAAACCAAAAAAAAAAGAAAAAAAACTTAAAAACGAGTAGTATGAAAACAAAGAGACCATTAATTGAACATAAAACCAATACGAGCATTAATTTATAACCCCTAGGAAATCGTATTCCACTTGTTTTTACTGAGACTGCGCCCAAAGATCAGAGAAATAAGATAAAAAATAGCTGCAATGTTCAAAAATTTACCAATATTTTCCTAAAACAATTATATTCAAAGTTAAAACAGACATTAGATAGCAATTTAAAGAATTGTCTTGATTTATTTATAACTCCTGAAAAAACTGGATCTTTGACTCGGGACAAAAAGCCATTGGACTACAAAAAAAGATTACAAATGAAAACGAAATTCAAGAAGTACATAAATTTTTTTTCGAAAACAATTGGTTAGAGCCACAAAAACCATAATCTTAATCTGAAACCGTAACACAATCCCGTTGGTTCTTGTTTTTTGTAAATAGTATCTGTCATTAATTGAGCCCTGATGTGAATTTCTTGTAAGTAAAAAAAAAGTTTAACCAAAAACCTTTATAACGGAAATATTTTGAAAAGTCGCGCCCCATTAAAATCTAAAAAAAAGTTTCCTTTTAAGGATCCTGGTATCATCAAGATCAGCCGAGATGCGCGTCTAAAAAACACTCATTTGTTCAATTGGTTGCGAAACAGATCATTTTTTCAACAAAATTTACAACCGAAAATGTGAATAAAAACAGCAGAAATAAGTCACATATTCACAAAAGTTTAAACCTCGATAACTCTCCCTGAAAAGCGAAAAATGAAAAAATCTTTTTAATTTCAGATTCTAAACTGGACGGGGTTTTTAATGATACCACTCACAACTCTCTACGATGTTTTTATCGATCGGCCAAAATTGTCTTAACAAAAAAACCCTTTGAGTATATAGTTTCTCCCCCACTAAAGTGGGTCGGAGCAATAATGAAATTAAGCAGTTAGGATTTAGTTACAAAGAAATGTGAAAAAACTTTCTCCCAGATATAGTAAACTCACAGTGGGTGAAGAATTTATTTTACAAGAATTCAATAAAGAGAAATGGTAGAACTCAAGTTCTGCAACCAAATTGGACAAATCATGATTATGTACCACAAACCCTTTGTACCAAAGATCATCTACCAAGTACATGAAGTATCAAAGCAATTATTTTTGAACCGAAATTAATCAATTTTTTTGCTCAAAACAATTGAGTTGAATCTATGATAAGACAAATAAACCGCGATTGAACAATTTATGGGCGGACTATGAGTAAAAAAAAAGAGAAATAGTCAATTTTGTGAATTTAATAGATAAAACACATAACTAGCCAGCGCAATTACAACAATAAGAAAACTGAATTGTTTACTGTAAAAAAAACCAAATTGTCAAATTAAAATTACTTCCGATTTTTAAAACAAACGTTTTCGAACTTTACGTTCATCGTCAGGTTAAAACTGTTTCCAAAATTGTTAAAGAATAAATTGAATATGTATTTACGTTTGTCTGAGACCCCAACTAAAACAATTCTCATTTACAAACTCATTTTTAAAACTGTTATCAGTTTCTTTAAATACAGTCCTATTCCGGATTTTTCGATTTTGGCCATGTTTTTGTATTTTTAGGGGTATTCCGATATGGCCCTAACCCTAAGTATCCTTCTTGTGGAGGTTTTGCAAATTTCGTTTTGTCAGGCACAAAATGTTTTTTGCCCTATGTATCCTTATCTAGTCAAAATTATGATTTGAACTAATATTTTAGCGTGATTTCCCGCCCCCTATATTCATCGCGTGTGTTTAATGCGGGCTTCAAATTGCTGATGTATATAGCTTCGACTGTCATTAGTTTTTCTAATGTCCGACAGGCGTACAGAATTTTCAATTCAATGTCATTCGTGGCGCCACAACATTTAACCAGATGTTGACCCACCTGTGAACCCTTCTTTTGATGTTCTGTTATCCTTGTGGTAACAAGCCGGCTTGTTTGCCTAACATAGATGGATCTGCATCCACTACATTTTATCTCAGATACCACGTGGGACTTCAGGTCTCTATCGAAAGATGATTTCAGGGTGGGGAGGCATGATCTTAATTTCCGCGTTATAAAAACCAAAAGCAATTCGCATTGTTTCTTCAATTTGCTTGCAAAGTTTTGAGTAAGGTTGCCTCTGTATTGTAGAAGAATTGTTGGCTAATCATGAGATTTAGTCTTGCTTTTTTGATGCTCTTTTGGTGTTGTTCTCAATTGGTCTTTACTACCACTTATCTTTTCAAAAGTCTGGTTCACTATTTTTGAAGACCATTCCTCTGGATACTGATTTTTGGTCCAGCAAGTTTTGTTCTTTCCAAGAGCCTGATCGAAGGCCAACCAATTAGAGGTTGCATTAAAAACCCTGTGAACCGTCCCTTGAATCACATTTTTCCTATGCTGAAGCGGTGCACAGCTGCGAAAATTCTGTATTATTCTAGAGTCAGTTCGTTTTTGATACCAATGACAGGTGATATTGCTATTGCTGCTCACAATTATGTTAATGTCAAGAAAAGCAAAATCCCCTTCCATGCTAACTTTTTCTAAGGTAAATTGCAGGTTGTTTACTGTTTTAAATTTTTGAAATTTTAATTTTTTCAGAAAGATCATTTAAATTTTATGTTCTGAATCCCACATTACCATTGATAGTTAACGTTAATAGTCCTCGTAAGCTTACTCTAATTAATTAGCACTTGCCGGGCGTATGTTTGGGTCGGTGATGCTACAGTCGGCAGGTCGAAATAGAGATGTGTTTCTTTATTGAGCAATTGAGTTGTGTTGCTTTATTGCAAAGATTATGATCGCTTGGTTCTCCACTTCTTGAGGCTTTCTGCAGACATTGTTTCTTTGCCGATTGAATTCCCTCATCAATTGTGCTGACGAATCTTTGCTGTTCAGAGTCAAAAGAAAATTTGGGACCAGTCTTCTTTGCTTTCGGGATGACAAAATTGACAGTTGTGGTGGTTCTGTTGCAGGACGTCTTCATTGATGAGAGAACGTGAGAAACATGTGCACGGAAGACTGTAGAGCTCGATGTGGTTTTTAGTTGTTTGTTCTTTGTCTATTGTGGGTGTTTTTTTGTTTGTATTGCTTTTATGTTGGTTTCTTTATCTGATTCCGCCTTTTTTGCCGCTTTTTTTATATTACAACTAAGTTTCTTTTTTGTGTGTTTTTTTAGGGTAGGGATCGACCTTGAGCGTATTTGCAAAGGGGTATAAGTCCCAAGGTTTTTTGAGACAAAATTGGTAGTGCCGCTATTGTGGGCTCTCGTTTTGAGAAGTAATGGCTCTCAGATGACTGATAATGCTGGCTATGATTTTACTACAACAGAACCTGGGGCTAAAAATTTCGTACAGCCCGTTTAAATCAAGTTTTTAAATTTTAGTTTCCGTGTCTAATGGGACTCTTGTGCTGGGCAGTTGGTTGGTTATTTTTGGGTGAGTGACGAATTGAAAGATTGCTTTGTAATGTTAACTGTTTTATTTCTAAGCTACATCATTGCGCATTGTTGATTGCATCTTCACCAAAGAGATTACTTCTGTTGACTGTTGACATCAGAAAATTCCAATAATGTTCTTCCTCTAGGCGCGGGTTGTTGCCAAAATCTCAACAAAGTTTTCAGAGCGCGGCCCTTTTTAGAATCTTCCTATGCATTTAAGCGAAAAGCGTATTGAGCAAAGGCGAGCCAGACCCAACTTCTGGGGGTGTGTTAGATGAATCAGTTCTAATACAGTCTTGGGTAAGAGAATCCGTTGGACAGCACAAACGCAATCTGCAACCCTCAAATGCAAGTCCAGCCAAACTGAATGCATGGTTGGTGTCTCTACATTGTTGCTCATCATTCTGTAGAATGCAGTTCCATACTTCTTTGCTGACTGCATATTTTTGAAGTGAGAACCCTCGAGAAAAATTTGATGAATGACTGTATCAAGTCATTTTTGTTGAATACCTCCTCTTTGAACACCTGATCGTCAGACGAAGTCTGGGCAGGCTCAGTAAAGCTGTAAATTACGTCGACGTCTAATTTTGTCCTATTTTGGAACGGCGCTCTTGCATTGAATGAGTTGGGCGTCCCTGTGCTTGTGTTTGAGACTAACACATCATTGACTTCGTTTTTTGTGGCAATAAAAGTGTGATAAGAGTCTAGCTGAATTCTCCTTTTCATTCATTCACGAGTTTTTAAATTGTTTTAACCACAACAGTCAGCGTAAATCGAAACATTCCTTTGTGATCCAAAACGGCCTATCAAAAGAAACAGCCTCGAGCGACTCCCAAATTATACAAGTAATTCCTCCATTCCCTAAATCGATGCTTTCAAGCACAAGATCTTTGAACTATACTTACATTCAATGTGCGAAACCTATTCTGCAAGAATACCCACAAGATGTAGGGTCCCAAATAACCATTAACAGAACTTTCGCGCAGATAAGAGCCAAAACGCTGCACTCACTGACCGTTACTTCTCCTCCAACTGTTAGAGTCCAGTATCATTTAATCAGAGCGCGAGGTGTCAACTTCTTAGGCAAAACTGTTTTTCCAATGGGCAAACATTTTTTTATTTTCCACCGGAGACATTTCCAGAGATTTTATTTTTCCACCGGAGACATTTCCAGGAAACATTTCCAGAGATTTTATTTTCCACCGATATGCAACGTTAAATGTTACTGTTCACAATACTAACGGAGAAGAAAAGCTCAGAAATTGGTCCTAAGTGCACATAATTGCCGAGTTTAAAGACTGGAATGGTCCTGAAACCAAATTCCATGTTCCCGCGCTACATAACTGCAGGCTTTGCAAAGAAAAAAGCCGCCAATTTATCCGACACCATACAGACTGGTGTTTCCTATGGTAAAAAGAAATGCAAAAAGAGATGCAAAACCGTCGAATTGTAAACACAAAACAACAGAATGGAGACTCTCACAAAAGTTCTGAAAACTTTCGCAGAAGAGATTTCTAGCGGATCAACTGAAAGCACTGAAATGTGTACCAAGCAACAGAAAGCATAGAAACCGCAGAACAAACTGACACTTTGTCTGGCCAAACTTCAAATGAAAAACAAAGCAACGGACGGAATTATGAAATCAAACTCTCCAAAAAAATCTAATTCATCAAACCTTGAGCCTCTCAAAGGTGTTGTCTTGAAACAAAAAAAAGCACCAAAAAAACACAGAATCAACAACAGAAACAACAAAGCACTGAAATACCAAGAGATTTTCTAAACACTGAATGGCGAAAAAAGAATAACGAATTGGATAACAAAAGCAAATGATTGAGCAGAAAATTTTGATCTGGAATTCCTGCAGCATTAAAAGCCCGAAAAAATTTTCAATAATTGAAAAATGATACCAACTACCCCGAGGAAACTTTTTTTCCTATGTGTTCAATAAAGAAAATTCTCACTCTACCTCGCTTAGATCAAGAAATTCTTAAACAGTACAAATTGAGCTATTACCTAGTTCCAGTAATGAACTGCAGGGGCGGTCTAAGAACAATTTAAACGAAGAAATCAAAACCAACGGACAAAGCTTTCAATCAAGAGACCATAGCGCATTAATGTTTCCAATAATAAACTTTGTCATAATCAATGAATAATTAAATCCAAACTTTTACACAGCAAAACGCAGACAATTAAATTCAAATCTGACCAAAAATAAACCTGGGTGACTCATACCTTTAACAGAAGATTTCGTTGAAATTAACCATTAATCCAAAAAACACCTCAAAGGCTCTGAGAACGGAAGATGACAGAATAAAGTGATTCGCTAAGCTAAAGCCTGTCATCAAGAAAGTGCTCCTTTTTACAATAGCAAATGAGCTAGGCGTCCAAGACTTCACACATTACGATAAGAGAACATAGTCTTTCTCGCGCATAAATTTTTTATTACTAATCATCTCAATTACAGCAACATGAGAACACAGAGAGATAACCTCTCAGATCACATGCTTTTGGAGCTAAGCAAAAAAAATTGAAAAAAAGAACTTGGTCAGAGCTTTTGAAAAAAGAGAATGTCCCTATATTAAAAGAAAACAACAACTATATAAGAGAAGAACTGAAACAAATTGGAAATGCTTTTCAGATTGAAGACACATATGAAGAATTGAAGTGTCAGGTGCACGATGTATGCCAAGCCGTAGCGATAAGCAAATCCTGCGTGATAAGATCAAAGGGTGAAAAGCAGCCTACGTGAAGAAAAAAAACTCAAAGACCAAATTTAGCAAAGTAGATCAGATCAAGCAATTTTGAATCGATAAAAGGCAAAATTATCCCAAATCAACGAAGATGAGATTAAAAAACGACGACTGAACTTCAAATATTTTAAGACATTGATGCAATCCTGTGTACTTGGAAAAGTAAGATATCTCAAAACTTGGTCGAAAACTAAAAACAGCACAAGTAGTTTTACCATATTGAAAGTTGGTGACAAATTAACACGAAATCAAGATCAGATAATTAAAATGTTTGAAAATCATTTCTCAAAACTGTATTAAAAAGAAATCGTCCCTTCCAAGATTGCTTGATCAACTGCAGGAGCAAGAAACTGAATTGATAACAAAAAAGGAAATCACCTTAGACGAAGTGAAAAAAGCAATCGACAACCTGAACGCAGATAGTTAGTTCACCAGGATCAGATGGCACAACTTCTAATTTTTACAAAGAGTTCAAACGCAAAATGGCCCTAATACTGAAAACAGTTTTCAAAAAATATTGTACACAACAACAGACTTCTAGACAACCAACAAATCGCAACATTGAAACTCCTTCCAAAAAACGAAAAGCCAATAACAGTAGACTAGTTCAGACCTATAAGCCTGCTGAACACTGACTTGAAAAATCTGTCGCAATTTTTGGCTAACAGATAAAAAAAATAGAAGAATTAATTATTCAACATCTACACGCCCACCTCAACAAACGACACATTAATACAGCGCTGATGAAAGTACGCAAAGCACACAGATAAATGAGTAAGAGTAAATGTATCGTAATGCATCGATTAGGGATTACAAATTCGCTCTTCTCGATAAAATAGTCGTAGATAGTATCACAAAATCTGCAATCAGAACAATATATAAGCAAACAAAAGCAACTATTGAAACCAACGGCTACCTCTTTCAGACAACTGTTCTCGAGCGTGAAGTAAGACAAGAGTGTCCTTTCTCAGCTTTGCTTTTTATCCTCGCTATTGAGCCGTTACTTTGTTCTGTTGACAACTGATCTCACATCAATGGTTTCGTGAACGCAAAACTGTTGCTTATGCTGACGACCTTACATGTCTGGTTCATAAATCATCGATTGAAGTGTTCTTTGATACCGTGAAAGATTTTTGTGGTCAAACCCACCTACAAATTACTGTCAAAAAGAGCCTATCTACGGACAAAATTTCCTTTTATAAAACTCTGTGATCAACAAAAATTTTTGGTGTAAAATTCCACGCTGACAAATCCCAGCTAAATGAATTTGATCTCCTGAAAACACAAATAGCTGTCTACAGTCGTTTCATTTGTCGATCAAAAACAATAAAGGCTAAGAAATATATTATCGAAACACTCATTCTTCCAAAATGCCTTTACTATGCATGACAAACAGATTCGACCGGGAAAAGTTTGGGAATAAAGCAGAACCTCATTAACAGCCTATTGAAAGCTGTTCAGAAAATGGAAATTTGAAGCAAAGTCTTATACCAGTTATCGGCTAGAAGAGGGATCTCCCTTCCACGCATTACTTCAAAAGCTATTTCTGCAAAAAATTTCTGACGAAATTAATTCTACTGACGAGAATCCGATCAACTTTTCGAAAGACGTAACTCTTTTTGTTAATTCAATAAAACTTAAAATTATTCGGAACGAGAATCTTTTACTTTCATTCAAAAACAACAGAGAATCCTCGCTCAGGCTTCATATTCGCATAAAAACCAGAAACATCTATTGGTACATAATCACTGAAATTTCCCCCTCATATGATAGTCGAAACCCTACGATTTACTTCAAATCTTTTAAACGGATCATGGCAAGAAGCTCCTGGGCAAACTAAATACTATTTAAACTTTTTATTCAATATGTAATACTGTTTCGATCAAGCTACTTTTGCAATGTATAGTTATTGATGGTTAGTTTTTGCCGAAACCTCCTTCTGATTTTTTAATTTAAAAGCTGATTTTGTGGTCAAATGATCTTAAGATTTTAAAGCAAATTACAATTTGTTTTAATTACACTTTGAGTTTGCGTATAGCGCAATTGGAATGCACACTATTCAAATTCTAATGTTACTGACAACTTCCACAGTCAAAATGTAAATAGATGTCTGCAGAAGCATTTTGGACGCGGGAAATTGTACCAACTACACATTCTTGTCATATCCTTGTTTGTAACATTTGCTTCTTGAATTGGTTGAGGCAAAAACTAAACAACAGCCCCCTTTTCACGCACATAATGAGTACTAAATGAAAAATTTCAAAATGTAATAAGCGATATACTCAACGTCTTAACTTACCTATGTATGATGCTTTATGATCCAGTATGAAACACGGTTGTTATGTGAGTTCAGAAAAATTAAAAAAACTATAATTTCGGGATTATTTAAAATACTCTACAAAAAGCACTCCAAGAAGTTCCAGTTAGTTCATAACGTTCTCGATTTGAAGTTAAAAATCTCGATGTCTTTTCAGTTGTTTTTCAACCTTAGTTTATTGGTATTTTAGGTAGAGCGGCACATAAAACAGCTCGTGAAACATCGTTTTTGACAAGACTTTGGAATGCTGAATTAAAATTAGTTTGTACTGTAGCAGAATCCTATCTACGAACAAAATTCCCTTTTACACAACTGTGCGATCAACAAAAATTTTTGGTATATTCCTCCACGCGGAAAAATCTCAGCCAAATCTACTTGGTCTACTAAAAACACAAATAGCTGTCTACAGTCGTTTCATTTGTAAAGCAAAAACACTGAAGGCCAAGAAAAATATTATCGAAACACCCATTCTTTCAAAATTCATTTACTATGCATGACACACAGGTTCGACCGTGAAAAAATTTGGGAAAAATGCAAAACCTCATGGCAGCCTATTGAAAGCTGGTCGTAAAAAGGAAATTTTAAGCAGTCTTATACCATTCATCGGCTAGGAGACGGATCTCCCTTCCACACATTATTTACAAAGTTGTCTCTGCAAAACTTTTTGACGAAATTAGTTCACCTGACGAAAACCTGATCACCTTTTCGAAAGACTTAACTCTTTTAATTGATTTATTAAAGCTTAAAGTTGATCAGAAAGAGAATGTTTTACTTTTTTCAAAAAGAACAGAGAATCCTCGCTCAGGCTGCATATTCGCATAAAACCAGAGACATCTATTGGTAGATAATCACTGAAATTTTCCCTTCCAGTATTATTGAAAATCGTTTAAAAAAGTTGTATTTAAATACAATTGTTCAAAGGAAGAGTTGACCCTCTTTTGCAGAGATATTTGGAAAATGAACAGGCTCTTACCTCAGCAGCAAAGTTTGTTGTATCGACCTGCATTCAGCTGTCATGTTGACAAGCAAGAAAGATGGCTGAAGAATTGCTCTGACTCGCCCATTTGCTGCTTCTGTTAAAACACATTCGAAACAGCTGAGCACTTAGGTTTTATTTGCGACAATTTAACTGCAGCAAGGAACGTCTTACAAGTGACAAATTGGCGAGAGTTATTTTGTTCATATGATAGTCGAAACCCTACGATTTACTTCAAATCTTTCAAACGGATCATGGCAAGAAGGTCCTGAGCAAACTAAAAACTATTTAAACTTTTTATTCAATATGTTATACTGTTTAGATCAAGCTACTTTTGCAATGTATAGTTATTGTTAGTTAGTATTTGTAAATACCTCCTTCTTATTTTTTAATCTAAAAGCTGAATTCTTGATCAACTGATCTGTAGTAAATTTTAAAGCAAGTTACAATTTATTTTTAATTACACTGAGTTTGCGTATAGCACAATTGGAATGCACATTATTCAAATTCCAATGTGACTGACAACTTCTACTGTCAGAACGTAAATAATTGTCTGCTGAAGCGCATAAGGGGCTCTAAACAAAAAATTTCAAAATTTAATAAGCGATATACTCAACGTGTCAACTTACTTATTTATGATGCTTTATCATCCTGTATGACACACGTCTGTTATGCATTTTCGGAGAAACTTAAAAATCATAAATTTGACATTACCTAAAATACTCTACATAAACCACACTGAGAAGTTCCAGTTAGTTCATAGTGTTCTCGATTTGAAGTTAAGAATCTCGATTCCTATTCAGTTGTTTTTCAACCTGAGTTTATTGGTTGTTGTAGTGCGGCCCATAAAACAGCTCGTGAAACTTCGCTTTTGAAAAGAACATGGAATGCTGAATTAAAATTAGTTTGTACTGTAGCAAAATCCTATCTGCGAACAATATTTCCTTTTAACTGTGCGATCAACAAAAATTTTTGGTATAATTTTTAACGCTGACAAATACCAGCTAAATTGTGTCTCCTAAAAACACAAATAGCTGTCTACAGTCATTCCGTTTGTCGAGCAAAAACAATGAAGGCCAAGAAAAATATTATCGAGTACTCATTCTTTCAAAATTCCTTTACTATGCATGACACACAGATTCGACCGGGAAAAAAAGGGAAAAAAGCAGAACCTCATTAACAGCCTATTGAAAACTGGTCAGAAAATGGAAATTTGAAGCACAGTCTGATATCAGTTATCGGCCAGAAGAGGGATCTCCCTTCCACACATTATTTCAAAAGTTGTTTCTGCAAAAGTTTTTGACAAAATTAATTCACCTGACGAGAACCCGATCACTTTTTCGAAAGACCTAACTCTTTTAATTAATTCATTCAAGCTTAAAGTTGTTCATAACGAGAATGTTTTACTTTTTTTCCAAAACAACAGAGAATCCCCGCTCAGGCTGCATATTTGCATAAAAACAAGAGACATCCATTGGTACATAATCACTGAGATTTCCCCTACAGTATTGTTGAAAATCGTTTACGCAAAGCTGTCATTAAATACAATTGTTCAAGAGTTAACTCGCTTTTGCAGATATTTGGAAAACAAACAAGCTCTTACTTCAACAACAAACTTTGCTGTATCGACCTGCATTCAACTGTCTTGTTGACAAGCAAGAAAGGTGGCTGAAAAATTTCTCTGACTCGCCCATTTGCAGCTTCTGATAAAACATATTGGAAACAGCTGAGCACTTAGTTTTTAATTGCGACAAATTAACTGCAGCAAGGAACGTCTTACAATTGACAAACTGGCGCGAGTTATTTTGTTCATATGAGAATCGAACTTCTACAATTTACTGCAAATGTGTTATACGGATAATGACAAGAAACTCCTGAGCAAAATAAAAACTATTTTATTTCTTTTTCAATCTGTAATACTGTTTCGATCAAGCTACTTTTGCAATGCTTAGCTATTGCTAGTTAGTATTTGTAAATACCTCCTTCTTATTTTTTTTAACTAAAAGCTGAATTCGTGATCAACTGATCTGTAGTAGATTTTAAAGCAAGTTACAATTTATTTTTAATTACACTGAGTTTGCGTATAGCACAATTGGAATGCACGCTATTCAAATTCCAACATGACTGACAACTTCTACTGTCAGAACTTAAATAAATGTCTGCAGAAACAATTTGACGCGGGAAATGGTACCAACTACATATTGTTGTCATATCGTTGTTGGTAACATTTGCTATTTGAATTGGTTGAGGCGAAAACTAATCGACAGCCCCGTTTTTACGCGCATAATGGGTTCTAAATAAAAAGATTCAAAATGTAATAAGCGATATACTCAACGTGTCAACTTCCTTATTTATGATGCTCTATGATCCGGTAGGACACTCGGCTGTTGTGCGAGTTCAGAAAATTTAAAAATCCTTAAATTCCAGATTATTTAAAATACTCTACAAAAAGCACTCCGAGAAGTTCCAGTTAGTTCATACCCGGGTCGAGGTTTTTGGGTAATTTTTTAAAGAGGTGAACGCAGGGAATTTTTGTAAGAAATGCGGTGATTAGGGAGAAAATAAATTTTTCACCGCATTTCACCGCCTTTCTTACAAAATTTTCAACGCTGACAAATCCCAGCTAAATTGTGGCTCCCAAAAACACAAATAGCTGTCTACAGTCATTTCGTTTGTCGAGCAAAAACAATGAAGCCCAAGAAAAATGTTATCGAGTACTCATTCTTTCAAAATTCCTTTACTATGCATGACACACAGATTCGACCGGGAAAAAATTGGGAATAAAGCAGAACCTCATTAACAGCCTGTTGAAAACTGGTCAGAAAATGGAAATTTGAAGCACAGTCTGATATCAGTTATCGGCTAGAAGAGGGATCTCCCTTCCACACAATATTTCAAAAGTTGTTTCTGCAAAAGTTTTTGACAAAATTATTTCACCTGACGAGAACCCGATCACCTTTTCGAAAGATCTAACTCTTTTAACTAATTCATTAAAGTTTAAAATTGTTCAGAACGAGAATGTTTTACTTTTTTCAAAAACAACAGAGAATCCTCGCTCAGGCTGCCTATTTGCATAAAAACAAGAGACATTTATTGGTACATAATCACTGAGATTTCCCCTCCAGTATTATTGAAAATCGTTTACGCAAAGCTGTCATTAAATACAATTGTTCAAGAGTTAACTCGCTTTGGCAGAGATATTTGGAAAATAAACACGCTCTTACCTCAACAGCAAACTTTGCTGTATCGACCTGCATTCAACTGTCTTGTTGACCAGCAAGAAAGGTGGCTGAAAAATTTCTCTTACTCGCCCATTTGCAGCTTCTGATAAAACATATTGGAAACAGCTGAGCACATAGTTTTTAATTGCGACAAATTAACTGCAGCAAGGAACGTCTTACAATTGACAAACTGGCGCGAGTTTATTTGTTTATATGAGAATCGAAACTCTACGATTTACTGCAAATGTTTTAAACGGATCATGGCAAGAAACTCCTGAGCAAAATAAAAACTATTTAATTTCTTTTTCATTCTGTAATACTGTTTCGATCAAGCTAGTTTTGCAATGTATAGTTATTGCTAGTTAGTATTTGTAAATACCTCCTTCTTATTTTTTTATCTAAAAGCTGAATTCGTGATCAACTGATCTGTAGTAGATTTTAAAGCAAGTTAAAATTTATTTTTAATTACACTGAGTTTGCGTATAGCACAATTGGAATGCACGCTATTCAAATTCCAACATGACTGACAACTTCTACTGTCAGAACTTAAATAAATGTCTGCAGAAACAATTTGACGCGGGAAATGGTACCAACTACATATTGTTGTCATATCGTTGTTGATAACATTTGCTATTTGAATTGGTTGAGGCGAAAACTAATCGACAGCCCCGTTTTTACGCGCATAATGGGTTCTAAATAAAAAGATTCAAAATGTAATAAGCGATATACTCAACGTGTCAACTTCCTTATTCATGATGCTCTATGATCCGGTAGGACACTCGGCTGTTATGCGAGTTCAGAAAATTTAAAAATCCTTAAATTCGAGATTATTTAATATACTCTACAAAAAGCACTCCGAGAAGTTCCAGTTAGTTCATACCCGGGTCGAGGTTTTTGGGTAGTTTTTTGTAAGAGGTGAACGCAGGGAATTTTTGTAAGAAATGCGGTGATTGCGGAGAAAATAAATATTTCACCGCATTTCACCGCCTTTCTTACAAAATTTCACCGCGAAATTCACCGCATTTCTTACAAAAATTCGCCGCATTTGCTTTCCAACGTTTACTCAATCTGGTATAAATCTACAAGAAATATCAACAAAGTAAGTGAAAGTTGCCGCAGTGAAATAAGAAGTTGAAGGCATGCAGGCGGTCAGGAGTTCGAACCCGTGTGGGGACGATTCATTTTTGTAAGTATACTCAGAACGCGTTGAAAAAAAATAATTCAACGCAATTCACCACATTCACCGCAAAAAGATGTAAGAAATACGGGCTCAAAATTATTTTTTTCACCGCATTTCTTACAAAAATTCGCCCCCAAACCTCGACCAGGGAACGTTCTCGATATGAAGTTAAGAATCTCGATGCCTATTCAGTTGTTTTTCAACCTTAATTTATTGGTTGTTGTAGAGCGGAACCCAAAAACAGCTCGTGAAACATCGCTTTTAACGAGAGTTTGGAATGTTGAACTAAAATTAGTTTTTACTGTAGCGATTGCGAATTTTCTTATATGTGGTTAAAGAATTAGTTGGTGTGTTTTCTTCTAAAAGAGTTTAGTTAATTTCTCTAAAAGTGATCAAACTGTGTGAAATGACTAGGTTAAATTAGGAACAATTTTGGTTGAACAGTTCCCAAAAAAGATATATTTTGCTTTCAATTTTTAAGTGCTGAAAGTGAGAAAATAGCTGATGTTTTCCTTCAATTTGTTCTATGCATATTTTTATGTTTTATCCTAACCACTCAACTTTTGTTTTCGGGAAACGAAATTTTGACAAAAACAATTTCTCAAATTTTTTATCCAAATTTATAAGACACATATATATTTTAATATGAGATGGCCTGTTTCTGAGCCTCTACTAATAATGAATAGATATTTTTAAAAAAAACAGTGAGTGTTTCTCACTAATTAAACTAATGAGACGTTCTTCATTAATTAGTTTTTTGTCTGCAAATTTTTCAATCTTCTAAGTTGATTAGTACTATGTAGCCTTTTTGACGTGTAGGTTGTAGTCTTTCTTGAAAAACCGATATGAATATATGAGATTTGGTTTCAATAATTTAGGTGATTACTTCTGAAACGTCTTTAAAGGTGTGTTCTTCGATGGGGCATTGATTAATCGTTTCACTGATAAATTTGGTTGATGCTTTCCCAGGTTTTGGTCCAGACCCAAATTGAGCTATGATCAGACCCAATCGAGCGCACACCCCTGTGTTCCCAGACCAAAATTACAGGGTCTGGAAAGCGGTTCGAGCGCACAATAGTCTGGACCATGGTCTGATTTCGGTCTGATCAGAGGTCAATTCGGTCTGGACGGTCTGATTATAGTCTGGACCATGGTCTGGGTTCGGTCTGATCAGTGGTCAATTCGGTCTGGAAGGTCTGATTTCGAGTGTATTATTTTTTCTCTTTTTTTGTTTTTTTTTTATTGAGGGATGTTGGCTCTGCCAAGAGGCAACAATAAAGCAGCGTTCCGATCAGAGACTCATCTAAAGTCCGATGACTCTGATCAGAAACAAGGAGTCCAGCTGATAGCAAATGCCGGTCCCCTCAAGAGGAAATTTTGATTACCTGAAGACCACGACGTTTCTTGTGGAAAGCTGTCTAAGTTCATCCATTGAGTCGGAAATATGAACTAAGGTGTATGGTCAATAAAAAATTTTTTCTCAACAGTTAGGTTTCATTTTCATTAGCAATATTTTCAGAATAGGGTTTTCCTTAGCTGATTTTAATACTGCAAACACCAGTTTTTATGAAATGAATATATTATAGCAAAATTAAGAGATTTGTTCATAATTAAAATCTCTCTCTGATCAGACTATATTGAGCGCACTTGAGTCTGATCATAGTCTGATTAAGGTCTGGGCAATGGCCTGAAATTGAGTCTGGACCATGGTCTGAAGATGGTCTGATCATAGTCTGTTTATAGTCTGGACAATGGTCTGAATTTGGGTCTGATCATAAGCGCACTATAGTCTGGACAGTGGTCTGGGTTCGGTCTGATCAGAGGACATTTTGGTCTGGAAAGTCTGATCAGAGATCATTTTGGTCTGGATGGTCTGATCAGAGGTAAGTTCGGTCTGGAAAGTCTGATCAGAGGTCATTTCAGTCTGCATAGTCTGATCATAGCTCAATTTGGGTCTGGACCTAAACCTGGGTTGCTTGCTTGATTGACCGACTTTAGTATGTGTTCCCGCATACATTGCCAACCAATTCTACTTTCTGGCGTTTGCTGTGCCGAGACTTCTCCTGTTTTTAGCTTCTGAATTTAAAGTCTCGTCATGAGTGCTCCGAGCTGTTTTCTATTTCTCCTTTGTAACTCAGTTCGTTTGGAAGTGCGTCACTGTACGCTGATTTTTACTGGAGAATATCTAAAAAGATATCTTCTTTCGCAAGTATTGTGAGATGGAGATGCACTTTGCATTGATTGCAGCGAAGTGGGGAATCAATGTTGGTTTTTCCCAGGATGGTTCAACTTCCAACAGTGAACTGTGGGATGCTTTAACTGCGGACTGCGCCACGTGAAGACACTATTAATCTGCCAGTAGAGTAGATTTGTCGTTTAACAATAGCACATTCTACGCGATTTTACTTAGCTTATTTAAATAGTCAAATGCACCACTGAATTTGCAATCAAGAACACCAGAGAGAACAACTGAATTAAAAAAACAAGATAATGAAAAATTCAAATCAGTATAATGAAGACAAATTGATCTGCGACCAAACAAGTTCCACCCAGGTGCAGGTTTATTTACAGCAGGTGAAAAACACTCAGGGTTTAGTATATTGCATTTTATTCAAGACCAAAGGTCAATTCTAATTTTGACAGCAGCTGGTTCATCGCGCAGTGCGACTTTTCCCGGTAAAAATGGAATTTGCCCAGTAATTTTCCCGATAAATTTTCCTTATTTTCCGGCGGGACAATTACCAGGAATCCTACTGAGAATGATATTTAATGGTAATTTACGGTGAATTCTCGACATCGTTACATGGATTACCAGGAACTTTGTCAGGAAATTACCAGGAAATTCGGGCATCGTCTCGAGAAAACACCAGGACAACCGAGAAATTTACCGGGATAAGTGGGTATTTACCGGGAAATTACCAGGCTGAGCAGAGAAACCTTCCAGGAAATCACCAAGATAAGCGGAGACACTTTTCAAGAAATTACTAGGATAAACGGGGAAAACATTTAGGAAAATATCAGGATATGCTGGGAGCCCATCCAGGAAATTACCAGGATAAGCGGGGATTAGTTTTAACCATTTTTCGGGAAAAGTTTGGAGGAAATTACCAGGATAGGCGGTGATACTTTCCTAGTTACTTTTCACCAATTTTGCATCCTTTTCCTTTTGCGCCCCGTTTGTTATATACATCAACCAAATACAGAGCACATGCAATTCTTGCATGCAGATCGCTTTCAATTTTCAAAAGTCTCTTTGTTTTTTAATTCGACCATAGGTCATAATATTACTTTGGTTAGTAGAAAAAGTTGCTTTCTTACCTATCTATTTTTGGATCTATTGTCTACCCTCACAGCGTTTTTTTGCCCCCAATTACAATTTATGTGATGCTATATAGTATGTTAATATGTACAAAAAATAGCGGGAAGTGGGTATTTCTATTATATTCTGTCGTTCATTTCTCAAAAATTAGTGGCATGAGTACTGGGTTAAAAGAAAATTTGACGTACCTACAATGATCCTTCTGCTATCGTAGGGGGAAAAGTACAGACTTCTAGGCAAGACTTCCGGGAGGCAAAGATACCTAATATTTGCTTCTACTTCGATTCAGAAGATGCATTGACAACTAATTTTTAAATGAGATTGTATTTTATCTGACATCTTAAACTACTACGGATTTCACCAAATGTAACATCAAAAACGAACAGATTCAGTCCTACTGCCAACTATCAAGTCGATTATGATACCATTCAATATGACAAGATCCTGTGGCAAAATTTTAAAAATGTTCACAAAACAATATGCTTTCACCACCAGATTCTTTAATTGTTTGACCTTTCTTAGTAGTTCTAATACAGTCGCCCTCTGGAGGTAACAAGTATATGTTAGAACATACATAATAGTCGCCCGAGGCACTTAGTTGGCATCGAAAGGACTGAATATTAATTAAGAGGTAATATGATCTCAAAATGATTGTTGATTTTAGCTCTGCCACGAAATAACGCAGGTTCAGAACAAGATGTTACGCTGCTCTTATCTGAAACAGTTTTTTCCTTGCTAACCAATTTTATAAATTTCGCGAGCCGATATGACGACAAAGATGCACTTAACTGCCTTTTTCTTTACGATAGTTTTTAGCGTAAATGAAATTAGATGTGCTTTACTTTTCGTGTTTGCGATAACACTTACTTGCAGTGACAGCAACCAGCTCGGTTTGCTGTTAAACCGGAGTCCATTTATCCGTTTTGTATGGCTTTTTCTTTCTTGAGTAAATTCATTGCATTAGCGGTTTTCATTTTCATACAAGTTTTTCACCAACTTTAGATGAAGTTTTCGTTCCATAGGCGGCTCATCGCCCACTGATGTACGCTTCGAGTCTCCAAACTTGTGGTCGTCAGTTGGTTGCTTGGTATGATTTATCCTGCTAGCGACGACCGCAAAGGCGTTTCTTCTTTTCTTTGTCTCTTCCATTTTTGCTTCGGGAATTTTAAATCAAAGAAAAAATTGACACAACTGTTTTACGATCAAAACATGTTGCTTCCAATTTTTTGTTTCGATTTCTTCTCATGCTGAGTTTTGACTAGGCTTCGTAAATTGTCAAAGTGCATTTTCCTTTTGATGCTTTTTTCTAGGTACTTTTCACCAATTTTGCATCCTTTTCCTTTTGCGCACCGTTTGTTATATACATCAACCAAATAGAGAGCACATGCAATTCTCTTTCTTTGTTTTTTAATTCGACCATAGGTCATATTATTACTTTGGTTAGTAGAAAAGGTTGCTTTCTTACCTATCAATTTTTGGATCCATTGTCTACCCTCACAGCGTTTTTTATGCCCCCAATTACAAGTTATGTGATAATATATAGTACGTTAATATGTACAAAAAATAGCGGCAAGTTGGTATTTCTAACTATATATTCTGTCTTTCATTTCTCAAAAATTAATGGCATGCGTACTTGGTTAAAAGAAAATTTGACGTACCTACAATGATCCTTTTGCTATCGTAGGGGAAAAAGTACAGACTTTTAGGCAAGACTGGCGGCAGGCAATGATACCTAATATTTGCTTCTACTTCAATTCAGACGATGCATTGACAACTAATTTTCAAATGAGGTTGTATTTTATCTGACATCTTAAACTACTACGGATTTCACCTAATGTAACATCAAAAACGAACAGATTCAGTCCTACTGCCAACTATCAAGTGGATTATGATACCTGTGATACCTGATGTATCTTTATTCATTAATTTGTTTGATGCAGTATATCTTATATGGTGCCCTAAATTCAGTTCATTTATTTGCCTTTCATATTTTGTTCAGTTCGCGTCTTGTCATCTGCTGTTAACCTTCTGCTTGGTTTCCCGCCCCGTGATCAGACATGTCTGATCACGCATTCACGTTGTTTACAAGTGCTTCATATTTCCTTAATCTTCATTCTCTTTAATTTTGCAATTCAAAATCAGTTCACCAATTCCTCTTCTTGAATTCCGCTCCGCGAGTAAGCGCGAACGAATTGAATCAGGATTTCGCCCCGCGAATCACTAAGTAGTAATTTCTACGCAAACTCGCACCACGAATCACTACTCTAATAAAATAGAGTACGACATGGCGCATTCAGCAACCAAACGAACACCCCCTTGGAATTGACCACTTTTGGGACAAACCTACACCCGATCCTCTTCGCTGGGAGAAATGGAGAGTACAGTACAAATTGGCACTGCTGGCCAAAGAAAATATCATTCTTGATACGCTACTCCGGCCTAAACCTGAGATGGTAGAACTTCCCCTCGAGCCTATTTACGAAGAGACAATAGTGGGTGCATCTGCACAATCAGACAGGGAGAGGAATGCGCGCAACGCGCAACAAAAGATGAACTGGCAAAACAAATGCCAACGACTCATTGAAGTGGGTATCATGTGTGGCGATAAACCGTGGTCGTTGGCAGATCGCAAAGCAGTTTCCCTACTCTATTTAAGCATTGGGATAGAAGGCCGCCGCATTCTCAATTGTAAGAACCCGCACATCATGATCGACACTCTCACTACTGTTGACTTTTGGAAGATCGTGGAGGAAGCATTTATCCGTCCACGTAACATAACTCTCGATCGTCATGTCTTCTTGATTACAAAACAACTTCGGGGAGAAACTGTAGAACACTTCTATGGTAAAATAAAGGAATTGGCTGAGAATTGCGACTTTGAGAATAAAGAAGAGACCCTGATACGAGATGTCTTCATCACTAATCTGATGGATCCTGAAATTCAAAAGGAGCTTCTAAAACAAACCGCTGAACCGCGGCAGGCTTTAGAGCTAGTAATTAATATGGAACTCGGGATGCGGAATCAACATCAGATACAGCAGCACAACAAGATCTTTGTTCCTGCAAATGTTAATGCGGTTCAGTTCAACAATAATTCACGAAAACCGTATTGGCAGAATACGAATAATGCCTCGAAACAAAACAATCGTTCGACACTTTACTGTTCGAATTGCGGCGGTACTTGGCTCCAAAATCATCGTGAAAAATGCATTGCGAAGGGGAAAACGTGGAATAATTGTGGGCTCCTAAACCACTTTGCAAAGGTCTGCCGCAAACAAAAGAACACGAATATTAAGCCACAGGATCCCAAGAAACAGATGGTACGTGTCGTAGAAGAAGAGCCACACCCAGAGGACTCTGTGAATTTTCTCCAACCAGCTAAACTCTACGAATCGGACTACAGTAGTGGAGAGGAAGATAATACAGTCGCGATGATCGAGACTGCCGTAGAGATAGTTGAACCACTCAACATGCCTCTCAAGATTGGTAATATCAATACTACACTACACGTGGAGTCCGGGAGCGCGTGTAGTATACTCAACCGCTCACTCGCGTCGCAGGTAGTACAAAGCAGCCCTCGTGCATTCTGGATCGATGAAACGGTGCCCCCACAACTGCTGACTTTCTCAAATGAACCCATACAAGTTGAAGAAAAGATTCAAGCCCCAATAACAAGCAAAGGCTGGGCATGTGATTCAGCCACCTTCACAGTTGTAGCTGACGGTTTAAAGTCCTTAATAGGTCGTGATTTGTTTGACCACCTTGGACTTGCAGTAACTCAATCTACATTTCTGAAAGGTAACCGTGTCAACAACATTGCATCTCCCGAATTTAGAGAACAGATAGCCAAAACTTTTCCTGGTTTGGTATCAGGTATTGGAAGATGAAAAAGTCATGTAATAAAATCTAAATTTCACAAAAATTTTCAACCTAGACGTCAAAAAGGTAGACGTATCCCTATTAATCTTCAAGACAAAGTCAATACTGAACTTCAGACATTGCTAGCCGAAAAACACATCATAAAGTTTTCAAGTTGCCCCGACAAATATTTCATATCACCCATTGTAGTTACGGTAAAGAAAGACCAAACGATAAAGCTTGCACTGGATTCAAAAGTATTAAACAAAGCCATTCACAAGAATAAATATCAGATGCCGAACATTGATACGTTAATTGAATCTATATCTCAACAATTAAGTGCTCCCGCGCCGCAAAACCACGTATTTTCTTTAATTGATTTGAAATACGCGTACAGTCAGTTAAATCTGGATGCTAATACAGCTAATCACTGTAATTTCAATATCATTAGCGGCGATATGAATGGCACCTATAGATTTCAAACAGGATTTTACGGACTTACTGATATGCCAGCTGAATTCCAAAAAGCTATGGATTTCACTCTAATTAGCCTACAAAATACATATTGTTTTTTGGACGATATTCTGATAGTTAGTAAAGGATCTTTGAATGAACACAAAAGCTATGTAATGAAATTCCTCCAACAATTAGATGACAAAAATCTTAGGATAAACCTTTCTAAATGTCATTTTGGAAAATTAGAAATTGATTGGCTTGGGTACCATATCTCACAATCGGGTATCTCGCCCCTCGAAGGTAAAACGGCTGCGATCTTAGCACTTGAGGCCCCAAAAACTCTAAAGCAACTCCGTTCTTTTTTGGGATCAGTTCATTATATTGGAAAATTTATTTCTAATCTCGCTCAAATAAATCATCCTCTCCGACCACTACTGAAAAAGTCTTCAAAATTCCTCTGGACAGCGGAACATGAGAACTGTTTTACAGAAATTAAGGATCGCATTGCGAACGCAACCGCAAATAGCCACTACAATCCGCAACTCAAAACACGCGTAAAATGTGATGCATTTGTTTATGTCAATTGAATATTTTAAAAATTATCTGTAAGGAAAACACTTTAAAGTGATTACGGATCACCGCGCACTTCTCTCAATTATAAAAGAGAACAGATCTGATAAGTCATACAAAAGTAGATTGACCCGCTGGGTCGATCGCCTACTTCCTTTTCAATTTGATATCGAACACCTTCCCGGGGCAAAAATGGGTTTGGTCAATTACATTTCTCGAAACCCGTCTCAAAAGCTAAAATGGTTTCTGCATACGACGAGGAACTTATTGTTGCAAAACTAAAGTTAATCTCCAAATCCATTAACGCATTAGAGTTAAATATCACAGATTCTGCATAACATTTACATCATTTGTTAACCAACCACAATCTCGCATTGCAAAATACACCTAAAATTGAGGCACATAATCCCGTATTACAAATCACATCTAAAGTTGAGGCCAGTACTAAATCAATAAATTCAATTTGCTCACACGCAACTCGAGTAAGCGAACATGTCCTTAGCAATTCACTCGCTCCGCGAAAACACGCCTCAAATGTAACTAGTGAATTAAGAAATTTAAAATATGCAATACACGCGCCGCAAAGTCCAATGCACACTTCTCTCGCCCAGCAAAATACCAACAAGAGTAAACAATTAATCCAAATTAGGAATAAAGTAGCATTCGCGCAGCGCGAGCCTCAAATTATTCAATCACGAATCCCGCCAATTAAATCACATTCCACAAATATCTCTAAAAGTCATCACCCAAAAATAAAATCAGTGGTTTTTGCCTCTTGCTACTCTACAATCCAGTCGCATTTTTCTAACTCTCAAAATTCAAATTTAAATTACTCCTTGCCTGAATTAAAATACGTCAATAAAATCACAAATAAAATGCCTTCTAAGAAGCGTATAACTCGCGTTCGATTTAATGATGCCTCCCGCGCAGCGGAACAGCAATCCACAAGTGGAAATGCAAATCGCCCCGCAAGTCAGCGATCAAACTCGTCAAGCAACTCCCGCGCGGCGAATCAACAATTTGAATCTACAAGTAACCCTCGCGAAGCAAGTTCGTCACTTAATGTAACACCTACATCCCCGACCCATTCATCAAACGCAAGCACTCCGCTAACCCCAAGTCCGCATGTTCCGACGTTCGAATATATGGTATCGAAAATTTTTAATAAGTCGTTAATCTTTTCTTTAACGAGTAAGGATGCAGTACTAAAGGAGGTCAGGGACTGTATCTTGACGAATAATGAGAGCCGCCTAAAAGCTCTCAATCCTTATATACATTCCTATTGGAGGGACCTCCACGTGCGTTCCGGGTGCGTCTGCATCGAAGAGAAAGTGGCAATCCCTAACGTATTACGCGAGGCGCTAATCGATGATATTCACTCTAGTCACCCGGGCACTTGGGGAATGATTTGTATGGCCAAACATTAATGGTGGCCATACATGCACCGCGAACTTATCGTCAAAGCCACCGAGTGCAAACCCTGCACGGTGATCGGTGAGAATCTTAAATCTGTTATTCCCGCTAAGCAATTCAATCCCCACATACCATGTGTAGAGCCAAATCAAGAAATTCGAATTGATTTTGGAGGTCCAATTTTTGATGAAAAGGGTAATGAAGTTTATTTTCTGGCAGCAATTGATCGTTTTTCTAAATACCCTACTGCATATATCTACGATAAAGCTAATGGACCAAACGTTTTAAAGTTTATGGATATGTACATTGAAATTAATGGAATTCCAAGCTCTATTCGTTTAGACCAAGCCAAATGTTTAGTCGGAAATCAAGTAAAGGCTTTTTGTAATAAGAATAATATCGACACCTTTCGAAGCACACTTTGGAAGAAAGCCTAATACCCCGCTAAGCGTGATAGCAACCAGGCCTAATTTGTCAAATCTAACGTATAAAAATATTATAAATCATTATTTAGACGAGGACACAGTGATGCCGGAAGAAATTTTCCCTGATGACAAGTGCGTGAATGGATATCGTAGTGATATCGAGGTGGAGATCGGCATGACCCGGGCATCGAATGAAGCGAAAGATAGAGAGAGCGAGTACTGACGGAGAATCCCGGTTTCTAAAGACGAAGGCGATCATATCCATTCCCCTGAAGGAACGTGCGGTGGAGCTTAATCTCGCACGGAAAGTGCATGGCAAGAGACGTTCCAAAAAGAACCTCGAGGGATTGTACGAAGTACTCGCGCCGGGCTCACACATTCTAAAGGTCAGCCCAACAACATCCACCATTAAGGAACCCGGAAAGCCGATTGTGACAGTGCGCAATAGTGATATTGCGAAATTCGGCACCCAGTTGGAGCGACAAACTCCCCTAAAAGCTTATGCAGACCATAGAGGGCCTCGTTCCGGTGAAAAGATCGTAGAGGAACTTATCCACAGCCACATCAAGGAATTTACTCGTAAACAGAAAGGGGATAAGAAAATGAAGCATAGGAAACGAGAACCGGGCAGCGGGTTATCGTCGTCCACATCGAATATTTCGCGCGCGATGCGGGGACGAATTCCGAAAGTTCAAACTTTCTGGCCATGCGAAATCAACAACCGGCATCGGTGACAACTTCGCATAGCGAACATCCCGCGTCGTCCTCATCTACTGCAACGGCCGCGGCGGTACAACAGACACGCATATCAGATCGTAACAGGCGCAGTCCATCATATTATGGATTTGAAAGTTCTCCGCCCAACTCTACCATTCTGCCTCCACCAAAACGACCCCACTGAGCAAGAGATGTGGAAAGTTTTGAACCCCCACCCGATTCGATTGTAGAGTCGGTACAACAAATAGCCGAAAACCAGCCGGAAGAGCAGAATATCTCCCCTCTTATTGGTCAAGTGTCACCACCCGCCCCACGTAATCCACCTTTACTCGAGATAGATACACCCACGCTCGTACAATCAATGACGGCACTCGAGGCGGAACAACAATCTGATAATGATGAGTGGGATATCTAAACTGTACTTAAAACTGCAAAACATTTCCTAATTTATTAATAACCTATTTTCAGCTATGATAACCAGTAAATATATCGTTATTATTTATTTAACCGGGGACCTCGTATTAATTTGTAAATATTGTTATTATTTATATATTCGAAAATTGTATTTTACAATTTTCTTTCTCGATGCAAGGGGTATGTGATACCTGATGTATCTTTATTCATTAATTTGTTTGATGCAGTATATCTTATATGGTGCCCTAAATTTAGTTCATTTATTTGCTTTTCATATTTTGTTCAGTTCGCGTCTTGTAATCTGCTGTTAACTTTCTGCTTGGTTTCCCGCCCCGTGATCAGACATGTCTGATCACGCATTCACGTTGTTTACAAGTGCTTCATATTTCCTTAATCTTCATTCTCTTTAATTTTGCAATTCAAAATCAGTTCACCAATCTCTTCTTGAATTCCGCTCTGCGAGTAAGCGCGAACAAATTGAATCAGGATTTCGCACCGCAAATCTAATTAATAATTTCTACGCACACTCGCACCACGAATCACTACTCTAATAAAATAGAGTACAAAACCATTCAATCTGACAAGATCCTGTAGCAAAATTTAAAAAATGTTCGCAAAACAATATGCTTTCACCACCAGATTCTTTAATTGTTTGACCTTTCTTAGTAGTTCTAAAGAAATGAACTTAGAAATGATTTCAACCATGATTTCCCCAACCAAGCATACCTTAAATTTAGTATTAATGAGAAAAAAAAGTTCTAATACAGTCGCCCTCTGGAGGTAACAAGTATATGTTAGACCATACATTAGTCGCCCGAGGCACTTAGTGCCCTGACGTTACGGCTTGTTCGCTTAAATGCTGCGCGCATGACACGAAGAGGAGTAAGATTTATGTTCTAACGTACTTAGGGAATGAAAGGGCCAAAATTTAAGCGTACTATATTAACAATTGAAAACTTTGTTAAAACTGATTGTTTCAGAGCGACTAAGTAGGGCAAAGGCGCGGTTAAAACTTATTTACATAGCGCAACTTTTTATATTTATTCTGTTTTGGCCCTCCTGTTTTTTATTCCCCCAATTATGCGTGCTAATATATAGCAATTTAATATTAAAAACACCGTGTGGCTGGGGGCGTAAAAGTTATATGTAAAATAAGCTGAGAGGGGAGGGGCACGAATTGAACACATCCAATTTTTTCCACGTTTGTTCTGGAGTGCTGCAGGCACATAGCCCGATGCGCACAAAGTTTCATGCTCCAATTAAAGCAAAGCGAGAGGTTCACTAAATAACTAGGCAAAACACTTAAACGAAGGAGAGCAATTAAGCAATGCCATCAACTTAGACACATGCTGGTAAAGCAATTTTTGTACATTTTTTGTACGAATTTGATTATCTAGCAAAACAATAGTGACATGGTATCAACGTCCTGATATGAATACTAAAACAGTGTGGTTGACTATAATAATTTCAATTCAGTCAAAACCATAAGCAAAATGGGGTTTATATTCTCTTAACGTCAACCAGTTTTTAAAAGGGTAATAATAGGTTTCCTTTGCCACCTGAATCTGAATAAGAAACCGTTGGTAACGCCGTGCATGCAGTGATTGCTTTGCTATGTTTTCAGCCCCAAAAAAGAACAGATCACCTCAGACATTGTGATAGATTAGGAATTCATAAGACAGAGATTAGCATTACATTTTGCTAACATAGACACATCCAGTAGAAAACTCGAGCACCACGCAGAGGGGTATCTAAATTTTTGTATAATTCTTTTTAATATTCAGTTTATTGATAAATAGTCACCAAAGAGACGTAGCACCCAGACAAAAGAGTGCTTGTGTTTGTGCTGGAATGTTAAAGCACTCACGTGCACATTTTAAAATGCCAAAAGTCTACAGTGGCAGACAGAAGTTAAAATGCCAGAAGTTGCTACTTAACCAGAAGTTGACTTCCACTGCGCATTTCGTGTTTTAAGCATGATTAGGTGACTCTGCAGAAGTCACTTCGAAATTATGACCTAATATCTCGAACCGCATAAACTCCAGAAGATCTGAGTGACTTTAAGCAGAGTCACGTAACCATTACTTCATATACTAAAACTATATGCTCAGGAAGCGCTAGCCTAATTTTCACAATCGATCTGGCAAAGCTAGGGAAAAAAATACTCATAACTTTCCGAAGGCTAAAAAAATATCAATTTCTACCAGTACGCGAAAATTGGGGGAAGACGTTGGACTTTGTTTTCACTAAGTGTTTTGCTAGGTTTCGGAACTTCTTTTAGCAGCCTTAGCTTAGCACTCTATCGAGATGTACTTAGTTCTTGTATAGAGTCCGAACTTGCCATTGGCTCTGCAGAGATCTTGCATTTTTAATATTTCATGTGCGTGTGGCAAGCATATAGACAACTCCAGTCCAGTATAATACCCGAAGTCATACACATAATGCAACTAATTATTAAACGTAACAAGGCATATACGAATTAAGAACGAGATTTCAACTTAGAGTATGACCGTCAATAACGACTATTGGAAGCAGCTGTCTAATATGCTTAATTGACAAGTAATTGCGGTTTAGAGTTCATTTCCATTTCGAATGCATTATTAGAAGGTATACCAAATTTCGCGTTTATCAAAATTATTAACGTATACCAAAAGTTCGCGCAACCGTAGTAATTTGATAAAGGCTCCTGATTATTTGATGGTTTTAAGTGATTTGTCTGACAGAAATGTAATCCCAGTTTTCACTCCATGAGACAGAGAATTTCTTGCGAAACCAAGTTACAATTTTGAAAATTGTTAATTCAATTGGTCAGCTTTATAGCTTTTAGATTAAAGTTGGTCAATGGATCGCTTTAAAGGGAATGCCGGACAAGACTTAACGCGGCACCATCCGTACAGAGGAGAGCGCCACTACTTGCCGACGGGGGGATTCTACCGCAGCAACCCCAGTCTGGACAGACATCTGTATGACAATCATCATGGCGCTGGAAATCAACCATACAAAAAAATGTACTACCTTAACCAAGGTCACCTGGGGCCAAATTTCCATCATCATTGAAAAACATGGTTACCACTAGGTACTTTGAAAATTGGTAAATGGATAATAATTTGAAATAACTAAAAAACAAAGTAAAATTAAACTTTCTTACAAATATAGTGTTCCACTTGTGGTCGATACCATTTCCGAGCGTGTCAAAGAGTATTTTATTAAAATAAGTCAAAAATAGAAGTAATGCTCTCTCAATGCTGTAATGCAATCAATTGGTGAATAACAACAAGGAGGCTCCTCGGTAATATGCGTTCGCACATAATGTTCCGACCCTGCTCAACCACATTCAGTTCGAAAAACATGGTGTATCTATTTAACAAATCGCTTAAAACTCAAACCACTAAACAAATTATTGAATGCCTGATTAGCTGGCCGATGGTACCTGATATTAAGGAGACTAGGAGACAAGAGAGACAACAAAATCGTAGAAATAACAAGCCATAATTACGATCAAAACTCACTACTACTTTTAACAAATTTAAATTTTAACAAATTAAAAAAAGCATCAGTAAAACCTAAAAACTTTTAAATTTTAACAAATTAAAAAAGCATCAGATAAAACCTAAAAAAAAATAAAAAACCGACTAACGTCGGGCGGACCGTTCCCAAACGACCGGCGATCGGTTGGCTTCGTAAGTAGCTAGCCACGGTTTAATGAGGCCAGCTTTAGCTTAATAGAAGGCGCGTGAGGTACGCGCAGCGAGGAGGGCATCGGGGGGAACAGTGGGGGGGGGGCAACCTCTAAGAACCACCCTTCACACCTCAAGTATAGGTCTCCATATCAGTTTCTGTGAATCGCATACTTGGAGACTAGTGAGCTGAAAGAAAGTCTCTACGAGAACTTAATGCCCGCTGGGTGCTACTTGTTTATCCCGTTTTGAGAATGAAAAGTCAAATGGGTCAGACCAAAAATTGGTCAAGCGAAAAATCGCATAAAAAGACCAACCAGACAAATATAATTACTTAACTTTGTTTGAGAGTAACTAAACAAATTGATTTGCATTTCACAAGAAAAGATATAGAAACTGGCTTTGAAAGTGTTAAAAAAACGTTTTCATTTTTTGAAAACAATATATTTCAAGGACAGTACCTTTCCTGATCGGTAAAAATTTTGCTTTGAGTTCACGACAGGAGCAGAGACCCCCCCACCAGCTTAGTGGGCTTATATCTTTTATGCCTCCAGGCGCACCTAGTAACGTGCTATATAACAACATATAATTTGTAACTGGGGGCGTCAGGGTGCAGAGTCTCTGATCCAAATTGAGGTTATGGTAACGGAAAAAAAGTGGTTTAGTACAAAAAGTCCAAAATTTTTCAAGTGGGACTGCGCGACTCCAAGCATTACCCCAAAAAGGAGAAATACATCAAGCGGGAGGACCATTGTGTCCGGTTAACTCATCAAGAAATACATATCGTTGCTCGAAGCGGGCAACAAAGACTTCGACTGCCGCCCTAGCCCAAAATTCAGGCAGAATTACTGATATAACAAAGCTCCTATAGGAACTCTATCAACAGTTGGATGAAAGAAATTGCCGGTCATGCTGGCTGCGATTTGTCAAAGCTTTGGAATGGTCATTCACTTAGAGCCACTATAGTGCTAACCTTGATAGAGCAAAAATTCACAGAAGCAGATTTAAAAAGTTACAGGTCACCGGGATTTATTCTGTTTGCCCCCCCCCCCCCCCCCAGCTTAGTGGGCTTATATCTTTTATGCCTCCAGGCGCACCTAGTAACGTGCTATATAACAACATATAATTTGTAACTGGGGGGCGTCATGGTGCAGAGTCTCAGATCCAAACTGAGGTTATGGTAACGGAGAAAAAGTAGTTTATTACAAAAAGTCCAAAATTTTTCAAGTGGGACTGCGCGATTCCAAGCATTACTGTAAAAACACTGGGGGCGTAAAAACATTGGGGGGACCGCAACAGAATAGATCCGGTCGCCGTAGCAGCACGTCCTCAAGATTACAATCGGTCTACGCAGATGCGAAATCAATGTCTATAGCTCTATCCCGACCGGCAGTAAATTATATGAAAAAAATATAAGTCTATTGAGGAGCCCGTTCAATGCTCAAGCAAATCGAATTATAGTATTGAAAAAGTGAACATAAACAACTTTGGTGGATATATGGAATAATCTGGCGATATTGCTGTCTCCGAGCTTGAAGTTACGCCAAAAAGGTCTATTGGGTCAAAAAATTTCGACAGTTGTGCTGCATTGGAGAAAAAAAAATGTTAGAAATACTAGAAACATTGAAAATTTTTCCTTCTCTAATCAGCAAAATTGTACAAACTTTAATTTCAATTCAAATTTAAATTTCATCACTATCGTACCCTATGGTTCTCTAAATAAGTTAGAACAAAATCATAGTCCTTCTTGGGCGTCGTGCACAGCTACGTCCCTCGGCAGACTAAGATTTTGTTCTAACATATACTTAGAGAGAAGCAAAAGTCGAACAGTAGTTTTGCAGTGACTTAATGCCCTCGAGTTTGACTAGTTTATCTCCTGTCTCTAAACAAAAACTCCACGACACAAAATCTGTTGCACAAAAAGTCGCATAAAACACAAGCAAAACTAAAATTTTAATGCACATTGCACGTCACACAACCAGTTTCCTTCGACGGAACATGAAATTGCTTGAACAAAATTAAACTTTATTCGCCATAAACTACAAAGGTCGTGCGAATTACTCTCACCGATCGACGACGGCTTGTTTTGGCAGTAGCTAGTTTAAACTTAGTGAAGCCAGAAAAAAGTGAAAAATCAAGGAGGGGAAGGAGTAAAAACTATTCAACCTGGCTTTCAACAAGATTCAAGAAGTTCTGCCTCCCAAACATCCTCTCCGAACCGTTCACTTGAAGCCAACAAAAATAGCTGCCACAAGAGCTGTACAAAAACTTAATTTCTCCAGTCGGTACGAAGTTGATCCCTTTGAAGAAAAATTGGTCAGACGAGAAAACGATTGAAATAAAATAAGATCAATAGCACTCCAATATTTGCTAAACAATGTTTAAGATCAACTAACAATCGAATCCCGGTCAAACTAAGTTAACATAGCTGGCAGGTTGCCAGAAAATAGCCGCAATGCTTCGTAGTAAAAAAAAAGACGGACCAAAAATTACTCTTTTCATTAAAGGATGAGATTTTATATTTTGATTAGGAATTTGTTAAAATGTTAAATTTGTATGTTTGCTCATATGCTGACTTCATATGACTTCTTTAGAATAAAATAAGAACTAAATTTTCTATTTTTCAATAAGATATCTTCTGGGCGTTTGCGAACTTTTTCTAACAAACGAATTAACACGGGTGCAAATGTTTTTTTTTTACTTAAAATACAAATCTAGACAATAACTTTGAGATACTAAAGAATTTTAGTTTCAATAATCTTCATTTAGAGTGACGCGCATTCACTTGATCTTATCTCTGAATTAAAGCAAAAAAAAGTCAATTTCAAAGTGAGGAAGTCATTTTTGAGAGTGAGGTAAGTCACGTGTGACCAAAAGTTAATCACGAGAGTGAACAAAAAAACTAGCTCAACTAAGAATGAACCATAGCCGGCAGATAGCCGGAATAGCTACCAAAGAATAGACATGCGTGCCATATAATAGAGATAAACAGATACAGACATAAGTTGCAAAAGATATCGACGCCGCTCAAAAAGCTATGTAAAAAACATTCAGCGATGAATTAATAAAGGTTGTTCAAATTCTTTTCGCATAAGCCCTTTCAATAGGGACCTTTATTTTAGAGTTCCTTTGACCTTAATTGAATTCAAATTAAAATTAATTTTTTGAAGTCATTTCATTGAGTGAGGTGTCACGTTTGATCAAAATCTAATCAGGTAATCTAACCACTGAAAAACTTTTACTTGAGCGAGTGAGAAATGACGTCATGCGCTCAACGGCGGTTATAGAGTGGAACAAGTAATTCAGAAAAATTATCTTTTTCAACCTTGATGTGTGAACAAATGTTGAACGAAAAAGAGCGTCAGACGACGAAACCTACAATTCACAGAATTTTCATTGATTGAACTAAAATTTAGACCCTGAATGGATTAAGACAGCCTTAAGAAAACAATCGATCAAAAAACTCGAAAAAACAGGGAAAAATTCTAAGTGAAATTGCCGCATGTGAAAACATAGACGGCAGATTGCCGGAAAATAGCCGTCGTTGACGCGCTTAATGCACATCCGGATTGAAACAGAAAAGACACAAATTGACAAATTTTTCAGTTTCAAAAAGTGTTCTAATTGGACGTGCCGTTTCAGTTAGATTCTCAAACTACTTAATCAAATTTTGCCCTTTTGAGTTTGAACGTTTTCACTATATTGCGTAATTCAATGGGTAAAAGACTTTAAAATCCATTCAGTTGAAAAAGTGAGCGGTAAGTCAGAAGTCAAACGTGAAAAAACGTGATCAAAAGGTAAAGCGAATTAAACAACATAGGACGACAAGTCCTGAAAAACAATTCAAAGAATTATATCAATTTATGACCTGAAACACATTTATTCCGCTTTAAAAGGCAATTAAGAGCTGTTAGTAATGAGACTAAACAATAAAACAACACAACAAAAATAAGCAAGACTGAAAATTCAACTTTTGTTTTTGGAAAGACAGGACCAATATCAAAAAACAATTGCTATGAACTCAAACTGACAATTGTATTCCTCTAACTCTCATTAGCAACCTGTCATTAAAAGTTGATGAGTCCTCTCACTAATAATATTAATGAAAGACCAAAAATTAACAAAAATCGCAATAAAACTTGCAGAAACTTTTTGAAAACACTTAGTATAAACGTCACAGAACGCAACAGAAGCTGAAAAATGCAATTAAATCAAATAATTGATTCCTTTATGACCACCGTTGAGACCTGTCATCAATGAATTTAAATGATAAGAGAGCATTAAATACTAGCAAAACTAAAAAAGACACTAAGATAAAAACCAAACAATTGTATAAATCAAAAAAGCAATAGCTATGAACTGAAATGGCTTCCTCCAATTGATGCTTTTTTATCAACCAAGGAGACCTGTCAATAATGAGACTGAGTTAAGACGACAAAGTTGAAAAGAAAAACCACAAAACTCAAAAATTCGGTAATTACAATAAGTGTCAAAGTCATGGAAAGCAATAATTTGAAAAAGAACGATTAAATCGATTAACTAAACCCTAATTAGCAGCATCAGAGACCAGTCTTTAATGAGATTAAACAAAAAGGCATCAAAAATTACAAAAAATACTTGCAGAACTCAAAAATTCACTCAAAATTTTTGAGAAAAAGTAGTCTCGAAGTCATGAAAACCACTAGCTATTAACTCGGACCATTAATTATGTTTTTTATGCCTCAATAGCAGCCAAGCAGACCTGTCACTGATGAGACTAAGTGATAAGACAACGGATAATTTAAATAAAAGGGGCAAATTCTAAAATTCACTAATTTTATATGACGACAAATAAAGGTATAAAGTCATTTTTATAAAGTCATAAAAAGTTTTAGCTGTTCCTTAATGAATTCAAGCAATGGTAAATAGGCATAATTAGAACACATATGTATCAACCTAAAAGCACCCAAGGAGAGGAAACTCCTAAATATAGAAGTCAAATTGACGCACCTGAAAAAAAAAAACCATCTCGAAAACCGCCAAACTGTTCAAACACCAATTTCTCATTGCACTTGGATATTTTGAAAAATCACGCCTCAAAGCTACTCGAATTTTCGCAACCTTTGCTATTTCAGTGTGACCAAAATCAGCACTCTAATTTGACTTCTCACTGATGTGAAAAAGCCGAAAAAAAGCGTGAACAGATCTTTAACATAGCCGGCAGATTGCCGGAATAGCTGCGAAAGAACAGACCTGCGTGCCGTATGATAGATATAGAAACAGAAACAGATCTGAATTGAAACAAACTCAACGCCGTTAAAAAATCTAGGTAAACGCATTCAGCGATAAATTAAGCTTGTTAAAATTCATCCAGCAGAAGCCTCTTATTATGGACCTTTTAAGCACATCCGAGTTCCTTTGACCTTAAACAAATTCAAATTAAACTTACGTTTCAAAGTGCAAAAGTCCTTTTATTGAGTGAGGTGAGTCACTTGTGACCAAAAACTAGTGAGAAATAACGTCATGCGCGCAAACTCCGTTAGCGAGACGAAGAAGTCATTCAGAAAAATTGACTTTTTCAGCTTTGCTGTGTGAAAAAATGTAAAACGAAAGAGCGTCAGACGATGAAATAAAGAAACAAAGCAGGACAAGTCCAGACGCACAATTAAAAGAATTTTCATTGACAAAACAAAAAACTAGACCTAGAACGGACTAAGTGTAAAATGGGAATACAACTTCTTAAAAAAATCAGATCAAAAAACAAAATAAAAAGAAAAAATCAATGTCAAAATGCCGCTACGGAGAACAAAAAACCGCTAGCGAGAAATGTAAATTTGATTCTAACAAAAAAGTCAGGCCTAGAATGAACTATGAATGGATTGAGAAAACAATTTAGAAAAAAATCCGAACCAAAAATTTGAAAAAACAGTAAAAACCCAAGTGAAATTGAAGCAAGTGAACAAAAAAACCACTAGCGAGAAAGCGAATTTTCGTTCAAATACCGTTTTCTCACTTTAATTTAAAATAAGAGCAAAAAAAAATTCCACGCGGCAAAACCACTCGCTTTTTCGCTCCATTTCCTGTTTTGGCGTGACGAAAATCACTACCCCAATTTGCCTTCACAAATCATGAAAAAGTGTGAACAGATCTTAAACATTGAAGAAGAAGAAGACATTGCCCCAATACAATTCAAATTCTTTGAATTGTAAAAAACAAGAGCACCGCAATATAGCTCCGCTCAGCTTCGCAGCTATAAAAAAGACAGCGCACCAATACAATTCAAATTCTTTGAATTGTAAAAGGAGAGCGCCTAAATAGTAGCCATTTGAGAGGCTGACAGCGGCTATTCAAAACACTTACGAGCACGTTAATTTTTGTTCAAACACAGTTGTCTCATTCAATTTTACAAATTAGAGCAAAAAAATTTCAGCCGCAAAGCCACTCGCTTTTTCGCTCCACTTCCTGTTTCGGCGTGACCAAAACTTCGCTTCGAAAAATTGCTTCAATTTGACTTCAAAAATCGCGAAAATGTGTGAACAGATCTTAAAACATAACCGACTAACGTCGGGCGAATTGCTCTCAAACGACCGGCGAGCGGTTGGCTTCGTCAGTAGCTAGCCACGGGGGGGGGGGGTGCACTGGGGGCTGATGGGGGCAACACTGTGTTGGGGGGGCAACAGCGCGGTGGGGATAGGGGTCAACGGGGGGGGGGGGGTTCTCAACCTCTCAGAACCGCCCTTCACACCATAAGTATAAGTATAAGTCTCCAAAACAGTTTGAGCTGAAACAGAGCTGAAAGGCTCTAAGAGCACTTAATGCCCGCTGGGCGCTACCTGTTTATCCCGTTTTTGAGGACGAAAAGTCAAAAGCGTCAGACGAAAAATCGGTCAAGCGAAAAATCGCATTAAAAAAAGACCAACAGGACTAATATAATTGCTACAAACTTCGTTTGAGAGCAATTAATAAAGACAACACCCCAATACAATTTAAGTTCTTTGAATTGTAAAAAAAGAGCACCGCAATGTAGCTCCGCTCAGCTTATATGTTCGCAGCTATAATAAAAAATTGTTTGCTCGCCGACCATAGATTGCAGGAAAAGTTGCTGGTCAAACCATCAAATTCATATATACGATATCTAGATAAACTGTCAGAGGAAGTGCTAGATTTACATGAAACAATTGCGATGAAATAATAATTGATATACTAAAGATATATATCAGTCTCCTTTTAGATGAATACACTACAAAGCGAGGATGATAATATTTACAGTACATCCAATACGGTTGATTAACTTTACTCCCAGGAAACAAAAAAAGCACCCAATTTCCGCACAAATTCTTTTTTTTTTTTTCATTTTTTGAGCCCGACGATGCCACTGCAGAGGAGTTGCCTATGTTTACATTGATTGGTTGTGATCATTGGAGTTGTTGTAGTGACTGTTTGATGGACCCTTCGTAGGAGGCACATTAGTCGTCGAGTCGAACGAGTGGTTCATACCATTCTGATGGTAATGCAGCTGTTGATGATAGTTCGGCTGCATAGGATAACCTGCTTGGTTCTGGTGTTGCTGACTTGATGAAGCTCCAAGCCCATTGTAAAAATTATTGTGATGATTGTTGAAATTTCTGCTTGATGAGCTAGCCTGCTTGCTTCCTTCATCTGGACCTGTAACAATTTAAGGTTACCAGTCGTTCAGGACTTGAAACTCGATATTTTTCAGCACAGACTCTTCATCAGTAACAATTTCCTAAGTTTTAATGACTAAAACTAGTCACAAACTCGATAGGAATCTGATCAGTACAATTAACTCGAAATTTATGACGTGTGATCTAATCAGTCGAATTCAGGTCACGTTAACATGTTAGCCAACAAATGATCAACAGCCACCCCACACTTAGTACGGGATCGGCTGGTTTGATAAGCCATGAAGCAGTTTGGAACAAAAACTGATTAACAATTGTGTTCTCAACTCACTCATTCGTTCACTCACCAGGCTGGAAACAAATATATTACAGATCCACGTCATGAAGACGCACAAAAACAAAACAAACGAGAATTTGACATTGAGCTTCAGAAAACAATGTGCACATCCAAAAGCAATCGTAGTATGTCGTATTCAATAGAGGAGAAGCAATTCTGAAGATGAGGGTGCTGATATAATGGACTTACGGGACGTATTTATGTCTCTACTGGGCTCTGACAAGTTGTCTCCATTTGTGCCACTACTGTTCTGATATTGCGGACTCTGAAATTATGAACAATTCAAAACATTTCTAAATATATTGTTTACCATAAGACGCCGATTTCCCTCTAAATCATACTTCACACCTCGAACTGTGAACTATGCATTTAGTCGTTCATGATAGGTTTTCAGTGCGTATATGGATTGGAAAAACCAAGTGAGCCGTTAGGACTCACATTGTATGGCATCATAAAATTGTCGAATATTCCATTCTGGCCGGCAGGATTGAATGCTCCCATTGCCTCAGGTGGTCCCATGACAGGTCCAGGCGGCATCATCACAGGTGGCACTCCCGGTGGCCCTGCAGGTGCCGCCCCTGGGTGATGATGTGGGTGGTGCGGGGGAGGCGGAGGCATGCCCATCATCGGCAGGAAGGGTGGCGGCGGCAACAGAGGCATTGGACCGTCGAAACCCATCCACTCATCTACACAGTCAACTGAGGTTACCGCATTTAATGGCCAAGCATTAAATCTCATACCCCGAGATAAATGACGAGTAGTCGCAACATTTTTCCTATTTATTTTCTTCAACAAGATCCCGTACGACCGTGTATCTATTAAGGATCGCGATACGTTCCCCGAAGACACAGACACTAAATGACAGGGGCATTGAATATCGCTCGCAACCACTACCATAATAAAAATCATCCTTTAACCACCACAAGCACCAATATTTTGTTGTATGGAACTCACCCTCGAATGATACATGTCTCTCATTTTTCTCATCTGTCAAAGCATAAAATACTTTTGAGTCCAATCAAGCACACGAAGCAAATACGACAAAAGCCATTCAACACGACTATTGACCATCTTTTACCCAATATTAAGGAGGAGTTCGAATATTTTAATGCTTCCCCAAAAAATACATTAGCGCAAAAAAGGAACTCATACACGTCAGACCACTGTGAAGCAATAGCATCGTGAAAAACGTAGACATACAAATCAAACATAGGGGATGCTAAATTTAACTGCAAGCAAAAACGTAGATGTTAGCTTTCAAGTTTATACCCTCTATATATACTTCAAGAGTCAAGAGTTAATGTTATATCCAGAAAAGGTAAGCTTCAATCATGCAAAAATTGACATATAAAGAGCAGTAGAAGCCCCAACGAACATATATTATATTGGATTCAGGTCTCACCCATGTAAGAAGGAGAGCTGGACCTTCGATTTCTGGATTTGCGAGCTGCTTCCTTGTTGCCTGACTTTCTGGCTCCTTCTGAAAATGAAAGACACTAAAATTTGAACACCTGTGCGTTATTCTTTACTACCGTTTATTTTCCGATCTCTGCATTCGATCACATTCGCACTTACAATTACAGTAGAATTGCAGCAGTTTGTGAGTAAAACATACAAGTATCTGTGCTATGAAAGTGCGTTCTACAAATAAAAATTATGTCTCACCTTTAGACCGAGTGGCAGAAGCGCCTGCCTTGCCACTTGCTGCCGACTCTTCGTCAGGCACACTATCTGCATCCACGTGAGTTAGTCTGAACAAAACAAAATGCACCTGAGCGATTGCGTACTCAACGTTACTTGACTCATCTCATGCTTATAAAGCCGCTGAATATAAACTAAAAACCAACATAATGGGTAAAATATATAGAGAGGAAAATTTTCCATGGTATCAGAATATTAGAACAAAGTCCTTAAGCATTCCTTGCCACTCCGTCTTCCAAATTTAACAAAGCTGAGGGATAGTTTCCTACACACAACCGAGTACCATCGTACGAATATCTTTGAAACAACAGGCGGAGGCTCAATTATATTTAGCCTGATTCGATTGCGAAGGACCACTGATAATAGCTTGCTCTTGTCGGGAGAGAGGTCAGTTATTTTTTATTAATGTACCTCGAATGATGTTGTTGGCTATAAATTTGGCCACTACAGTGATTTGGATTGAAAAAAATCTAACATACCCGGCTGATTGCCGGAAAATAGCCGCCGTTGATTCCAATAAGCATGATTGGGATTGAAAAAATATATATTGAAAAAAAAAAGATTTTTGTACAAAAACATTTTTTAAGTCCGATTTATTTTGATGGCATTTCGTAGTTGAACATACTTGTGTTTCTTAGAGAGAGGCTACAGGGGCTACTACCAATACCAATAAGCATTAGAGAGAGGTAACTAATACTTATAGGAACGACGTTTAAATAGCGGGCATCTAAAATTGGGCTTTATGGGTTTATCCCTATTCTATTTCTGACTTCAATTTTTATAATGACTCTGTTCATTTTAAATTGCTTTCCTGACCAACTGATGTTCAAAATCACTTTTAGCAGAACAAGAGAAGAGAGAAACTAGCCTAGAGAAGTCAAAAATTTCACGCAAAATGTTGAAAAAGCGGCAAAATGAGGTAAAGCGAAACATTTTTTTGTTCGACGAAGTTAAAAAGAACATGGCACGACAAGTCCTGACGTACAATTCAAAGAATTTTCATTGACGAAAAAGAAAAACTAGACCAAGAATGGACTATGAGTAAACTGAGAAAACCATTTTAAAAAAAATCAGATCAAAAAATAAGAAAAAAAACAGAAAATCAATGTCAAAATGCTGCATGTGAATAAAAAAACCACTAGCGAGAAAGGAAAATTGAATACAAACAAAAAATTAGGCCTAGAATGAGCTGTGAATGGATTGGGAAAACCATTTGGAAAAAAAAATCCGATCCAAAAAATCGAAAAAACAGTAAAAAAAATCAGAGTGAAATTGCCGCATGTGAACAAAAAACCACCACCGAGAAACCGAATTTTTGTTCCAACACCATTTTCTCACTCTACTTTAAAATTAGAGCGACAAATTCACGCCAAAAACCACTCGCTTCTTCGCTCCATTTCCTGTTTCGGCGTGACCAAAATCACCACTCCAATTTCGACTTCAAAAATCATGAACACGTGTGAACAGATCTTAAAGACAGCGCCCCAATACAATTCAAATTCTTTGAATTGTAAAAAACTTAGCAGGACAAGCCCTGACGAACAATTCAAAGAATTTTCATTGACTAAACAAACATCTAGACCTAAAAAGGACTATGAGCGAATTGGAAAAACCATTTTAAAAAAATCAGATATAAAAATTTAATAAAACCAGAAAATCAATGTCAAAATGTCGCATGTCATGTCAAGAAAAGAAAATCAATAACGAGAAATGGAAATTTGGTTCATACAAAAATTTAGTCCCAGAATGAACAATCAAAGGATTGTCAAAACCATTTAGAAGAAATCCGATCCAAAAAATCGAAAAAACAGTAAACATCAAAGTGAAATTTCCGCATGTGAACAAAAAACCACTAGCGAGAAAGCTATTTTTTGTTCAAACACCGTTTTCTCACTCTACTTTAAAATAGGAGCTTAAAAATTTCACGCCTCAAATACACTCGCTTTTTCGCTCCATTTCCTGTTTCGGCGTGACCAAAATCACCACTCCAATTTGACTTCAAAAATCATAAAAATGTGTGAACAGATCTTAAAAAAGACAGCGCCCCAATACAATTCAAATTCTTTGAATTGTAAAAAACATAGCAGGACAAGTCCTGACGAACAATTCAAAGAATTTTCATTGACTAAACAAACATCTAGACCTAAAAATGACTATGAGCGAATTGGAAAAACCATTTTAAAAAAATCAGATATAAAAATTTAATAAAACCAGAAAATCAATGTCAAAATGTCGCATGTCAAGAAAAAAAATCAATAACGAGCAATGGAAATTTGGTTCATACAAAAACCTAGGCCCAGAATGAACTATGAATGGATTGTGAAAACCATTTAGAAAAAATCCGATCCAAAAAATCGAAAAAAACAGTAAACATCAAAGTGAAATTTCTGCATGTGAACAAAAAACCACTAGCGAGAAAGCTATTTTTTGTTCAAACACCGTTTTCTCACTCTACTTTAAAATAGGAGCTAAAAAATTTCACGCCGCAAAACCACTCGCTTTTTCGCTCCATTTCCTGTTTCGGCGTGACCAAAATCACCACTCCAATTTGACTTCAAAAATCATGAAAATGTGTGAACAGATCTTAAAAAAAGACCAGCGCCCCAATACAATTCAAATTCTTTGAATTGTAAAAATAGGAGCGCTATAATAGCCGGCTGAGAAGATGAGGTCAGCTCTTAAACAAGTTTCAGTGCACTTTTCATAAAACTTTTAGATAAAAAACTTCTGCCAATTGAGATCATTTTGTTTACTGCCCCCAATTGAGATCATTTTGTTTACTGCCCCCAATTGAGATCACTTTGTGTTAAAAGGTATGAATATCACAAAAGGTTAAACATTTACATGTTAAATTGAAATCACTTAGTGTCATTTGGCAAACAAAGGTCATCTCACTCAGTAAAAACGTTAACGAAAAGTTAGAGCGACATTTTTGACCAAAATTACGCCGGACTAAAAAGCCAATAAGAACTGCTATTATTGAGACAAGGCAATGATACCAGAAGATAAAAAACAAAAACATTAAAGACTCGAACAGATACAGTGCCAAAATCATGAAAACAATTGCTATGAATTTAAGCAACTTAATACGTTTACTTATGTCTCATTAACAACCGATGAAACCCGTTGTTAAAGGAACTAAGTTATAAGACAACAAAAAATACCACCAATATTCGCGAAACTTGAAAATGAACAGCGTATAAGTCATAGATATCATTGGGTATTAACTGAAACGATTAAGTAGATTAACGAAAGAGTACTTAGTAACCGATGAGACCAGGAGAACATAACCGACCAACGTCGTCGTCCGGAATGATCTCGAACAACCGAAACAGAATTAATGAGACAACGAAAAACAATAAAATTACACAAACCTCAAAAATTTGAAAATAATTCTTGAAAAAACACTTATTGCTTTCTATGACTTTGACACTAAGTGTTTTCAAGAATTTTTTTTTCAAATTTTTGAGTTTTGCGTGATTTTGTTGTTCTTTGTTGTCAAATTAATACAGTCAAAAAAACTTTTTAGCAACTCTATTAGTTCTTTAGACTTTTTATGCAATTTTTTTGGTTGACGAATTTTTTGTCTGCGATGTTTCGTCTGACCCTTAACTTTTCGTTCTCAAAGACGTGATAAACAGCTAAAGCCCTTAGGACAGCCAGAGATTAAGTGGCTAAGCAGCTCGCATAGAGCCCTACTAGTCTGAGTATGAGATTCACCAAACTATAACGAGGACATAATTTGACCCCTCTCTGCTCCGCGCACGCCCTACAAATGCTTGCATACCTAAGCCCCAGCAGGCATCCCTGACTTTGAAAAGAAGCAAAAAAAGAAAGAAGAATTTATCCCCAATGAGACCTTTCCTTAATGAGAATAAATGATAAGGCAACAAAAGGTAAAAAAAATCACTCGCAAACTCAACAATTCAGTAACACTTTCTGAGAACAAATAGCGTCAAAGACCAGAAAACTACTAGCTATGAACCCGAGCCATTAATTAAATTTATGTATGCCTCATTACTAACCAATGAAGCCTGTCAGTTAAGATACGAAGATAAGACAACAAAACATATACGGGCAAAAATTGAAAATTCTCTGATTTATTATGGCAAATAGTGTCAAAGTTACGAAAAGCATTAGCCGCCCGTTGAGTAATTCAAACAATTGCAAAAAGGCACAATTAAAACACGTATATCAGTTTAAAAGAACTCAAGAGAAACACTGAAAACAGAAGTCAAATACGCGCACGCACAAATTTTCTTGAAAATTTGTTTAAACATACCCGGCAGATTGCCGGAAAATAGCCGCCGTTGATTCCAATAAGCATGATTGGGATTGAACGAATAGAATATATTGAAAAAAAAAAGATTTTTGTACAAAAATATTTTTTAAGTCCGATTTATTTTGATGGCATTTCGTAGTTGAACATACTTCTAATTCTTAGAGAGAGGCTACAGGGGCTACTATCAACACCAATAACCATTAGCGGTAGTAACTAAGACTTATAGGAACGACGTTCAAATAGCGGGCATCTAAAATTGGGCTTTATGGGTTTATCCCGTTTCTATTTCTGACTTCAATTTTTTATACCGACACTGTTCATTTTGAATTGCTTTGCTTAGCAACTGATGTTCAAATTCACTTTTAGCAGAATGAGAGAAGAGAGAAACTAGCCTAGAGAAGTCAAAAAGATTTCACGCAAAATGTTGAAAAGGCGGCAAAATGAGGTAAAGCGAAACATTTTTTTATTCGACGAAGTAAAAAAAAAAATAGGAGCGCTATAATAGCCGGCTGAGAAGATGAGGGCGGCTATTAAACACCAATTTCTCACTCCGCTTCAAAGTCAGTCTGAAAAAAATCACATGTCAGATCTACTAGTTTTTCGCTTACTTTACAATTAAGGGTCACTGAAAACATAAACCGACAAATGTCGGAAGAATTGCTCTTGAACGACAGGCGAGGCAATTTAATTCATCATGGTCTTTAGTCTAGATCAATTTTTCCTTATGGGTGCAAAAAACCTTGACCCCACCAGGACTCGAACCACTGACCTCCCGATCCATGGCCACAAGCACCAACCACTGCGCTACGAGTTACTGACAAGTGCAAAATTGTCAAGCAAAAAATTTGCATAAAAAAGACACACATGTTTACAATAATTGCTATGAACTGCGTTCAAGAGCAATTAATCACCACCAAATTCAACTTTTCATGGGGCTAAAAGAACCGAAACAAGTGTTAACCGATCTTAAAAAAGACAGCGCCTGAATACAATCCAAATAATTTGGATCGTTAGAACCAGGAACACTGCAATATAGTTACGCTCAGCATGCAGTATCGCAGCTAAAAAATACACAAATGACAATCAAATCTACTTCACACTTCGTTCGAAAGCAGTGAAACATACCCGTCAGATTGCCGGAAAATAGCCGCCGTTGATTCCCATAATTATTGGGATTGAAAGAAGAGAAAACATCAACAAAAATTGCTTTTTGTATAAAAACATTTTTAAGTGCGATTCGTAATTGAACATACTCCTGTCTCTCAGTGAGAGGCTACAGGGTCTATTATCAATACCAATAAGCATTATAGATAGTAACTAAAACTTGTTACAAAGTTCAAGTACCGGGCATCTAAAAATGGGTTTTTCATGGGTTTATCTCGTTTCTATTTCTGACTTTGATTTTTTTTATACTGACTGTCTTCATTTTGAATTGCTTTGCTGAGCAACCTATGTTTAAAAGGACTTTGAGCAGAATGACGGAAGAGTGAAACTAGCCAAGAGAAGTCGAAAAGATTTGGCGCAAAATGTTGAAAAAGCGGCAAAATGTGTAAAGCGAAAAAAAGTTAAACCAAGTAAAAAAAAATAGGAGTGCTATAATAGCCAGCTGAGAAGATAAGGGCGGCTATTAAACACAAAGACTATAAGATAAAAACTTGAAAACTACAAACTTTGTTTCTTCATTTGCAAAAGCGAGCGGGAAACAAATCCATTGCAAACAAAATGCGAAATACTGAAATATCACTACTACTAAATAATTGCAGTCACTATTGGTAATAATGTCTTAGAATGGCCGTCAGATAACTGGAGAACAGCAGGAAAATAGAATGTCGATGTCCACTAGTTTAAAAATCATCACCAAGACTCCAATACCAAACACTAATGTCTTTCGAGTATAATAGCCTCATATTTATAACGCTTGGATGACCCCTATTTAATTGTAATTAGAGTTTATAATCTCAATGCAGACATAAAATGAGTTCAGAAGTCATTTGATTGAGAGATACAAGTCAGGAATGCGCAAACAACACAAGCACTATTGACCTAAACAGAATGCAGTAAAAAATGAAGTCACGTACACAAATTCAACTGAACAGCTCGACTTTGACTTGAATAAAAAGACCATGATGAGACCAATAATACTCCCACTATTACTTCGCAGTAATTAAAAATTCAGCATAACCAAAAGATTGCCCTAAAATAGCCAGCATAATTCCCCATGACCCATTGGAATTGAAGGAAAAATAATTTACAAAAGGCCGAGCTATTTTGATTGAACGTCATAGTTAGATATACTCCTGTTTTGACGAGAGGCTACAGGGATTGGTTTCCGAGCCAACAAACATTAGAACTGGTAAATAAGATTGTAGTAAGTATTTAGTCAAAAAATGTAGATTAAAACAACTACAGTTTAAATATTCTTCGTAGCTATAGTCAGTAAAATCAACAAATAGCAACTTACTGCAAAGTAACAGAGCAGCAATTTTACAATCAGTTTGAAAGAAAATGTGAGAGCCAATTGCAGACAGCTAAAAGATTCCTCACTAAACATAACCGACTAACGTCGGGCGAATTGCTCTTAAACGACGACATAATTTGACGACAGCCTAAGTTTTATCTAAGTGTAAGAAAAGTGTTCCAGGTTGGTCAACAGTTTACTCACATTCGATATCGTGAAATCAAATTCCAAATTGAAGAACAACAAGCTCAAAAAATTATTAGCCGTTACATGTATACTCTACAGAACTTTCAAAACTTAAAGCCAAGTCTATAATTATTAAGAGTTAGTGCGTGGCTTTATTGGTTAAAGCATATTTTTTTAATCCCGCTTTTTGCCCTTAAACGTACTAGCGTAAATTTGCTGAATCAAACCTAAATTCCATTCACTTGAAATAATTAATGAGGTAAGTCAGATATCAAAAATCAAAGTTGTGACTAACGCAAAACAAAAAACGAGATCGATAGGTAAACCCAATTAACAAAAACTCAGCAACACAATCCAGAACGTTCAACAAACTGACGACTTGGCTTTCAGCCTCCGGAGAAGAACGGCTTCTAATACTCAAGATATTATATAACAACACAAGCACGAAAGTAAACAAAATTATTAAATATAGCTGGCAGACTGCCAGAAAATAGCCGCAGTGCAGTCTCAAAAAGATAAAAACAAATGAAAAAAGAAATTTCTTTTCACTGAATGCACAGATGCTATATTTGGATTAATAATGGACTGATTAATGCTCCTATTAGCTGCTCTCAAATAACGTTCAATTAGAGTGACACACACACTCACTAGAATCAAAAGTCAATTTGAGAGTCAGGAAGTCTTTTTTTGAGAGTGAATTCAAGTTTGACCAAAAATTTAGTCACGCGAACTAACAAGAAACACTCTCCACTGGGTGGAAAATGACTTCACGCACGCAGTTAAGTTGAAATTGCATAAACGAATGAACAGAGAACAGAATTGAAGAGGCGATTGTGACGTCATATGGTCGTAAAAAATCCTCTTGACGAAAAAAAAACATAGCAGGACAAGTCCTGACGTACAATTCAAAGAATTTTCATTGACTAAACAGAAAAAATAGACTTAGAATGGACTATGAGTGAATTGAGAAAACCATTTTTAAAAAATCAGATCAAAAAATAAGAAAAAAAAACAAAAAATCAATGTCAAAATGCCGCATGTGAACAAAAAAACCACTAGCGAGAAATGAAAATTTATTTCAAACAAAAAACTAGGCCTAGAATGAGCTGTGAATGGATTGGGAAAACCATTTAGAAAAAAATCCGATCCAAAAAATCGAGTGAAATTGCCGCATGTGAACAAAAAACCACTACCGAGAAACCGAAATTTTTGTTCAAACACCATTTTTGCACTCTACTTTAAAATTAGAGCTAAAAAAATTCACGCCGCAAAACCACTCGCTTTTTCGCTCCATTTCCTGCTTCGGCGTGACCGAAATCACTACTCCAATTTGACTTCAAAAATCATGAAATTGTGTGACCAGATCTTAAAAAAAAGACAGCGCCCCAATACAATTCAAATTCTTTGAATTTTAACAAGAGAAGGTCAATAATAGCCTCAGACAAAAAATAGCAACTTTGACAGTAAACAAATTTGTAAAAAAAAACAAATGAGCGACCAAGTAAAAAGAAAATATGCAACATTTTGAGACAATCGAATTGCACCAGACTCCTTACAAGATAAAACAGATCTTTTTTAGACAGCACAAAGTTTTCAGATGTAACATCAAGGCATGATAAAAGACAAACAAATACAGGCCGCAAAGAAAAATCAATGAAGTCTATGATTTGACAATGTCCTGGTCCTCTTTTGACAATAGGGGGCTCTGACTTATTGTCGTCTTTAGATTACTTGGGTTCAAAACTTGGGCTTGTTAAGATTACCTTTATTTCATGGCTTTAGCACGGCACGTGCTCTTTGTTCAATCGTATATTTTTGGCTTATCAAAACAATTTCACAGGAATCAAAGTTTTTGCGGCAAAATATGGTATGTCAGAATCAAAAAGAATTATCGACGTCGATAACATTCACGGGGCCTACGTTACCTAACCTCCTAACCTTTTGGTGGTGCTTTCGGAAAAACATGTGCAAGCCTAACCGCTGGTCGAGTTAAAAATCCTAAAGCAGTTTTTACTTCACAAGATCTAGCAGTTTTGTCGGGGCCGGTGAACGTCCTTGTCACGCGTCCCAATGGCCATATCTCCCTTGGAGTCCATTCTTCAAGGACCCATACAATATCATTGACTTCCAATTTGGCCTCGGGTTTGGCCCACTTCTTTCTGGCGTTCAGAGTCGGAACGTACTCTCTCAAAAGTCTTTTCCAGATTGCTTCTAGTCTTTGCCGCGCTTGTATCCGCGTTTTCGTCTGGACGGTGGGATTCTCTTTGAAGACACATGCTGGTACATTGGAAAAGGCTCTACCGATCAGAAAGTGATTAGGTGTGAGTGGATCCTCGTCTTCGACATCACTTCTCACATGTGTCAACGGTCTTGCATTAACTAGACTTTCGGTCTCGGTGACGATGGTTGAGAAGGTGTCCCAGGTCAACTTTGCCGATCCTAAATTCAAAAGAAGAGCTCGTTTTACAATCTGTACGAGCCTCTCCCACACCCCACCGAAGTGAGGGGCAGAAGGAGGGTTTAGACGCCATTCACCGGACTGATTCAGAAGTTTCTGTCTATTGAATTCATGGTCGAGCTGGAGTGGTTGTCGTCGTATTTGTTTTCTGGCTCCAAAAAAGTTGCTGCCGTTGTCACTCAGGAATAATCGGGGTTGTCCCCGTCTTGCAACGAATCTTCGAATGGCTGTCATGCAAGTGGTTGTCGTTAAATCTTCTGTCACTTCTAAGTGCACAGCTCTCGTGACAAGACAATTGAAAAGGCAGATATAGGCTTTTTCCTCTTTATTCCGCTGAATAACGGTAAAGGGGGCAATATAGTCAATTCCGACGTTTGTAAAAACTACGGGAGACTCGTTTTGTGGAAATCGGATTTCGGGTAGGTCCGCCATTGGTGGTTGAAGTCCTTGGCCTTTGAATCGTCTGCAATCGAAGCACTTGTAGGTGATACTTCTAAGAGCGTCGCGAAGACCAAGCACGTAGAAGTTTTGTTGTACATAGTTCTTGACGTATTCAGTCCCAAAATGCATACAAATTTCGTGGCATTTAACTGAAAACAGCCGAGTTATGAATTCTTTTGCATTGAGAATCATTGGATGTTTTGTGTTGTAACCCAATGTACTTCTTTTAGTTCTGCCACCAACACGCAACGTGTTGTCTCTGAGAAACGGTGAAAACTGAAGTTTGTCTTTTGCTGGAATGACCAGGAGCGCCAAATGACAATGTCCTGGTCCTCTTTTGACAATAGGGGGGCTCTGACTTATTGTCGTCTTTAGATTACTTGGGTTCAAAACTTGGGCTTGTTAAGATTACCTTTATTTCATGGCTTTAGCACGACACGTGCTCTTTGTTCAATCGTATATTTTTGGCTTATCAAAACAATTTCACAGGAATCAAAGTTTTTGCGGCAAAATATGGTATGTAAGAATCAAAAAGAATTATCGACGTCGATAACATGATTTTTTTCGAGACGAAAGGTTTCAAAGCCAAACGATTAAAAACAAAACGGAAACAATAAATAGATTCAATCTTTTCTTATGTAGAGGTACATCTGTTAATAGCGAGACTACGGGACAAGAAACCAATCAGATTAACAAGCACAGTCAAAACTCAAGCAGTTTACCAGCTATTTTTCTGAACATAAATAGTCAATTAGCTATTAGGTACTAGCTTAGAACTATTAGCTACTACTTTGAAACATGAATTGCTATGTCTTCATCTTGCGCTATTAGCACAGTCTCTGAGCCCTCTCATTACTGAGACTAAGACAAAAACTATTTAAAAAAATTAATTTGAAAGTCAGTAAAATTGTTACATGTGATTTTTTTTAAAACTAACTAGAAATAACTGACTCACATACAGTGATAAGACTAACTCGAATAAGTGCAGGTTGTTAATGTCGTTAAAAATGCAATGAGAACATGCCTGACAAGAGAGCCCAGGATTTGCCATTAACTAGGCCAGGTCAGAGGACAACAAAAAACAACCGACTAACGTCGGAAGAATTGCTTTCGAAAAAGTAGTGCGAGCTCGAATCTGTTGTGACCTGCTCCACTCGGGAAGGGATTAACTAAATTAAATAAGGTGACTTCAAATGACGACATCAGGGGTTATTATATACCACTATTAACACAATAAAATTTAAGTGCCACAACATTCCACCATTTTTGGCGCAATTTTCATTTGTCTGTGGAGTGCGTTGCAGCCAATTGCGTTCAGTTGCTGCTAGCTTTGAAAGAGAAATTTATATCACGCAAAACGAAAAAATCAAGGGCCTAAAATTCATTTAAAAAGCCAAGACAATTGAAGTGAAACAAACATAACCATCTAACGTCGGGCGAAATGCTCTCAAACGACCGGCCAGCAGTTGGCTTCGTCATTAGCTAGCCATGGTTTAGTGAGGCCAGCTTTAGCTTAATTGAAGCGGCGTGAGGTGAGGGTAATAGATAAAGACATCACGCCACATAGCAACAAGTGAAGTGCGGCATCAAACGAGTTAAGGAGTTAAAGAGAGAGAGAGAGAGAGAGAGAGAGAGAGAGAGAGAGAGAGAGAGAGAGAGAGAGAGAGAGAGAGATAGTGTGCGAGAGATAAAACGTTGACGAGAAAAAGAAATAAAGAAATCCCAAACAACAGAGAGAGAGAGCTAGGAAAATTTTACATGATGAGATTCGATTCTGCAATTTTCTAGCCTCATTAGTAATTAAATCATATAGAAAAAAAACTGAAGTGCAAAATTTAAAAGAAGTTTCCAGATTTCGCAGATAAAAAAAATGTTCCAAACCATTTTTTGTCTCTGGAGCTCCGCCATTTATCCCATCTACAAGACTTAAAGTAATGATCGTTAAATTCAGAAAAGGACAAAAACATTCGAGAACTTTGATAAAAGATTCACTGCCTCAAAAAAATCCATAAACCTGGAACAAGATAATAATTTGAAATTTTATCAAAAAATTGCTAAAACTCAAATAATTATTTATTGATAACCATTCCATTAACTCCAGAAACTATGCAGCAGCTAAATATCAAACGCTGGAGGACGTTCCTTGGCTCTTGAGGCTCGGAAATCTTAAAAAATGACCCAATTTAAAAACTTGAAAATGCAAATATTTTTCTTTCAATTGTTTAAATTCGTGATATTAAAATACTGAAAAACATTTTATTACATCTAGAAACTATGCAGTAACCTATAATTAATATTTCAAGAGCAGGCTCTTTTGCTCTTGAGGCTGGAGAAATCTGAAGATGACAAACAATTTCAAAAAAACTTGAAATTGAAAATATTGCTAAAATGAAATGCTTGAAAAAATTGCTAACATTTGAGATTTTAAAATTGAGAACTATTCCATGGCAAATAAAAAAATTTCAGTAACTTATTAACAAACCCTTAAAGAGGTCTTCCAGCTTCTAGAGCCCCTGGACAACAAAAACTGGTCAAACTCAAAAAAATCAGTGATATTCGATGAAAACAAGTTGTAATAAAGTATTTCAAACTGTTACATATCAAAATGAAGCTAATAAATAGCTTCATTAATCCTCATTAAAGGGCCAATGACAGCTCCAGTACCTAGAGAACAGTAAAAATTGAAAAATGCAAACTTTGATTAAAAAAATGCTAAAATTCGAAATGTTGAAAACCATTCCATTACCACTACAAACTGCAGTAATCTTTTATCAAAACCCTAGACGAAGTTCCTTGACACCTAGTTCAAATAGAACTCAAAAGGCAAAAAATTCCAAAAAGCTTCGAAAAAATTGTTAAAATTAGTATCAATTTGCGTGTTTTTGTTTGGATTACCAAACTATTTAGCTCTTAAAAAGATCATAAAATGTACTTATGTCTTGCAAAATACCTTCACATCAACTTTAACCAGTCTAAATTGTAGACTGGTCGAACAAAAATATCGACAAAAATGACAAAAACACAAAAACTAACATTTTGGGCTCCAAAACTCCTAAAAATGACCTTTTAACCTTAAACTACAGCCTTCCCGGTAGCTTCATCACACTAAGTACTTAAAAGACTAAATGCAGCTAAGGGCCTCTAATAAAAATTCATTTATCCCGTTTACCTGTTTATGTACCTGTTTATCCCGTTTTAAGGACGAAAAGTGAAATGGGTAAGACGAAAAATTGGTCAAGAGAAAAATCGTATTTAAAAAAGACCAACAGGACTAGCATAATTACTACAAACTTTTGAGAACAATTAAAGACAATCGGGTCAGATGAAAGATTTGGAGAAAACAGGGCAAAACGTTTCTAAAAATTGATCCAAACTTCGGTCAAGAGAAATTAATAAAACATAGCCGGCAGATTGCCAAAAAATAGCCTCCGTTGAAGCGCTTCATGCACATCACATCCTGATTGAAACAGGAAATGAAAAAAGGAGAGAAATTGACCAAACATTTTTCTGTTTCTTTTCAGTGCCAATAAGTGTTCTATTTGGCGCACAGTTTCAATTAGATTCTAAAACTATATTTAATTCGGGTTTCTCAACTGAAAGCTAATACGCTTAATAGCAATGTCAGCTAGCAAACACTCTAACAAACTCTGATAACCCAATGCACTATGACTTAATGACCGGGCTTTATCGATTTATCCCGTCTATTTTGATTTTGCTCTTTTGATATAGACCGTATTCACCACATTACCTAATTCAATGCATGAAAGAATTTAAAATCCATTCAGTTGAAACAGTGAGCGAAGTAGGTCAGAAGTTAGTCGCGGAAAATCGTGACTCACGTAAAACGGAAAATGTGATCGAAAGGTAAAGCAATTTTTAAAAAAGAGCGCCTAAATAATAGCCGTTGAGAGGCTGACGGCGGCTATTTATGAAAAATTCTGTTCGCAATTTTGTGTTCACACTTTACTCGACCATTTCTCGTTAATGAGTAGTAAAATTGGAGTTCTGATTTTTATCATGCTGGCGTAATGAGAGTTGGGAAAAGCGAGTTGGCGAATTTAAGTCGTGAATTTTTGTCAAACTGAGTAGTAAAAATGTGCTCAAAAAGATTTTTGGTTTTTGATAAATTTTGTCAAAGGGGGCAACTTCGGTTTTCTCTTCACTGTCTAAATGCATTCTTTTAAACCGTGATGTGTGTTCTAATAATGCATAGTTGCACTATTTAGACTCCTCAAAAGGCAAATGGTATTACATGCCTTAACAGCTGTCTCTCAGTAAAATAAATTTTTTGGATTGTTTGTTTTCGCTGTATTTGTTGTTTTCTCATTGAGTCTCATCAATTATAGGTCTTAGTGGCTCTCTAATAATGCCTTTTTAAATTATCTACAGGTTTGAATTGAAATATAGCGGTTGTGCCGTATTTGACTTTACTTGTTTCCAAAAAATATATTGACGACTTTTCGGAATTTTCCATCTTCTATCATTTATTTTATTGCTCGTCACTTAGTCTCACTATGGAGGAGAGCTCAAAGTTGCTAACTTGTGAGTTACAACTTGCTCAAAGTGTTTTTCAATATCAAACTTTTGTCACGTCTTCTATGACACTACTTTTTAAAAATATAAGTGATTTTTAGAATTTTTCTAATTTTTGTCATTGGTTTCCGTTGTTTTGTCGCTATTGAGAGATGTCATTTGCTCTCTAGTAAAGCATTTTTGAATTTACTTAAGGAGTTCAGTTAATTGCTCATAATTTTTTTTGACTTTGGCACCATTATTTTCCACTATTTACGTGGTATCCCAAGAGTTTTCATTGAAGCTTTAGCTGGTTGTTTTGATGACTTTGAAGCCACAAATTTTCACGGAAGGTAAGAAAAGGTTTTTCCCAAAATCTGTTCGTTGTCCTTTTACTTTTTTTCTCAGTGGTTTTTTACAAAGTTGACATTTGCTGTCTAAAATCCCATTGTGTAAAGGACTTCCAAAGTTGACATTGTTGGAATTAATAACTTCGATAATCCTATTTTTCTAAACGCTAAATAAGATAAATTTGCTTCTAGATTTTTGTAGTGTTCTGTTTACTTTCGTGGACGTCTTGACATATGATTTATTTATCATAGGCGATTTTCTTTTAAAAAAGAGGCTGATAGTTTCCTGCGATGTTTCTATTTCGGTCGTACTGTGGGACCAACGCTTGGTCAAACACGACAAACACAACTCCTAAAATAGTTTTCATAGCACAATGATATGTGTTATGCCAATCTACACTCATTTTTTTCTTAATCCATTTGTAAATCCTGCATAGTTCCTTTAGACAGTAGCTCGACTGCCTTTTTCAATCTTGTAATGGTTCATTCGTATCTTGATCAAAAGGCCTTTCTCGTTCCATTTAATTTTACCTTTTACGTAGAATATCATTATCCCTCTGCATCATCTGCAGTTTCTGTTCAAGCTTCCTTGAGTTAATCTGAAACGAAGATGTGATAGAAACAAGAAATTGACTAATAAAGCTAAATAAACAGCAAATGCAAGTAAACTGACCCATGATGTATGCAAACTTTTCTCCAATTTAGCAATGTCCTCTTTGTTTCGTGCTTCAGTTGTGTCCAGTAATGCCTTCAAATCCTCAGCTTGTTGCCTAAAAATAACATAACATGTACGCGAACATTGGATAACAACAGTAAAAAACGAACATAGATAATATCAGTACATTTTGTCACCAAAACTGTTCTTTTTCATAAACCATTCACCTTTATTGTCAATCCACATCTCTAATCCTTACAACAAATCCAAACCACTCAATACTTCAACGCTGAGTTGAAATATTTCAACACTCAATATTCAACAAACATAGCCGGTAGATTGCCGCAACCGCTGCGAAAGAATAGACCTGCGTGCCATATAAGAGATAGAAACAGATACAGATTTAAATTGAAAAAATCGCTGCCGCTCAAAAAACTAGTCTAAAAAACATTCAGCGATAAATTAATAAATCTTGTTAAAATTCATTCCACAGAAGCCTCTTATTAGGGACCTTTACTGCACATATGAGTTCCTTTGACCTTAAACAAATTCAACTTAAACTTAAGTTTCAAAGTGCAAAAGTCAATTTATTGAGTGAGGTAAGTCACGTATGATCAAAATTTAATCACGCAAATAACCTAGAAACTTTTGCTAAAGCGAGTGAGAAATGACGTCACGCGCGCAGATGCCGTTAGTGAGAGGAGGAAGTCATTCAGAAAATTTGACTTTTTCAGCTTTGCTGTGTGAACAAATGTAAAACGAAAAAATAGCGTCAGACGACGAAGCAAAAAAACATAGCCGGAAGAACTCCGGAAACGACTCAAAGTAGAAAAGTGACTTTCCTCACTAACCGAATGCATAATCCGCTTAATTATACTAAGCATTTTGAAAGAACCGGTAAAATATGAGAAAAGTGTTTGACAAAAACTGATACACAACCTGCTAATATTCAACTTTAGTGGCAAGTCCACAAAAAACTATTAATAAAGGCACCTGTTATACAGATAGTTTGATACAGGAACCTGTTACAGATATGCATGAAAATCTTAACAACTGACACACAACCAGACAAAATTGTTTCATAAAAAGACACTCGAAAGGGAAAGATGACAGACAAAACCCTTGAGTAAAAATCTCTAAAAAAATTCTCTGCAAACGGTAAATGCAATTTACAAACAATTCATTTGAGAAAGTGTTAATAAAAATCTCTCTTACATCAGTCATCCAACCAAAATTCGACTGAAAAGTAAACAACAATTAAAATATAAGAGCAAAAAAAAACAGAATAATTAGAATTGTTTAAATTAATTATGTGATGTGCTCTGTTTAGCTATCATAATTCTTCCCAACCATTATTCGTCTAACACTTTCTATATCATTTTCTTCCAAAACGAGGGAGAGAAATCAATTGACTGTTGGAAACCGCGAAGAACAAAAAACTGAAAAAGAAATTTATGTCTGAGAAAATTGCCATGACTAGATTTGAAGTGTCAGTCCATAGTCTCAAAACCTAAAAACTAACTCTCAACTTAGATTTGGCTGAGAAAAATAACAGCAAGAAGCGTAAGGTCAGAAGAAAGTCAAGAAGCATAAAAACAAAAATTTGGTCAAATTTAAGACAATTTTCGTCAAAATTTTAAAACTAACGATCACAGTGAACGACAACCAAAACTACTACAAGAACTAGTTTCAAGCACACAGCACCGCAAATGTCATGAAGAAATTGAAAACGAACACAAAAAAGCAAGAAAATCTTAAAATAGGCAAAATGGTAAAAAAAAAAATGGTGAAGAATAAATCCAAATGAGTAATATTTGCTTCAGATGGTCAAACGTGCTTCCAAACACAATACTGCTAGATTAGACAATTGCGAGAATAACCTTTGATTAAAAAGTTGGAATTAAAACTAAAAAAAACAGTTTTGAAAAACACGCACGTGATCAAAAAATTTCGTTCTCTTAGCAAAATTTTCTTCACAACTAGTTTTCTCGCTTTTAATATAAAAAATGGTTTTCAACGATATCATTAAAAAATCAGTCTCTCTTCTCTGCTTTTCGATTAGTTCAGCCATTTGACCTAAGCACAGTTTCCAAATGCGGCATTGACTTTTGTATTCTGTTTTAAAAACACTAAAAAAAAATCGATACAAAACTAAACATACCCGGCAGATTGCCGGAAAACAGCCGCCGTTGATTCCAATAAGCATGATTGGGATTGAACAAATAGAATATATTTAAAAACAAGATTTTTGTACAAAAATATTTTTTAAGTCCGATTTATTTTGATGGCATTTCGTAGTTGAACATACTTCTGTTTCTTAGAGAGAGGCTACAGGGGCTACTATCAACACCAATAAGCATTAGAGGTGGTAACTAAAACTTATAGGAACGACGTTCAAATAGCGGGCATCTAAAATTCGGCTTTATGGGTTTATCCCGTTTCTATTTCTGACTTCAATTTTTTACACCGACTCTGTTCATTTTGAATTGCTTTGCTTAGCAACTGATGTTCAAATTCACTTTTAGCAGAATGAGAGAAGAGAGAAACTAGCCTAGAGAAGTCAAAAAGATTTCACGCAAAATGTCGAAAAAGCGGCAAAATGGTAAAGCGAAAAAAAGTTTAACAAAGTAAAAAAAAAATACGAGCGCAATAATAGCCGGCTGAGAAGATGAGGGCGGCTATTAATTAAATATATTTATAAAACAATAATGGTTCAAAAAGGTTACGCAGCCATGCTTCTGTTGAATTAAGAAACAAAAAGATTACAGAGGTTCGCTAAACTAAAAAACTTTGCAAAAGTTGTCAAAATATTAAATTTATTTACAAATATACATTTAAATTGTAATAAGATTAGACGTCAAAAAAAAACAAATCAGTTACTAATAATAGTGAAACTAAACCACTGACTGTGCACAGAAATACTTTTCTTCTAGGTAAAATAAAAAAAAAATTAAAAAAAAGATAAAAAAAAGCAAAAAAAAATATCAGTATGTGTACAATTTGATAAAACAAAAAAGAAGTCATGTTCAAAAGAGTTGTTCAATGCACGAAATGCCAATCGAACGTTGCCATATACATTGAATTTTCAGAAAAAAGTCCGCTGGAAGACCCAAACACGAAGAAATTAGCGAAAAAAATCTGAAAATTAACTTTTAAATAGAAAATATGAGCCCATTTTACACTTGAAAAGTATTATTAGGCTCTGCAAAACTGTGGCATCAATTTCATTAAAATTATATATTAATGCAGCATCCATCAAAAATAATTTATACAAAACCAAATTACAAGTAAAAAAATTGAGCCAAATGGACGAGAAAACGGTTTAAAACGGTTATCTATAAGCGCCGTTCTCTCAAGAGCATTTTTCAAAGTCAAAAAGTCATTCACTGAACGTAGCGCATGATCGAAAAACTTCTCTCGCTTAGCAAAAACCTGTTCACCTTGACAGCTTTTCTCACTTTCGCTTTTAGGTCAAAATGCCGCGTGAACAAGTCTACTTCCGGTAAACATATCCGGCAGATTGCCGGAATAGCTGCGAAAGAATAGACCTGCGTGCCATATAATAGAGATAGAAACAGATACAGATCTAAATTGAAAAAAAAAACGACGCCGCTCAAAAAAACTAGGTAAAAAACATTCAGCGATAAATTAAAAAAGCTTGTTAAAATTTAGTCCGCAGAAGCCTCTTATTAGGGACCTTTACTGCACATATGAGTTCCTTTGACCTTAAACAAATTCAAATTAAACTTAAGTTTTAAAGTGTAAAAGTCATTTTATTGAGTGAGGTAAGTCACGTATGTTCAAAATCTAATCACGCAAATAACCTAAACACTTTTGCTAAAGCGAGTGAGAAATGTCGTCACGCGCGCAAATGCCGTTAGTGAGAGGAAGAAGTCATTCCGAAAACTTGACTTTTTCAGCTTTGCTGTGTGAACAAATGTAAAACGAAAAAACAGCGTCAGACGACGCAACAAAAAAAACCAAGAGCACCGCAATATAGCTTCGCTCAGCTTACAGCTTCGGAGCTATAAAAAAAAGACCGAGAGAAAACCAATACTCCTCTTCGAGTCGTAAAAACCAAGAGCACCGCAATATAGCTTCGCTCAGCTTACAGCTTCGCAGCTATAAATATGTTTTGCTCCTAATCTTGGACAATTAAGAAGTATGGTTAACTGACTTGTAGCTGTTGCTACTCTCAGTGGCCGAATGCTTGACAGTCTCAGCAGTTGAGAGAAGTTGCTCGGTTTGGAACTTGTCATGTTGCATCTCTGCGATCTGTTTTCTCAACTCTCCCTCTGTAGTCTTCCAATATCTCTCGATCACCTCGAACTCAATCAGCTTTTCCTTCAACACGCGCTCACTCTCTTTCTGCTTCGATTCCGCTGACACTGCTCGAGCTAAAACCAATTTATCATTCGTAGAAAGTGTGACAAATTCACCTGCGCCAATAGGTCTCATCGCAAAAATGCAAAAAGGGAATAGAAAAACTAATGGCATCAGAAATAGAGTCCTACCTTGGCAAGCGGCGACCTTGTCAGTCTGTTCATTCAGTCGCTCCAGAGTTTGTGCGTGCGTATTCTTCAATGCATCCAGCTCTTCTTTGATCTAAACGCGAACTCAACTATTAGCATCACAGATCAGACCAGTCTTAGCAAGCATATTATTGAATATATCTATGAGACAAGACTTCGCGAGCAAAGCCTATCATGAACCAGATCTACAATAGACACTGTCATTTTCTCATACAAAAAAGCGCGTTCTATAATCTATCCCATAAAGCTGAGATAATCAAACGTTCGAAAAACACTAAAGCATGCAATCGGGCATTAATTTATTTGAATGCCAACCTGTTTTCACATTGGTTCCAGTTCATTTGCGTTTAACTACATGTTTTAAATTTGAACTTTCACCTCTTTGAAATCTGTTCAGTGATTATTGAAACTTGAGATTATTTCAACCTTATGGGGCACGCTATACCTTAGCTGCATTGAGAATCTGCTCAATTCTGTCTAGTTGATCAGCGTCCCCATCAGCTACATCAGATCCCTCGTCATCATCCACGTCAAAATCATCCCACCCATCGCCATCTTTAGGAGACTTAGTTGCTCCATTTTGGCGTCTACTTCCACTACTCAAAACTGATTGTACTTCACTGCTCGCCAATGTACGCTTCAGCACCTGTAAAGCAAAATGAAATTTTGGTTCATGAAATTTAACCTGATATGAATCTCAAGTTACGGTCAAAGCAACAGTCAGGATACAATTCATTTCAATACAATTCAGCTGATTAATTCATTTTTAAATCCGAATGTTATAGTATCAATATTAATCGAGCAACAATTTATTGCAAGGTATGTAAAGTAAAAAAATGTTATCATTGCAAACCTGACTGTCATTTTTGAGTTTCTCAATGTCAGCAACTTTGTTTTTCACTTCTCTTTCAGCCAGAGTCACTTTTCTCTCCAACACTTCCCTGTCGCCATTCATCTGATCAATTCTGTACAAATGTCAAACTTTTAACAAAAAAATATGATCGTAACATTTTCCACGTTAACACCTTCGCGCTTTTGTTATATTAGGTCCACGTCACGTTTATACTTGCTTCATTTCGTTACTTTTTTACAAACGCTTTTTTTAATTGAACAGGGAGGCTCGGTAATGTGCGTACGCACATAAGGTTCCGACCCCGCTCATCCACATTCCGACTTAATTGGCTACCAAATGATGAATAGAAAATTTCAAATACATACATATCGTTCAATAAACAACCAATGAAAAACAAAAATGCCACACTAGAGGGCCGATGAACGTTGTCGATAGGACTACTAGAAAGGACAATAATAAACATCAAACAACAAACATTATTAGAACCAAAACTCGATGTCCAAAACTCGATAATAACATAGCCGGCAGATTGCCAGAATAGCTGCGGAAGAATAGACCTGCGTGCTGTATATTAGAGAGAGAAACAGAGACAGAATTAAATTGAAAAAAATCGACGTCACTCAAAAAGCTAAGTAAAAAACATTCAACGATAAATTAATAAAGCTGGTTAAAATTAATCCCGCAGAAGCCTCATATTGAGGACGTTTACTGCACAAATGAGTTCCTTTGACCTTAAACAAATTCAAATTGAACAAAGTGCAAAAGTGAAAACAATAGAGATCACTCAAAAATGAAGAACGAAAGTGTGAAAGAAGTCACTTGAGAAATCAAAGAATTTTCTAGAAGAAAAGCGCAAAATGGTCACGCGAAAAAAAATGACCAACACATTTACAATAATTGCTAATCTTCGTTCCAGAACAATTTAAAAATTCACAACAAAATCAAACCTGCTCAAAAATCCAAAACAAAAAATTTATCCTATGCTACATTAGAAAAGATATGGGACCTGTCCTCAATGCGACTGGTTAATAGGTCGACAAAAAAGAGAAAATACGTTTTTATTTTTTGAAAACAATTAATTTCACCATTAATAATGTCATATTATCATCTGAAAACCATAAAAGTTTATTTATCTCCATGGGAAGCAATTGAGACATATCATTATCCAATTTTCAAATGCGCAAAAATTAAAAGCCAATGGGACCTACGATTATTGTTTTAAATTAAGAAAACAAAAATCTACGAAATGTACAAATATAAAAAAATCATCAAATATATCTTGGAATCTTGCAGTAACAGTAGTACAAATCCTGGACACAAAAGTTTGAAGCTGAAACCGTTATAGAGACTAAATTATGTCTCACTGGAAACGGGTTGTGAACTGTTTACTGAGACTGTGCTAGAAATCGACCAAAACTATTTAAAAAAATGACGAAGCTCAAAAAACCCAAATATGTTTTCAAAAACAAATATTTTCAAAAGTCATGACAGACTCAAAATTTCAAAAGACACCGGTGGATTAAGTAACAATACCTCAGGAAGTCAAATGAGCCCGTTAATAATGAGACTAAGTCACGACCCCACAAAATAACAACAAATATATAAAGAAGCCAAACAATTTTACGAGAAAACACTGTTCAAGGCACTACAATTATAAGATTTTACTTGCAAGAACTGTAAAACGTCACTTTCTCCACATCTTAACATCAAACAGTCTTTCTTATAAAAAGGACTACGTAGACATGAGAAAAAGAAAGCCAAAAATTGAAGTATAAATTTCGAAAAAATTATAAAATTAATGGTCGCAGCAATCAGTCACAACGTAAAACCATGCGCAAAAAAATTTTTGAATCGACAAAAGTAATTGAGACTTCTAATTAGTGAGATTGAACTACATGGTTACAAGAATGAAAGCGAAAAGTATACAGTTGAAATTTTTAAAAATTCAATTGAAAAACCATTAAAACAAACAGCTATAAATAGAAATCTTTACCTAGGTTGAGTTATACGTCCTGGGGAAGCAACTGAGACCTATCGTTATCAGGTATATGAAGTAAAACAACAAAAAGAAAGACAAACATAGGCAAAAAGAAAATCTATCAAAAAAGCGAGATAACTGTGTCTCAGTCCAAAAAGCATAAACTATATTACAAAGACAACTAACATATTCAGATACGCCTTTTTCCAAGGCTGTGCATTCCCTACTATGCGCTTTCAATCAATTGGAAACAAAATCAACATAAAATATGCAATTGTTAAAAAAATGAAAACTCGTAGTATCAAAACAAAGAGACCATTAATTGAACATAACACCGTTACGGACAATAATTTAAAACCCACAGGAAATCCATTTCTGCCTGTTTTTGCTGAGACTGCGCCCGAAGTTCAGAGAAAAAAGATAAAAGAGTTGCGGAGTTCAAAAATTAACCGATATTTTCTCAAAACAAATATATTCAAAGTCATAACGGACATTAGATAACAACTGAAAAAATCTAAGTTCTTTTTATACCTTCTTAAAGGTAACTGTATTTTTGATTGGGGACACTAAGTCATTATGCTACAAAAAGTTTAAGCAATGAAAGCAAAACCCACAAAATTTTTTACCAAAAAAAATGGTCAGAGCCATAAAAACAATGAGCTAAACTGTGATACCATAATATAAACCAGTTGGGTCTCGTTTATTGTAAATAATATCTGTCAATAATTGAGTCCTGATTTGAAATTCCTCTCAGTAAATTACCTAAAAAACATTTACCTAGCGGAAACATTTTGAAAAAAGGTCGAACCCCATTAAAATCTTTAAGAAATTTTATTGTACGGATCCATGGCAAGATCAATATCAACCCAGATATTCCTGCGCGTCCAAAAAAATACTCATTTGCTCAAATGGTTGCGAAATAGATCAAATTTTCAACAAAATTTTTCAGTGTCAGAAAAAGATGCAAAAAACTAGCAAAATTATAATTCCCGAAGACTCTCAAAGTCAGCGGGATTACAAATAGCTCGTTTGTCAGCTTAGAAAAAATATGACCGCAGTTTTTAGGTATCTACTTCAGTAAATTTTAAGCAAGTGGGCTAAAAAAGCAAATTTGGTCCCAATTTTGTCCCGTCGAAAAATTTAGCATAAACTCTAGCCAAAAACTCTGATCGAACAATTCAGCAACCCTCCTCTATCTTTAGAGTTAAAAAAAATAAAACTACAGTTAACCATTTGAACAAATTTTTGCAAAATTGAAAGAATTAGATCAAAAATACCGAAAATGTGAATAAAAATAGCTGAATTACGGCTAATATTCACAAAACTTTAAGCCTGGATAACTCCCTACAAAAAAGGAAAAACGAAAAAATCTTTAATTCTATATTCTGCGCTGGACGGGCTTTTTAATGATACCACTCACAACTCTCTACGATGATTATATCGATCGGCCAAAATTGTCTGAACAAAAAAACCCCATTTGAGTATATAGTTCCTCCCTCACTAAAAAGGGTCGGAACAAAATTCTTCTATAAAAACCAAGTTTTACAAGTTTTACCTAAATCTTTCAAGCTTTAGAATTTGAATTCGAAACGTTCATTTTTTGTTCATTACACCAGTAATCGTTAGAACATAGCCGGCAGATTGCCGCAAAATAGCCGCGATAGAGGCTTGTTGCGTTACATGAATTGAAACAACTATAGAAAACATACCCGACAGATTGCCGGAAAATAGCCGCCGTTGATTCCAATAGGCATGATTGGGATTGAAAGAATAGAAGATATTTAAAAAAAATTTTTGTACAAAAACATTTTTTAAGTCCGATTTATTTTGATGGCATTTCGTAGTTGAACATAACGTACTTCTGTTTCTTAAGGAGAGGCTACAGGGGCTACTATCAATACCAATAAGCATTAGAGATGGTAACTAAGACTTATAGGAACGACGTTCAAATAGCAGGCATCTAAAATTGGGCTGTATGGGTTTATCCCGTTTCTACTTCTGACTTCAATTTTTCATACTGATTCTGTTCATTTTGAATTGCTTTGCTGAACAACTGATGTTCAAAATCACTTTTAGCAGAATGAAGGAAGAGAGAAACTAGCCTAGAGAAGTCAAAAAGATATCACGCAAAATGTTGAAAAAGCGGCAAAATGAGGTAAAGCGAAACATTTTTTTATTCGACGAAGTAAAAAAAAATAGGAGCGCTATAATAGCCGGCTGAGAAGATGAGGGCGGCTATTAATAAAATAGACAGATCGACAACCAGTCCTTTAATAGACCACTAGACTTTTTGGGTTAGCTTCGGACTGTCATTTTTATGAGACACTTAAGTTCTATAAGGAGAAAGCCCTAATAGGGCTTTTCAAAATTACGATCTTTACCGTTTGTGCCCCTCAGCTTAGTGGGCGCATATTATTTGCACTCCCCAGATGAACGTGCAATATTTGGGGGGGGGCACAAAGGGAAAAGCTCCCAAAATTAATATTCGAAATCAAAAACTCAAGACTCTAATATTCAAGAATTAGGGCATATGTTTGGCACTACTTAGATGCACACTATTGGCCTTGAATAAGTAAATGTTCATAAAATTTAAAGTTTCATAAGTGAGCTCAGAAGTCACTTTTTTTGAGTGAGGTAAGTCATTGAAAAAGTCAATTCCAAGAAGTCACGGTAAGACGAAACAAAAATCTGTTAGACGAAGTAAAAAAACATAGCAGGACAAGTCCTGACGTACAATTCAAAAAATTTTCATTGACTAAACAGAAAACTAGACCTAGAACGGACTATGAATGGATTGGGAAAACCATTTAGAATTCAAATTCATTGAATTGCAAAACCAAAAAAATTTAGGAGCGCTATAATAGCCGCCTAGAATTGAGGACGCGGCTATTAATGAGATCATCATAAAAGACATGCAGGGCCATACAGAACTCCGACACTAAAGAGCACGGTAGATATTACAAGATGACAAACGCGCTGTTTCAAGGATGCCACGGATTATCAAAATTCCACAGTATTTGCCCATCAATTTAATTGAGAAAATGTTACTAATGCATTACGCACATCTGCTGCATGGATCGGATGGACTGTTTGTGCGAATCGATCTGGACTAGGTGACTCTGGTACTCCTCCTGCAGACTCTCATTCTGATTCTGGAGAGACGCACATGTCGTAGAAATGCTTGCTGCTTTCTGGTGGAGCTAAATATATTATCAGTGCAAGAGTCAACAAATATTTCTAGCTTTCATACTGATCGCATTTTATAGTTCATGCCCAAAACTGCCAAAAGTGATAACATTCTCTATAAGTAAAGTAGGATACCCTGCAACCTATTGCCCTCGGGCTTGAGCCGTTTGAACACAAAAATTCAAATTGGTCAGACGAAAAAATTGGCCATGCAAAAAATAGCATTACAAAAAACAAGAGGACCCGAATAATTGTAATTTCTAGACGCTTCATTAGAGCGAAATTAAAAATACATAGATTTGCTGATGCCTCATTTTTTTTCGATGTGAGCCCTTTGGAATGGTTTGTTGCAATCTACAAGTTAGAAACTTCAAGACCGTAGCTAATAATGACAAGAGTTTTCAGATTAACGGAGGAAGAGGTTCCAAATTTTTTTGTTTTTCGAATTTTTCGGCTGAATGATTTGTTTTTCGAATTCTATCGGTTCGTTTTTCGAATTTTTCGGCTGAATCATCGTTTTCAATCTCTTAAACTAATGCATAAAGAACCAGAAGCTGTTCCCAGCTATATGTAACAGTTTGCAACACCTTAGTGTCACTAAGCAAAAAGTTTTCCAGCTCTACGAATATTTTTCCCCGTCAAAGCGCTAAATTACTTTGTTTAGCATGCAAACAAATCACCGGTAAGATACGCTTTCGGTCAGCTATTGTTGAACTATCACTTCATCTCAAGTAGACTGTTTTTTGACTCTCGTCAACAAACAACTTCACTGTATCCGATAGTACATATGTGATCGACTGGTATTTGCTCAATAAACATCGGATGATTAACTAAATTACTCGTATCGCTCACCCATCAATTGCGTCCATTCAAGGAAAAGGAGGCCATACCGCGTTATCTGGGCGTCAAAATCAATTTAGGAAAAAATATTTATTTATCTGTGAAGACAGGAACGAATTGCATGTAAAAATTTAACTCCTTGACACACGCTCCTTTGAGTTATTTTCATAGTTAAAACATACCCGGCAGATTGCCGGAAAATAGCCGCCGTTGATTCCAATAAGCATGATTGGGATTGAAATAACAGAAGATATAGAAAAAAAAGATTTTTGTACAGAAACATTTTTTTAAGTCCGATTTATTTTGATGGCATTTCGTGGTTGAACATACTTCTGTTTTAGAGAGAGGCTACAGGGGCTACCATCAATAACAATAAGCATTAGAGATGGTAAATAAGACTTATAGCAACGACGTTCAAATAGCGGGCATCTAAAATTGGGCTTTATGGGTTTATCCCGTTTCTATTTCTGACATCCATTTTTGTACTAACTCTGTTCATTCTGAATTGCTTTGCTGAGCAACTGATGTTCAAAATCACTTTTAGCAGAATGAGAGAGAGAAACTAGCCTAGAGAAGTCAAAAAGATTTCACGCAAAATGTTGAAAAGGCGGCAAAATGAGGTAAAGCGAAACATTTTTTTATTCGACGAAGTAAAAAAAAAGGAGCGCTATAATAGCCGGTTGAGAAGATGAGGGCGGCTATTAAACATAACCGACAGATTTCCGGAAAATAGCCGCCGTTGATTCCCATAACCCAAATTGCGATTGAAAGAACAAAAAAATGGAAAACTGATTGATGAAAGAAAGCAGTTTTAAAGTGCAAATTACTTTGATTTCATTTTATTGTTAAAAATCGTTGACATACTCCTGTTAATTAATGAGTGGATATAGGGGATAGTATCATTACCAGTAACCATTAGAGATGGTAACTGTAACCTATAAGACCAAAAATTTAAAACTGCAGAAGTTGAAGAATGTTTCTTATTTTCACAATATTTTAATGTTCAGAATCACTTTTTGTCTCTGGAATTTGTCTATTAAATCAAAAAGACAAACTGAGAAAGACGAAAAAATTCAAAATGCTGATTCACTTCAGAAAAAAGCCATCAATGCGACGACTTATTTGCGAAAAATTCAATCTTAAGAGTTTATGAATTACACATTTACGAACTTCTCAAGTTTGTTCTGAAAGCTATACACAGCCAACACACACAAGATTTTTGCAATAATCTTTTAACTTTTAAACAATCCTGCGTAAGGGTAACCAGAAGTTCCCATCAGAAATTGTTAGAAGAGCCCTTTTGTAAACGAAAGATCGATAAAAATTTCATTCGGCTTCGAGGTGCTAAACTTTATAACAGAGTGATTAAAATTGGAGTTATTTCATTAGACTTAGATTTGTTTTCTGGAAAGAAATTATCAAATTTATGCCACCAAGTAAAAAACTACTATTTAGTCGATAACTATGAACTAACAAGGTTCATATTCGAATAAAAGTCAAACATCTTAGATATTTGAAAATCAAAAAATTAATTTGACTGCAATACGATGACTAGCCAATCTCTGGATCATCTTTTATAGTAAAACAATTGTTTTCCCACCGGACTTTGCATTAGATTCGTTAGAAATACATATACTACTCCAATTGTTTGTTAATTCGAGATACACTGAATTTAAACGATGCTACAAGGTTTTTAATACATTATGATTGTTACGTGATTATGTTAATTTGTAATCAGTGGCAGATTGAAATAGCAGATCCACTTGATCTCGCTATCTGTCATCGCTTATTGTTGATTTGTATCACAATAACAAAATTATTCTTTCTTTCTTTCAAAAAAATTCGAAAACGATTGCAAACCTTAATGAAATGCTACCAAATCTTGTGATATTAGTGTCTTTGTTATTAGGGTGTTATGAACCATTTCAATGTCTCTAGAGGCTATCCAGTAGACCAACTTCACGCCGTAAAAAATTTGATCGGCTAATACAGATCCATAAGCTAGGAACATGACAACAAATTTCAGAAAAATTGAAAAAAAAACAAAAGTTTTCAAAAATTGCAAAAATTTGTAATAATAAAAAATTGCAAACCTATTAAATATTCACAAAAAACCATCGGACCCTAAAAAAGACCACCTGGCCACTGATGCAAGAAAAACCGAAAAACAATTAAACACGTACTAAAAACCTGAAAAAAAAGGAAAAACTATATAATCATTTTGCGTGTTTATCTTTAGAGTACCAAAATAAATAGCTCATTAAATGGTCATGAAAATAAAATCTATCTTGTAAAAGACATTCATAAAAACTCAACAGAAGACTAATCAACCAATGTTTGGAAAATTGACGAAAAAACTAAAAAAAAAATTGGGGTGAAATTTCGGTAAAAACTTTTTGGGCTCAAAACTCTTAAAAATGAGCTTTTAACCTTGAAGCAAGACCTTCCCAGCAACGGCAAGCACTTGAAAAACTACTTAAGCCAACTTGGTGCCTCTAATGAAACTTAATGCCCACTGAGCCCCAGTTTTGAAGGATCAAAGTTATTGAAAAATGTGTGAAGACATCTATCTTACATAAAAAAAACACAGAGCCCCCAAACAGTTCAATTCTTGCATTGTAAGAGACAAAGCACCTATACAATCCAATTCGAGGATTCAATTCACCTATACAATCCAATTCAAATTAGTAGCGCTATAACAGCCGGCCAGAAGAGGAGGGCGGCTATTAAAAAATTTTTTTAAAAAGCCGATAATGTCGGAAGAATTGCTCTCGAACGACAGGTGAGGCGATTTAATTCAGGGGCTGTAGCCTAGATAAATTTTTCTTATTGGGTGCAAAAATAGTTAACCATGCCGAGATTCGAAGCCCGATCCCTCAGAAGAAGCACTGCCCACTCGACTATCAGGCCGTTCTTGTTGCTACGCTGCACTCAATTTCATTTTAGCAGCAAGCTATACTTCGGCGAGAGAGCAATAGAGATCACTCAAAAATGAAGAACAAAAGCGTGAAAATTCAATTGAGAAGTCAAAGAATGATTGGAAGATCATCCTAAAAACAAAACATAGCTGGCAGATTGCCAGAAAATAGCCGCAATAGCTTTGTAGATCTGCAGTCTAAAAAAAAAACAGTAAAAACGACAAACCAAAAAAATTAGTCTTTTTATTGAAGGCTAAGATGTTATATTTTGATTACGATTCTGTATGTTATTGTTAACTCTATTAGCTGCTCTCAAATAACCTTCATTCACACACATTCACTTGACCTTACCTCTTTGAATTAAAGTAGATAAACGTCAATTTCAGATTGAGGAAATCATTTTTGAGAATGGGGTAAGTCACGTGTCACCAAAAATGCAATCACTTGATTGAACAATGAATTCGCTCCACTAAGAGCGAAAAATGACGTCAGGCACAAAATTTGGTGGTAAATGCATGAAGGATTGAACAAAAAGCAGATTTGAAGTGGTTGTTGCCTCAAATGGTCGTAACAAAAATCTTGACGAAAGAAAACATAACAGGACAAGTCCTGACGTACAATTCAGATAATTTTCATTGAATAAACAAAAAATTAGACAAAGAACGGCCTGTGAATGGATTGGGAAAACCATTTAAAAAATCCGATCCAAAAAATCGAAAAAACAGTACAAATCAAAGTGAAATTGCCGCATGTGAACAAACAACCACTATCGAGAAAGCGAAATCTTGTTCAAACACCGTTTTCTCACTGTACTTTAAATTTAGAGCAAAAATCATGAAAATGTGTGAACAGAACTTGAAAAAAACAGCGCCCCAATACAATTCAAACTCTTTGAATTGTAAAAAAAAAAAACAAGAGAAGGCCAATAATAGCCCCAGCTATCACTGTGCGGCTATTAATCAGCAAAAAATTTGCATGAACATAGCCAGCAGATTGCCGGAAAATAGCCGCGATAGCCGCTTGTGGCCTTCCATGAATTGAAACAACCAAAGAAATGACATAGACAGATCGACCACCAGTCGTTTAATAGACAACTATACTTTTTGGGTTAGATTCGGACTGTCAATTTTTTTGACATACAGTCATTAGGGAAAAAACGCAAAGAGCTTTTCCAAAATTGATATTCGAAAACAAAAACTCAAGACTACTACTCAAGAACTAGGGCATATATGTTTGGCACTACTTAGATGCACACTATTGAACTTTAACTAAAATGTTCATAAAATCTTAAGTTCCATAAGCGAGTTCAGAAGTCATTTTTGTGAGTGAGATAAGTCACACAATTATTCTAAGTAAGTCACTGAATTCAATTCCAAGAAGTCAGGTCGTAAGAATCATCGATGGGGACGACGAATTAGAAAAAAAATAGCAGGACAAGTCCTGAAATACAATCCAAAGAATGGACTGAAAAACAACTCTAACTGAACAGGAGACCAATTGATCAATGACAGCCTACCAGTAAAATATTTATCCTCAAAAACATTTCACTGTCTCTAAATACTAATGACAATCACACAGCCAAGCCATAAAAAAGTTTCATTTACTCCCAAAGATTGAATAACTCAAAAAATGACAATGAATTTTTAAAAAACTGAAAATTGGCAAGTTATAAAAAGTCGCCAAGTATACTGATATTAATATTCTCAAAACCATTTCAAAGCATCTAGATGATAATTAGTAATCCAAGTCTAAGCCATAAAAAATTTCATTTACCCCTAAAGAGCCTAAAGATAGAATAACTCAGAAAATGACAACAAACTGCACAACAACTGAAAAAAAATTGTCAAGTTATAATGAAAAGTTGTTAAATTTACTGATATTGTTATCCTCAAAACCTTTTCCATGCCTCTTAATACTAATCAATCACCCAAGTCCAGCCATAAAAATCATTCATTGACTTACAAAGATCGAATAACTAAAAAAATGCCAAATTTCATTGACCCATAATGATTGATAAACTAAAAAACTAACAAAAAATTGCAAACTTGATATAGCAAAAATTAGCATGATTTTGGGTATTTTAGTTTGTATTACCAAAACTTGTAGCCAAAAAACAGATATAAAAGACTTGTGGCTTGCGAAAGAAGTAAATGAACCTTGAAAAGCGTCATTTCTTTACCCATCTAACAAAAAACAAAATTACGAAAAACGTGAAAAATTGAACAATTTCGGACGCAAAAACTGACAAAAAGGACTTTTTCACCTAGAATTAAGGCCTTCCCAGCAGGTTCAACACTCTAAGCCCTTAAAAGACTACTAAAGTCAGCTTAGGGCTTCTAACAAAACTTAATGCCGGCCGAGCTTTACCAGTTTAGCCCGTTTCGAAAGCTAAAAAGTCATCAGAATTAGTCAAATTGTTCAAACACCAATCCCTCACTCCACTTTAAAGGTATTTTGAAAAAAAGTCACTCCTCAAACTGACTCGATTTTTCGCTCCCTTTACTGTTTCAGTATGACCAAAATCAACACTAGACTTCTCACTGACGTGAAAAAGCCGAATAAAGCGTGAACAGATCTTAAAAAAACATAGCATGACATGTCCTGACGTACAATTCAAAGAAATTTCATTGACTAAACAGAAAAACTATACCTAGAATGGACTATGAGTGAATTGAGAAAACCATTTTAAAAGAATTCAGATAAAAAATTAAAAACAAAATCAATGTCAAAATGCCGCATGTGAAAAAAAAACCACTAGCGAGGAATAAAAAATTAATTCAAACAAAAAACAAGTCCTAGAATGAGCTGTGAATGGATTGGGGAAACCATCTAGAAAAAATCCCATCCAGAAAATCGAAAAACAGTAAAAATTAGAGTGAAATTGCCGCATGTGAAAAAACAACTACCGAGAAACCGAATTTTTGTTCTAACACCGTTTTCTCACTCTACTTTAAAATTAGAGCAAAAAATTCACGCCACAAAACCACTCGCTTTTTCGCTCCATTTCCTGTTTCGGCGTGACCAAAATCACTTCAAAATTTGACTTCAAAAATCATGAAATTGTGTGAATTCAGGAAGCGACTCGAAGCGTCAAAACGTCACTAACATAACGGTAATTGCAGCGGAGGCCACTATCTTTTGTATTAAAACAATAACTCACTACCTCTCCAGGTCTGCTCTAAACTTAAACCACTGTCAACAAGAGAAACAAAATGCAACAAAATTTTATATTATTGAAAACGTTTGGTAACGTTAAAAAATCCAGAATAATGAAGGTGGTCAAAAACCTGATAGTCTGAAAAAGCTGACAAGGTTATCAATAGCTCTCAATTAATTCATGATTCTAATCTGAAAAAGATCGCAAAAGCAAACGGCAGATAAAAATCTTAGAAACTAAGTTAAAACTTTTCAAAAAAGAAAGCTGAAATTTAGGAATCAGAAAACACCTATAATTGCACTTCTAATCACTGAGATTAGGCAAAAACAACACACCGGCTCCTTGTTGTATACATGCTAGACAACATGATTTCATACTAAATCAAAATTAAAATTGATCATAGAAAATACATGAGCAGCAGAAGAATATTCAAAGGCAAAAAATAAATAATAAATGGTAAAAAAAATACCAAGGCCGGAAGAAAGCTGCAGTAAATAGTCATAAGTGAAAAAGCAAAAAGCTTGCTATCAAACTCTCAGTACTGCCAAATGTTGATTGAAATCAATTGCAAACTAAAGAAATGACGAAAATCTAAGAAAAAGCTGAAATCATTCATTTTTACAACTGAAAAAATCAATATACCGAAAATAAATGTAGGTGCCAGGACAAAGCTAGAATGATAAAAACTAGAATTTGAAGAATATGGGCTCAATGTAAGGAACACCATAACAAAAAGACATTCTTAATTTTTGAAAGTTAAAAATTAATTTAAAAAAATCAAGAAAAACGAATACATTTCATTGTTCAACATTCAAGACATAGAAAAGATAACTAGTCATCCGATACAAAAATCTATCCTCCTGAAGATAACCAAAAAAAATAGGAAAAAGCAAAATTCATAAATAGGAAAAATTGAAACATTTTGCAAAAAAATGGTCAAAGAAATTTTAAGTTAAGACTGCATTTATGAAAAAGTTTCAACTGTTTTTTCAAAACTTAACGCCAAAAAATTATTAAATTTTTACTGAAACGAAATCAAAGTCCCTCATGTTGCACAAAAAGCTATTTCAAGCAATTAAAACCAAAATACAAAGAAAAAACTGACGAAAATTGGAAAAAAACTACCAACATCGGATTAGCATATGTACAATTTTATGAAACAAAAATACATTGAGGTAGAAAGAGGCGTTGAGTATAGGAATTATCAAAGAGAACTGCCATATTAACTGATTTTGTCAAAACGACGGTTAAAAAAAATCCAAAAATGAAGAAATTAATAGAAAAAAGGCCAAAAATTAACTAAAAAATCAAGAATTCTGTGCCAATTTTGAACTTGAAACGCATTTTCAGGCTCTGCAAAACACTGTGGCATCAATTTTCGCGGTTAAGATTCCAATATAGTATCGAATAAAATTTATTGCGACTAAAAAATTGCGCCACTTAGACGAAAAAAACGGCTAAAAACTTGTCTAGAGGTGCAATACAGTCAAAAACTACTTTTCACAGTAAAAAAAAGTCATTCACTAAACGCCAAGACAGATTTTCTCATTTTCGCTTTTAGGTCAAAATACCGCGTGAACAAATCTACCTCCTGTAAAAAAAAACCTAGAGAAAATCAATATTCCTCTTCGAGTCGTAAAAAAAAGACAGCGCCCCAATACAATTCAAATTCTTTGAATTGCTAAAAAAAAAAAGACAGCGCGCCAATACAATTCAAATTCTTTGAATTGTAAAAAAAAACCACGATGTCCCCAATAATAGCCGCTATCACTTCGCGGCTTTTAAAAAAAGACCAACACGTTTACAATAATTCCTAACTTCCTACGGGAGCAAATAATTAAAAAGCACCGAAATTCAACAATGACCGGACTGCAAATTTGTCTGCCAATCAATATCTTAGGGTTATGATAATTTCATTTCAAATTCATTCGGCGTCTCAGAAATTGCATATTCCTGTTATTAGCGCTCAAAATATCCTGAGGCACCAACTTGCAGTGACAACCAAAAGCTAGGAACAGCACCAATTGAAAGCCTTTTGGGGCTACTAAATTTGCTCCAAGCTCAATTGCAACTTATTGTCCAGCAACACCGGCGTGTTGCAGTTCCAGTGGGATAGATGGAGGTCAAATTAGGATTCCTCGTGCCAATTAAAGTCTACGCCCAAAACTTTATTTCAATCTGACCAAAATTTCCTTCAAAAACCGTTTTAATGACAGGTGCTAAGTACTTCACTTGCTAAATACTTGGAATCAGATTACGCTCGTATTTGCTTTTGAAACATTCATTTCATCGTTTTAACCTCGTCATCAAAAACAGTCAAGAAGAGTTAGCAAAAGCGGGCCAGTGGCATTTTAGAAACTATAACCAATCATTAGAGAATCCTCAAGTCCAATACCAACGAAATCTCTAACTTTATTCAAAAACATAATTTGCAGCTTCTGAGCAATGCATTGCACACGGATATCAAATTTTCATATCCTCTTTCTCCTCACTTCAGGCGTCTTTTTTTCCCTCTAACTATTAAGATTTCGCGTCTCTTGTATTCTGCTCAGATAATGATTGAAAAGATCTGATCAAGCAAACAAAATAAACTTGATATATAAAGCGAGGTTAATTTTTATCATTGACACAATTTTATCGCATGTCGAATAAATGATAGAGGTAGAACCAATCATACATCTATCCGCGGTTCGACAGAATCAGATGAGTGAAGAATCGATAACGATTTTCATCTTCATTTTTGAACTATGCTCAAACAAAAAAGTTTCGGTAATGGTGTTTATGTTGTTTATCCCTTACACCTTGGCACAACCTTACCTTCTACATGAGCAAAATGAGCCTGGTTATTTTTCTAGGCCCATTTTTTCTAATACCTGTATGAGTTCTTCGTCTTTGATCTTTTTACTAGCGACCTCTTCCTCGTATAGTCTCTTGGCATCCAACAACTCCATCTCCCTTTGCATCAGATTGGACTCCTGTTTCTGCTGTTCCTCTTCAAACGCCTTGATCAGATGACCATCCTCGCCTATCTGCTGCTCCATCTCCGCCTTCTCTTTCAACAGCTGTCCGTTCTGAGTTTTGAGTCCGTCTAAAGCTTTACGCAGTTTCTGGTATTCTCCGGAGAAAGCTTCTTTCTAAAATAAGAAAACCTCATCATTACTTACCAGTTTTTTTTCTCCAAATTGAAATTACACTAAGTGATTGCTACTATGAGCATCCAGGGGCGAAATTATTCATTTAGGCTTATACTCCTCTGCTAAAGGGATTTTACCTCAGTGTCGAAAGAATCGATTTTCCGTTTCATATCTGCTTTCTCTTTCAATAGCGCCAGCTGCCGTCTTTCGATATCTTTTACATTGGTGGCAAGAGGATCATGCTCCTTGAAAAGCTAAAACAGAGAAAATAATACATTTCAGGAATCAAATAATATTTAAAAGGAACACCTGTCCTTGCATGAAATTTCTTGTTTTTTAAATGTTACCTTAAAATATTTAAGAAAAGGTGAGGCAAGTTTTTTTAGAATTGTGTAAACAAACATTAAAAAAACTAAACATACCCGGCAGATTGCCGGAAAAATTGCCACCATTGATTTCCATAACACCGATTGGGATTTTGATTTCATTTTATTGTTAGACATACTCCTGTTACTGCCCAAATTTGTTATATTAATTTCTTCAGAAACATTTTATTGTTTCCAGAGCCTATCAAGTATCCCAATTTCAAGCCTTCAATTGGCTCAAAAATCGATAAAAGAAACAGAAAAATTTCAGAAATTTGTGATAAAAACTTGAAAAACATACCGTTGCCCATAACAACTATGCAGTAACATACAATCAAACTCTGAAGTCGCCTGGCCGCCAAGCCATGAGAAACTGAAAACAATAAAATTTCAAAAACATTAAAAAAATTGCATATTTTATCAAAAAACTGCTAAAACTGATATTAAAATGTTGAAATCAATACCATTGCCACTATGCAGCAATCTACTATCAGATCCCATGTGATGTTTTTCAGCCGCTGGGGCTCGAAAACTCAAAAAACGACAGACAGTTTTAATAAATTGGATTTTAATACTGATCAAAACACTGAACAATTGAAAAACTGAACCAAAAAAAAAAACGAAAAAAATTGCACAATTTTGGGCTCGAAAGCCCCTAAAAAAGACCTTTAAACCTTAAACAACGGCCTTCACCACACTAAGCACTTGTAGCAAAATTGAATGCGACTACATAATGCCTGCTGGACGCTACCAGTTTATCCCATTTTTAAGGAGGCAAAACCAAATGGGTCAGAAGAAAAATCGGTCAAGCAAAAAATTCGTTTGAGGTCAATTAATAAACGCTAAGAACACATGTCCCTTCAACAGCAATGTAAAATCCACACAAAATGGGTAGAACAAATCAGAATAAATCAAATCAGGAACAAGATATTAAAAAGTTGAAAACCAATCCATTGCCACTAGCAACTATGCACTAAAAACTATCAAACCCTAGAGGAGATTACCTGGCCAATGATGCAAAACAAAACTGAGCAAAAGTTAAACACTTTCAAAAAAACTTAAAAATTGGAATCATTTTCTGTGTTTATCTTTAGAGTACCAAAACATATAGCTCATAGAATGGCCATAAAACGTAATTATATCTTGTAAAAGACATCCATCAAATTGGACAAACCTCAATTCATGACTAATCAAACGAGAACTCGACCATTGACAAAAAACCGTAGAGCTAAGAGCTCGTAAAAACGACCTTTTCAGCTTAAAATAAGGCCTTCCCAGCAACTGCACAACTCTAAGCACTACTAAAGCCAGCTTTGCGCCTCTAATGGAACCTGTTGCCTTCCATGTTTATTGCGTTTTTAATGATCAAAGTCATTTGAAGTGTGAAACATCTTACAAAAAAAATAAGACAGCCCCAATACAATCCAATTCTTGGATTGTAAAAGGCAAAGCACAAAAAATAGGTGCGCTATAACAGCCGGCTGTGAGGATGAGGGCGGCTATTAATAAATCAAAAAGTCGTAAGTCCCCTAAAGTCAACAATGACCTGACTGCAAATTTTTCTGCCAATCAATATATTGGGTTATGATCATTTCATTTTAAAGTCATTCGGCGTCTCAGAAATTGAACATTCCTGTTATTAGCGCCAAAATTATCCTCAAGCACCAACTTTCAGTCATATCCAAATATATATTGGGTCTGCTTTCTTGAAAATTTCATCTCTTGACCTATTCGTTCTTCCTCATGTCGTCTTACTGACTTCTCTTCCTTTGTTTTCTTCCCATTCTCTTTCATTTCTTCTACTTTTATTTCTTTGATTCATTCTTGCTCGCTTTGTATATTTGTTTGTTTTTTACCTTCTCTTTCTTTATTTTTAAATTGCTTGTTTCTTTCTGTTCATCATTTTTCCTCTCTCTTTTTCTTAGTTTTCCTCTTGATATACAAACAGTATTGCTGATTACTGTATTACTGAGTGTATATAAAGAGAAAAAGAAAGAAAAAACAGGCATAGACACATGATGAAAAGAAGCAAGGAAGCAAAAAATAAAGAAAAAGAAGGAACAAAACAAATGTACAAAGACGACATGAGGAAGAAGAACGAAGCGATCAAGAGATCAAAACGTCGCCAAGAAAGGAGACCCATTGACAAGAATAGATCATAGCCGCTAATTTATTGACTCTGCTAAAAAAAACGTTAAAATACATTTAGCGATTCATCAATAAAGCTCGTTAAAATGCACTCCGCAGAAGCCTTTTTATAAATGGTCTTTATTACACATATGAGTTGATTTGACCTTTAACGAATGACGAATGTAAATTAAACATCTAAAGTGAAAAAATGATTTTACTTAGTGCGGAAAGTCAATTATGATCCAAAAAGAACCACGCGATCAAACGAATAATCAAAAACGACCTCAAAATTTCTGCTAAAGAGAGAGTGGGAAAATGACGTCATGCGCTCAAATTCCGTTAGTAAGAGGAAAAATTCATTCAAAAAGCATTTTGTATCTTCGCATTGACCCCGACCCAATCACTTTTTTGGTCATTGATCTTTTCCAGGCGCGCATTTTAGCACATTGGCCGGTATTGATGTGTTGGTTCGACCACGTTGCTCTATAGGTTTCTTAAACATGAGCTTAATCATGTAAACTTCTCTCAAACGATCTCTCATTTATAAGATCGGAGGCCTCACTGCCTTATGTCACTACATAACCGACCAACAGAAGTTTAATACATTACATAACCGACCAACAGCTGTGATAATTATCACAGCTGAAAAATTACTGTTAATTGAACAGTCTCACGTTAACACGACGGCCTCAGTACTATTGCTGGCTGCAGGCCTACAATATGTGGCAGTAGTTTGGAGATAATTTATTAGGAATGATTTCATTAACTTCGAAAAAAAGATAAAGTTAGTCATTTAAAACCTCCAAAACCATTATTCATAGATTATTATCAGTTCACAAGGTGCAAAAACAAGAACAACGTTGCCACGGCGCTCAAAAACCCAGCTGAAACTTCTGTTGATTCAGCTGAGACTCTTGAGCAACTGCAAGAGCAATGATTTCACTTGACTTTATTGCCTTCGGGCTTTATCGGTCTATTCCGTTGCATCCAGACAAAGATCGCATCAAGATTGCATAAAAACATCCAAACAATCGGCATTTAAAAGTTAATATTTAACTTCACTAAAAGAGCAACGACAGGAAGGGCAATTTAATTCGGAGGGGACCGATGCCTAGCTATTTTTTTATGAGTGCAAAAATTCCGCCCACTAAAGGGCGCACCCCTCGACCTCCAGGGTACACACCACTCGACCTCCAGAATAATAGACCAAAGAATTAACCACTGAGCAATAAGGGCCTAGCTTATCTTAAAATCGCTTTTATTTAAGAAACAGACTTGATATCTGAATAAGAGCAATTTAGGTCACTCAAAAATCTAGAAGTTACGCGTGAAAAAGTCATGGCGGAAAAGAAATCGAATGTTCTAGAGCAAAGCGGTCAGGCAAAAATTTTTAAAAAGACACACACCCACAATTTTACAACAATTGCTCTATCTTCGTTCGAGAGCAATTAATAAGAGCCCCTCTCTGAAGATCGGATTCTCTTTTATCCAACTTTTAACATTCTTGTCCAAATTAAAATTCACCTTTTCTTATATGTATTGTTCATAAATATGTAACGTTTGTTGCACACATTGCAAAATTTGCTTGAATTGATAGAGGAGGAATGAGCAGTTACCTTCATGATGAGGCACAGAGTCCAATATGGAGTCAAGAGAGTCAGGACTGACAGAATCCAGAACCAAAGAGGTAACTGGAACAGCTTTTCTTGACACAGCCACAACAGCCAGTCGTACTAAAATGTAAACATTTACGCACTGCACTGAATTTTCATTAACATTATTTAGTTATTTTAAAAATTGGTTGAAACGCTATTAGACTATCGCTTACTTAGAAAACATGACAGCTAGCTTTTTCGAGCAGAAATACGTCACATATCCAGCTCATAAAAAATATTTCAAAAATTTGCTTTGAAACAAAAATGACAAATTTAATTGATAAATAAAACCAAAGAATGAAACCAAAAAATGCGGAAAAAATCCGTTCTTCATTATTCAGATGAACCAGATTCAATTTCGGCATCACTTCAAGGAAAATATCAAGGAAAGAAAAGGATCGAAATTTCGGTTTCCCGAAACAATTGCGCGTCAAATCGGTTCGGTTACTCGTCATTAATGAGAGGAACTAGATTTAATTTTGGCATCACTTCAAGGAAAATATCAGGGAAAGATACCGATAGAAATTTTGGCTTCCAGACAATTGCGTGTCAAATCAGTTAAGTTATTCTTCACTATTCAGATGAACTAGATTTAATTTTGGCATCACTTCAAGGAAAAAGTAAAGAAGATCAAAATTTCGGTTTCCAGACAATTGCGTGTCAAATCACTTCGGTTATTCTTCACTATTCAGATGAACTAGACTTAGTTTTGGCATCACTTCAAGGAAAATATTAAGGAAAGATAACGATAGAAATTTCGGTTGTCGGAAACAATTGCGAGTCAAATCAGTTCGGTTACTCTTCATTATTCAGATGAACTAGACTTTGTATTGGCATCACTTCAAAGAAAATATTAAGGAAAGATAACGATAGAAATTTCGGTTTTCAGAAATAATTGCTAGTCAAATCAGCTCGGTCACTCTTCATTATTCAGATGTACTGGACTTAATTTTGGCACCACTTCAAGAATAATATCAAGGAAGGAAAAAATAGAACCTCCGGTTTACAGAAACAATTGCAAGTCAAATCAGTTTGGTTATTCGTCATTATTCAGATGAACTAGATTTAATTTTGGCGTCACTTCAAGGAAAAAGGAAAGAAGATCGAAATTTCGGTTTCCAGACAATTGCGTGTCAAATCAGCTGGGTTATTCTTCTTTATTCAGATGAACTAGACTTAGTTTTGGCATCACTTCAAGGAAAATATTAAGGAAAGATAACGATAGAAATTTCGGTTGTCGGAAACAATTGCGAGTCAAATCAGTTCGGTTACTCTTCATTATTCAGATGTACTCGACTTAATTTTGGCATCACTTCAAGAATAATATCAAGGAAGGAAAAAAATAGAACCTCCGGTTTACAGAAACAATTGCGTGTCAAATCAGTTCGGTTATTCGTCATTATTCAGATGAACTATAATTAATTTTGGCATCACTTCAAGGGAAAGGAAAGAAGATCAAAATTTCGGTTTCCAGACACTTGCGTGTCAAATCACTTCGGTTATTCTTCACTATTCAGATGAACTAGATTTAATTTTGGCATCACTTCAAGGAAAAAGTAAAGAAGATCAAAATTTCGGTTTCCAGACAATTGCGTGTCAAATCACTTCGGTTATTCTTCACTATTCAGATGAACTAGACTTAGTTTTGGCATCACTTCAAAGAAAATATTAAGGAAAGATAACGATAGAAATTTCAGTTTTCAGAAATAATTGCTAGTCAAATCAGCTCGGTCACTCTTCATTATTCAGATGTACTGGACTTAATTTTGGCACCACTTCAAGAATAATATCAAGGAAGGAAAAAATAGAACCTCCGGTTTACAGAAACAATTGCAAGTCAAATCAGTTTGGTTATTCGTCATTATTCAGATGAACTAGATTTAATTTTGGCATCACTTCAAGGAAAAAGGAAAGAAGATCGAAATTTCGGTTTCCAGACAATTGCGTGTCAAATCAGCTGGGTTATTCTTCTTTATTCAGATGAACTAGACTTAGTTTTGGCATCACTTCAAGGAAAATATTAAGGAAAGATAACGATAGAAATTTCGGTTGTCGGAAACAATTGCGAGTCAAATCAGTTCGGTTACTCTTCATTATTCAGATGTACTCGACTTAATTTTGGCATCACTTCAAGAATAATATCAAGGAAGGAAAAAAATAGAACCTCCGGTTTACAGAAACAATTGCGTGTCAAATCAGTTCGGTTATTCGTCATTATTCAGATGAACTATAATTAATTTTGGCATCACTTCAAGGGAAAGGAAAGAAGATCAATATTTCGGTTTCCAGACACTTGCGTGTCAAATCACTTCGGTTATTCTTCACTATTCAGATGAACTAGATTTAATTTTGGCATCACTTCAAGGAAAAAGTAAAGAAGATCAAAATTTCGGTTTCCAGACAATTGCGTGTCAAATCACTTCGGTTATTCTTCACTATTCAGATGAACTAGACTTAGTTTTGGCATCACTTCAAGGAAAATATTAAGGAAAGATAACGATAGAAATTTCGGTTGTCGGAAACAATTGCGAGTCAAATCAGTTCGGTTACTCGTCATTATTCAGATGAACTAGACTTAGTTTTGGCATCACTTCAAAGAAAATATTAAGGAAAGATAACGATAGAAATTTCAGTTTTCAGAAATAATTGCTAGTCAAATCAGCTCGGTCACTCTTCATTATTCAGATGTACTGGACTTAATTTTGGCACCACTTCAAGAATAATATCAAGGAAGGAAAAAATAGAACCTCCGGTTTACAGAAACAATTGCAAGTCAAATCAGTTTGGTTATTCGTCATTATTCAGATGAACTAGATTTAATTTTGGCATCACTTCAAGGAAAAAGGAAAGATCGAAATTTCGGTTTCCAGACAATTGCGTGTCAAATCAGCTGGGTTATTCTTCTTTATTCAGATGAACTAGACTTAGTTTTGGCATCACTTCAAGGAAAATATTAAGGAAAGATACCGATAGAAATTTCGGTTTTCAGAAACAATTGCGAGTCAAATCAGCTCGGTCACTCTTCATTATTCAGATGTACTGGACTTTATTTTGGCATCACTTCAAGGATAAAATCACGGAAGAAAGATAGAACCTCCGGTTTACAGAAACAATTGCGTGTCAAATCAGTTCGGTTACTCGTCATTAATGAGAGGAACTAGATTTAATTTTGGCATCACTTCAAGGAAAATATCAAGGAAAGATACCGATAGAAAATTCGGCTTCCAGACAATTGCGTGTCAAATCAGTTCAGTTATTCTTCACTATTCAGATGATCTGGATTTAGTTTTGGCATCACTTCCAGGAAAAAATCAAGGAAAGATAACGATAGAAATTTTGGTTGTCGGAAACAATTGCAAGTCAAATCAGTTCAGTTACTCTTCATTATTCAGATGTACTAGACTTAATTTTGGCATCACTTCAAGAATAATATCAAGGAAGGGAAAAAATAGAACCTCCGGTTTACAGAAACAATTGCGTGTCAAATCAGTTCGGTTATTCGTTATTATCCAGATGAACTAGATTTAATTTCGGCATCACTTCAAAAAGAATATCAAGGAAGGAAAAAAATAGAACCTCCGGTTATCAGAAACAATTGCGAGTCAAATCAGTTCGGTCGCTCTTCATTATTCAGATGTACTGGACTTTTTTTAGGCATCACTCAAGGAAAATATCAAGGAGGAAAGGATAGAAAAATTGGTTTCCGGAAACAATTGCGCGCCAAATCGCTTTAGTTACTCCTCATTAATTAGAGGAACTAGATTTAATTATCGCATCCCTTCAACGAAAATATCAAGGAAAAAGAATTGAAATTTCGGTCTCCAGACAATTGCGTGTCAAATCAGTTCGGTTATTCTTCACTATTGGGATAACTAGATTTAGTTTTGGCATCACTGCAAGGAAAGATTCAAGGAAAAAGGATAGTAATTTCGGTTTCGCGAAACAATTGCGCGTCAAATCGGTTCGGTTACTCCTCATTAATCAGACGAACTAGATTTAATTTTGGCATCAATTCAAGGAAAATATCAAGGAAAGAAAAAAAAATCAAAATTTCCGTTTCCAGACAGTTGCGTGTCAAATCAGTTCGGTTATTCTTCACTATTCAGATGAACTAGATTTAGTTTTGGCACCAATTCAAGGAAAATATCAAGAAAAGAACGATAGAAATTTCGGTTTTCAGAAAAAATTGAGAGTAAAATCAGTTCAGTTACTCTTCATTATTCAGATGTACTAGACTTAATTTTGACATCACTTCAAGGATAATTTCAAGGAAAGAAAAAGATAGAACCTCAAGTTTACAGAAACAATTCCGTGTCAAATCAGTTCGGTTACTCTTCATTATTCTGATGAAGTAGATTTACTTTTGGCATCACTCAAGGAAAATATCAAGAAAAAAAGGATAAAAAATTCGGTTTCACTCCTCATTAATCAGAGGAACTAGATTTAAATTTGACATCACTTCAAGGATAATTTCAAGGAAAGAAAAAAATCGAAATTTCGGTTTCCAGACAATAGCGTGTCAAATCAGTTCGGTTATTCTTCACTATTCAGATGAACTAGATTTAGTTTTGGCGTCACTTTCAGAAAAATATCAAGGTAAGATAACGATAGAAATTTCGGTTTTCAGAAACCATTGAGTGCAAAATCAGTTCGTTTTTTCTTCATTATTCAGATGAACTAGATTTAATTTTGACATCACTTCAAGGATAATATCACAATGACAAGGATAGAAACTCCGGCTTACAAAAACAATTGCGTGACAAATCAGTACGTTTATTCTTCATTATTCAGGTGAACTAAATTTAATTTCTGCATCATCCAGGGAAAACGTCAACGAAAGAAAAAGATAAAAAAATTCGGTTACCAGAAACAATTGTGTCAAATTGGTTCGGTTATTCTTCATTATTCAGATGAACTAGAATTAATTTTGGCATCACTTCAAGAAGAATATCAAGAATATTAAGGAAAGATACCGATAGAAATTTCGGTTTTCAGAAACAATTGCGAGTCAATTCAGCTCGGTCACTCTTCATTATTCAGATGTACTGGACTTTATTTTGGCATCACTTCAAGGATAAAATCACGGAAGAAAGATAGAACCTCCGGTTTACAGAAACAATTGCGTGTCAAATCAGTTCGGTTACTCGTCATTAACGAGAGGAACTATATTTAATTTTGGCATCACTTCAAGGAAAATATCAAGGAAAGATACCGATAAAAAATTCGGCTTCCAGACAATTGCGTGTCAAATCAGTTCAGTTATTCTTCACTATTCAGATGATCTGGATTTAGTTTTGGCATCACTTCCAGGAAAAAATCAAGGAAAGATAACGATAGAAATTTTGGTTGTCGGAAACAATTGCAAGTCAAATCAGTTCAGTTACTCTTCATTATTCAGATGTACTAGACTTAATTTTGGCATCACTTCAAGAATAATATCAAGGAAGGGAAAAAATAGAACCTCCGGTTTACAGAAACAATTGCGTGTCAAATCAGTTCGGTTATTCGTTATTATCCAGATGAACTAGATTTAATTTCGGCATCACTTCAAGAAGAATATCAAGGAAGGAAAAAAATAGAACCTCCGGTTATCAGAAACAATTGCGAGTCAAATCAGTTCGGTCGCTCTTCATTATTCAGATGTACTGGACTTTTTTTAGGCATCACTCAAGGAAAATATCAAGGAGGAAAGGATAGAAAAATTGGTTTCCGGAAACAATTGCGCGCCAAATCAGTTCAGTTACTCTTCATTATTCAGATGTACTAGACTTAATTTTGACATCACTTCAAGGATAATTTCAAGGAAAGAAAAAGATAGAACCTCAAGTTTACAGAAACAATTCCGTGTCAAATCAGTTCGGTTACTCTTCATTATTCAGATGAAGTAGATTTAATTTTGGCATCACTCAAGGAAAATATCAAGAAAAAAAAGATAAAAAATTCGGTTTCACTCCTCATTAATCAGAGGAACTAGATTTAAATTTGTCATCACTTCAAGGAAAACATCAAGGGAAGAAAAAAATCGAAATTTCGGTTTCCAGACAATAGCGTGTCAAATCAGTTCGGTTATTCTTCACTATTCAGATGAACTAGATTTAGTTTTGGCGTCACTTTCAGAAAAATATCAAGGTAAGATAACGATAGAAATTTCGGTTTTCAGAAACCATTGCGTGCAAAATCAGTTCGTTTATTCTTCATTATTCAGATGAACTAGATTTAATTTTGACATCACTTCAAGGATAATATCATAATGACAAGGATAGAAACTCCGGCTTACAAAAACAATTGCGTGACAAATCAGTACGTTTATTCTTCATTATTCAGGTGAACTAAATTTAATTTCTGCATCATCCAGGGAAAACGTCAACGAAAGAAAAAGATAAAAAATTCGGTTCCCAGAAACAATTGTGTCAAATTGGTTCGGTTATTCTTCATTATTCAGATGAACTAGAATTAATTTTGGCATCACTTCAAGGAAAATATCAGGGAAAGAAAAAAAATTGAAATTTCGGTTTCCAGACAATTGCGCGTCAAATCAGTTTGGTTATTCTTCACTATTCAGATGTACTAGAATTATTTTGGCATCACTTCAAGGATAAAATCAAGGAAAAAGATAGAACCTCAAGTTTACAGAAACAATTCCGTGTCAAATCAGTTCGGTTACCCTTCATTATTCTGATGAACTAGATTTAATTTTGGCATCACTCAAGGAAAATATTAAGAAAAAAAGGATAAAAACTTCGGTTTCACTCCTCATTAATCAGAGGAACTAGATTTAAACTTGGCATCACTTCAAGGAAAACATCAAGGGAAGAAAAAAATCGAAATTTCGGTTTCCAGACAATAGCGTGTCAAATCAGTTCGGTTATTCTTCACTATTCAGATTAGATTTAGTTTTGGCGTCACTTTCAGGAAAATATCAAGGTAAGATAACGATAGAAATTTCGGTTTTTCAGAAACAATTGCGTGCAAAATCAGTTCGTTTATTCTTCATTATTCAGATCAACTAGATTTAATTTAGACATCACTTCAAGGATAATATCACAGAATGATAAGGATAGAAACTCCGGCCTACAAAAACAATTGCGTGACAAGTCAGTACGGTTATTCTTCATTATTCAGATGAACTAGATTTAGTTTCGGCATCACCTCAAGGAAAATATCGAGCGAAGATAACAATAGAAATTTCGGTTTTCAGAAACAATTGCGAGTCAAATCAGTTCGTTTATTCTTCATTATTCAGATGAACTAGATTTCATTTTTGACATCACTTCAAAGATATTATCACAGAAAGAAAAAGATAGAAACTCCGGCTTACAAAAACAATTGCGTGACAAATCAGCACCGTTATTCTTCATTATTCAGGTGAACTAAATTTAATTTCCGCATCATCCAAGGAAAACGTCAACGAAAGAAAAAGATAAAAACTTCGGTTCCCAGAAACAATTGTGTGTCAAATTGGTTAGGTTATTCTTCATTATTCAGATGAACTAGAACTAATTTTGGCATCAATTCAAGAAAAATATCAGGGAAAGAAAAAAAATCGAAATTTCGGTTCCCAGACAGTTGCGCGTCAAATCAGTTCGGTTATTCTTCACTATTCAGATGTACTAGACTTAATTTTGGCATCACTTCAAGGATAATATCAAAGAAAGAAAAAGATAGAACCTCAGGTTTAACGAAACAATTGCGTGTCAAATCAGTTCGGTTGCTCTTCATTATTCTGATCAACTAGATTTAACTTTGGCATCACTCAAGGAAAATATCAAGAAAAAAAGGATAAAAAATTCGGTTTCACGAAACCATTGCGCGTCAAATTGGTTCGGTTACTCCTCATTAATTAGAGGAACTAGATTTAATTTTAGCATCACTTCAAGGAAAACATCAATGAAAGAAAAAAATCGAAATTTTGGTTTCCACACAATAGCGTGTCAAATCAGTTCGGTTATTCTTCACTATTCAGATGAACTAATTTAGTTTTGGCGTCACTTTCAGGAAAAGATCAAGGTAAAATAACGATAGAACTTTCGGTTTTCAGAAACAATTGCGTGCAAAATCAGTTCGTTTATTCATTATTATTCAGATGAACTAGAATTAATTTTGACATCACTTCAAGGATAATATCACAGAATGATAAGGATAGAAACTCCGGCTTACAAAAAACAATTGCGTGCCAAATCAGTAGGGTTATTCTTCATTATTCAGATGAACTATTCTGAATTTCCGCATCACTCCAAGGAAAACATCAACGAAAGAAAAGGATAAAAACCTCGGTTCCCAGAAACGATTGCTTTTCAAATTGGTCGGTTATTCTTGTTCAGATGAACTAGAACTAATTTCGGCATCACTTCAGGGATTATATCACGAAAAAAAAATAGAGACTCCAGCTAACAAAAACAATTGCGTGTCAAATCAGTAGGGTTACTCCTCATTAATCAGAGGAACTAGATCTAATATTGGCATCACTTCAATGAAAACATCAAGGAAAGAAAAAAAATTCCAAATTTCGGTTTCCCGAAACAATTGGGCGTCAAATCGGTTCGGTTACTCCTCATTAATCAGAGGAACTAAATTTAATTTTGGCATCGCATAAAGCAAAACATCAAGGAAAAAAATGAAATTTCGATTTCCAGACAATTGCCAGTCAAGTCAGTTCGGTTACTCTTCATTATTATGATGGAATAGATTTAGTTTTGGCGTCACTTTCAGGAAAACATCAAGGTAAGATAACGATAGAAATTTCGGTTTTCAGAAACAATTGCGTGCAAAATCAGTTCGTTTATTCTTCATTATTCAGATGAACTAGATTTAGTTTTGGCATCACTTCAAGGAAAATATCGAGGGAAGATAACAACAGAAATTTCGATTTTCAGAAACAATTGCGAGCCAAATCAATTCTGTTACTCTTCATTATTCAGTTGTACTAGACTTAATTTTGTCGTCACCTCAAAGGATAAAATCAAGGAAGGAAAAAATAGAAATTCCGGTTAACAGAAACAAATGCGTGCCGAATCAGTTCGATTATTCGTCATTATTCAGATAAACTAGATTTAATTTTGGCATCACTCAAAGAAAATATCAAGGAAAAAAAGATAGAAAATTCGGTTTCCAGAAACAATTGCCCGTCAAATCGGTTCGGTTACTCCTCATTAATCAGAGGAACTAGATTTAATTTTGGCAACACTTCAAGGAAAATATCAAGGAAAGATACCGATAGAAATTTCGGCTTCCAGACAATTGCGTGTCAAATCAGTTCAGTTATTCTTCACTATTCAGATGATCTAGATTTAGTTTTGGCATCACTTCCAGGAAAATATCAAGCAAAGATAACGATAGAAAATTCAGTTTTCAGAAACAATTGCGAGTCAAATCAGTCCGGTTACCCTTCATTATTCTGATGAACTAGATTTATTTTTGGCATCATTTCAAGCGAAATAGCAAGGAAAGATAATGATAGAAATTTCGTTTTTCAGAAAAAGTTATGTGACAAATCAGTTCGTTTATTCTTCATTATTCAGATGAACTAGATTTAATTTTTGACATCACTTCAAGGATGTTATCACAGAATGATAAGGATAGAAACTCCGGCTTACAAAAACAATTGCGTGACAAAACAGTACCGTTATTCTTCATTATTCAGGTGAACTAAATTTAATTTCCGCATCATCCAAGGAAAACGTCATTGAAAGAAAAAGATAAAAACTTCGGTTCCCAGAAACAATTCAATTGTGTGTCAAATTGGTTCGGTTATTCTTCATTATTCAGATGAACTAGAATTAATTTTGGCATCACTTCAAGGAAAACATCAAGGAAAGAAAAAAAATCAAAATTTCGGTTTCCAGACAATTGCGTGTCAAATTGGTTCGGTTATTCTTCACTACTCAGATGAACTAGATTTAGTTTCGGCATCACCTCAAGGAAAATATCGAGCGAAGATAACCATAGAAATTTCGGTTTTCAAAAACAATTGCGAGTCAAATCAGTTCTGTTACTCTGCATTATTCAGATGTACTAGACTTAATTTTGGCATCACTTCAAAGATAATATCAAGGAAGGAAAAAGATAGAAACTCCAGTTAACAGGAACAATTGCGTGTCAAATCAGTTCAGTTATTCGTCATTTTTCAGATGAACTAAATTTAATTTTGGAATCACTCAAGGAAAATATCAAGAAGGATAAAAAATTCGGTTTCCCGAAACAATTGCGCTTCAAATTGGTTCGGTTACTCCTCATTAATCGGTGGAACTAAATTTAATTTTGGCATCACATAAAGCAAAACACTAAGGGAAAAAAATGAAATTTCGGTTTCCAGACAATTGCGTGTCAAATCAGTTCGGTTACTATTCATTATTCTGATGAACTAGATATAATTTTGGCATCAGGTCAAGCAAAATATCGAGGAAAGATAACGATAGAAATTTCGGTTTTCAGAAAAAATTGTGTGAAAAATCAGTTCGTTAATTCTTCATTATTCAGATGAACTAGATTTAATTTTGACATCACTTCAGGGATAACATCACAGAAAGAAAAAGATAGAAACTCCAGCTTTCAAACACAAAAGATAAAAACTTCGGTTCCCAGAAACAATTGTGTGTCAAATTGGTTCGGTTATTCTTCATTTTTCAGATGAACTAGAATTAATTTCGGCATCAATTCAAGAAAAATATCAGGAAAAAAAATCGAAATTTCGGTTTCCAGACAATTGCGCGTCAAATCAGTTCGGTTATTCTTCACTATTCAGATGTACTAGACTTAATTTTGGCATCACTTCAAGGATAATATCAAGGAAAGAAAAAGATAGAACCTCAGGTTTACAGAAACAATTGCGTGTCAAATCAGTTCGGGTTCTCTTCATTATTCTGATGAACTAGATCTAACTTTGGCATCACTCAAGGAAAATATCAAGAAAAAAAGGATAAAAAATTCGGTTTCACGAAACCATTGCGCGTCAAATTGGTTCGGTTACTCCTCATTAATTAGAGGAACTAGATTTAATTTTGGCATCACTTCAAGGAAAACATCAATGAAAGAAAAAAAATCAAAATTTCCGTTTCCAGACAGTTGCGTGTCAAATCAGTTCGGTTATTCTTCACTACTCAGATGAACTAGATTTAGTTTTGGCATCACTTAAAGGAAAATATCAAGAAAAGAACGATACAAATTTCGGTTTTCAAAAAAAAATGAGAGTCAAATCAGTTCAGTTACTCTTCATTATTCAGATGTACTAGACTTAATTTTGACATCACTTCAAGGATAATTTCAAGGAAAGAAAAAGATAGAACCTCAAGTTTACAGAAACAATTCCGTGTCAAATCAGTTCGGTTACTCTTCATTATTCTGATGAAGTAGATTTACTTTTGGCATCACTCAAGGAAAATATCAAGAAAAAAAGGATAAAAAATTCGGTTTCACTCCTCATTAATCAGAGGAACTAGATTTAAATTTGTCATCACTTCAAGGAAAACATCAAGGGAAGAAAAAAATCGAAAAGAAAAAGAATTGAAATTTTGGTTTCCACACAATAGCGTGTCAAATCAGTTCGGTTATTCTTCAATATTCAGACGAACTAATTTAGTTTTGGCGTCACTTTCAGGAAAAGATCAAGGTAAAATAACTTTCGGTTTTCAGAAACAATTGCGTGCAAAATGAGTTCGTTTATCATTATTCAGATGAACTAGATTTAATTTTGACATCACTTCAAGGATAATATCACAGAATGATAAGGATAGAAACTCCGGCTTACAAAAAACAATTGCGTGCCAAATCAGTAGGGTTATTCTTCATTATTCAGATGAACTATTCTTAATTTCCGCATCACTCCAAGGAAAACATCAACGAAAGAAAAGGATAAAAACTTCGGTTCCCAGAAACGATTGCCTTTCAAATTGGTCGGTTATTCTTCATTGTTCAGATGAACTAGAACTAATTTCGGCATCACTTCAGGGATTATATCACGAAAAAAAGAATAGAGACTCCAGCTAACAAAAACAATTGCGTGTCAAATCAGTAGGGTTACTCCTCATTAATCAGAGGAACTAGATCTAATATTGGCATCACTTCAATGAAAACATCAAGGAAAGAAAAAAATTCCAAATTTCGGTTTCCCGAAACAATTGGGCGTCAAATCGGTTCGGTTACTCCTCATTAATCAGAGGAACTAAATTTAATTTTGGCATCACATAAAGCAAAACATCAAGGAAAAAAATGAAATTTTGGTTTCCAGACAAATGCCAGTCAAGTCAGTTCGGTTACTCTTCATTATTCTGATGGAATAGATTTAGTTTTGGCATCACTTCAAGGAAAATATCGAGGGAAGATAACAATAGAAATTTCGATTTTCGGAAACAATTGCGAGCCAAATCAGTTCTGTTACTCTTCATTATTCAGATGTACTAGACTTAATTTTGGCGTCACCTCAAAGGATAATATCAAGGAAGGAAAAAATAGAAATTCCGGTTAACAGAAACAAATGCGTGCCGAATCAGTTCGATTATTCGTCGTTATTCAGATAAACTAGATTTAATTTTGGCATCACTCAAAGAAAATATCAAGGGAAAAAAGATAAAAAATTCGGTTTCCCGAAACAATTGCCCGTCAAATAGGTTCGGTTACCCCTCATTAATCAGAGGAACTAGATTTAATTTTGGCAACACTTCAAGGAAAATATCAAGGAAAGATACCGATAGAAATTTCGGCTTCCAGACAATTGCGTGTCGAATCAGTTCAGTTATTCTTCACTATTCAGATGATCTAGATTTAGGTTTGGCATCACTTCCAGGAAAATATCAAGCAAAGATAACGATAGAAAATTCAGTTTTCAGAAACAATTGCGAGTCGAATCAGTTCGTTTATTCTTCATTATTCAGATGAACTAGATTTAATTTTTGACATCACTTCAAGGATATTATCACAGAAAGAAAAAGATAGACCGGCTTACAAAAACAATTGCGTGACAAATCAGTACCGTTATTCTTCATTATTCAGGTGAACTAAATTTAATTTCCGCATCATCCAAGGAAAACGTCAACGAAAGAAAAAGATAAAAACTTCGGTTCCCAGAAACAATTCAATTGTGTGCCAAATTGGTTCGGTTATTCTTCATTATTCAGATGAACTAAAATTAATTTTGGCATCACTTCAAGGAAAACATCAAGGAAAGAAAAAAAATCGAAATTTCGGTTTCCAGACAATTGCGTGTCATATCGGTTCGGTTATTCTTCACTATTCAGATGGACTAGATTTAGTTTCGGCATCACCTCAAGGAAAATATCGAGCGAAGATAACAATAGAAATTTCGGTTTTCAGAAACAATTGCGAGTCAAATCAGTTCTGTTACTCTGCATTATTCAGATGTACTAGACTTAATTTTGGCATCAATTCAAAGATAATATCAAGGAAGGGAAAAAATAGAACCTCCGGTTTACAGAAACAATTGCGTGTCAAATCAGTTCGGTTATTCGTTATTATCCAGATGAACTAGATTTAATTTCGGCATCACTTCAAAAAGAATATCAAGGAAGGAAAAAAATCGAAAAGAAAAAGAATTGAAATTTTGGTTTCCACACAATAGCGTGTCAAATCAGTTCGGTTATTCTTCACTATTCAGACGAACTAATTTAGTTTTGGCGTCACTTTCAGGAAAAGATCAAGGTAAAATAACTTTCGGTTTTCAGAAACAATTGCGTGCAAAATGAGTTCGTTTATCATTATTCAGATGAACTAGATTTAATTTTGACATCACTTCAAGGATAATATCACAGAATGATAAGGATAGAAACTCCGGCTTACAAAAAACAATTGCGTGCCAAATCAGTAGGGTTATTCTTCATTATTCAGATGAACTATTCTTAATTTCCGCATCACTCCAAGGAAAACATCAACGAAAGAAAAGGATAAAAACTTCGGTTCCCAGAAACGATTGCCTTTCAAATTGGTCGGTTATTCTTCATTGTTCAGATGAACTAGAACTAATTTCGGCATCACTTCAGGGATTATATCACGAAAAAAAGAATAGAGACTCCAGCTAACAAAAACAATTGCGTGTCAAATCAGTAGGGTTACTCCTCATTAATCAGAGGAACTAGATCTAATATTGGCATCACTTCAATGAAAACATCAAGGAAAGAAAAAAATTCCAAATTTCGGTTTCCCGAAACAATTGGGCGTCAAATCGGTTCGGTTACTCCTCATTAATCAGAGGAACTAAATTTAATTTTGGCATCACATAAAGCAAAACATCAAGGAAAAAAATGAAATTTTGGTTTCCAGACAAATGCCAGTCAAGTCAGTTCGGTTACTCTTCATTATTCTGATGGAATAGATTTAGTTTTGGCATCACTTCAAGGAAAATATCGAGGGAAGATAACAATAGAAATTTCGATTTTCGGAAACAATTGCGAGCCAAATCAGTTCTGTTACTCTTCATTATTCAGATGTACTAGACTTAATTTTGGCGTCACCTCAAAGGATAATATCAAGGAAGGAAAAAATAGAAATTCCGGTTAACAGAAACAAATGCGTGCCGAATCAGTTCGATTATTCGTCGTTATTCAGATAAACTAGATTTAATTTTGGCATCACTCAAAGAAAATATCAAGGGAAAAAAGATAAAAAATTCGGTTTCCCGAAACAATTGCCCGTCAAATAGGTTCGGTTACCCCTCATTAATCAGAGGAACTAGATTTAATTTTGGCAACACTTCAAGGAAAATATCAAGGAAAGATACCGATAGAAATTTCGGCTTCCAGACAATTGCGTGTCGAATCAGTTCAGTTATTCTTCACTATTCAGATGATCTAGATTTAGGTTTGGCATCACTTCCAGGAAAATATCAAGCAAAGATAACGATAGAAAATTCAGTTTTCAGAAACAATTGCGAGTCGAATCAGTTCGTTTATTCTTCATTATTCAGATGAACTAGATTTAATTTTTGACATCACTTCAAGGATATTATCACAGAAAGAAAAAGATAGACCGGCTTACAAAAACAATTGCGTGACAAATCAGTACCGTTATTCTTCATTATTCAGGTGAACTAAATTTAATTTCCGCATCATCCAAGGAAAACGTCAACGAAAGAAAAAGATAAAAACTTCGGTTCCCAGAAACAATTCAATTGTGAGCCAAATTGGTTCGGTTATTCTTCATTATTCAGATGAACTAAAATTAATTTTGGCATCACTTCAAGGAAAACATCAAGGAAAGAAAAAAAATCGAAATTTCGGTTTCCAGACAATTGCGTGTCATATCGGTTCGGTTATTCTTCACTATTCAGATGGACTAGATTTAGTTTCGGCATCACCTCAAGGAAAATATCGAGCGAAGATAACAATAGAAATTTCGGTTTTCAGAAACAATTGCGAGTCAAATCAGTTCTGTTACTCTGCATTATTCAGATGTACTAGACTTAATTTTGGCATCAATTCAAAGATAATATCAAGGAAGGAAACAGATAGAAACTCCGGTTAACAGGAACAATTGCGTGTCAAATCAGTTCAGTTATTCGTCATTTTTCAGATGAACTAGATTTAATTTTGGAATCACTCAAGGAAAATATCAAGGATAGAAAAAAAATCGAAATTTCGGTCTCCAGACAATTGCGTGTCAAATCAGTTCGGTTATTCTTCACTATTGGGATAACTAGATTTAGTTTTGGCATCACTGCAAGGAAAGATTCAAGGAAAAAGGATAGTAATTTCGGTTTCGCGAAACAATTGCGCTTCAAATCGGTTCGGTTACTCCTCATTCATCAGTGGAACTAAATTTAATTTTGGCATCACATAAAGCAAAACATCAAGGAAAAAAATGAAATTTCGGTTTCCAGACAATTGCGTGTCAAATCAGTTCGGTTACTCTTCATTATTCTGATGAACTAGATTTAATTTTGGCATCACGTCAAGCAAAATATCGAGGAAAGATAACGATAGAAATTTCGGAAAAATCAGTTCGTTAATTCTTCATTATTCAGATGAACTAGATTTAATTTTGACATCACTTCAGGGATAACATCACAGAAAGAAAAAGAGAGAAACTCAGGCTTTCAAAAACAATTGCGTGCCAAATCAGTACTGCTATTCTTCATTATTCAGATGAACTAGATTTAATTTCCGAAACACTCCAAGGAAAACATCAACAGAAGAAAAGGATAGAGACTTCGGTTCCCAGACACAATTGGGTGTCAAATTGGATCGGTTATTCTTCATTATTCAGATGAACTAGAATTAATTTTGGCATCACTTCAAGAAAAACGTCAAGGAAAGAAAAAAATCGGAATTTCGGTTTCCAGACAATTGCGAGTCAAATCGGTTCAGTTATTCTTCACAATTCAGACGAACTAGATTTAGTTTTGGCATCACCTCAAGGAAAATATCGAGCGAAGATAACAATAGAAATTTCGGTTTTCAGAAACAATTGCGAGTCAAATCAATTCTGTTACTCTTCATTATTCAGATGTACTAGACTTAATTTTGGCATCACTTCAAAGATAATATCAAGGAAGGAAAAAGATAGAAACTCCGGTTAACAGGAACAATTGCGTGTCAAATCAGTTCGGTTATTCGTCATTTTTTAGATGAACTAGATTTAATTTTGGCATCACTCAAGGAAAATATCAAGAAGGATAGAAAATTCGGTTTCCCGAAACAATTGCGCGTCAAATTGGTTCGGTTACTCCTCATTAATCAGAGGAACTAAATTTAATTTTGGCATCACAAAGCAAAACATCAAGGGAAAAAAATGAAATTTCGGTTTCCAGACAATTGCGTGTCAAATCAGTTCGGTTACTCTTCATTATTCTGATGAACTAGATTTAATTTTGGCATCACGTCAAGCAAAATATCGAGGAAAGATAACGATCGAAATTTCGGTCTTCAGAAAAAATTGTGTGAAAAATCAGTTCGTTAATTCTTCATTATTCAGATGAACTAGGTTTAATTTTGACATCACTTCAGGAATAACATCACAGAAAGAAACGGATAGAAACTCCGGCTTTCAAAAAACAATTGCGTGCCAAATCAGTACTGTTATTCTTCATTATTCAGATGAACTGGATTTAATTTCCGAAACACTCCAAGGAAAAGATCAAAAGAAGAAAAGGATAGAAACTTCGGTTCCCAGAAACAATTGGGTGTCAAATTGGTTCGTTTCTTCTTCATTATTCAGATGAACTAAAATTAATTTTGGCATCACTTCAAGGATAATATCATAAAAAGGATAGAAACTCCTGTTTACAAAAACAATTGCGTGTGAAATCAGTACGGTTATTCTTCACTAGTCTGATTAACTGGATTCAATTTTTGAATCATTTCAAAGAAAATATCAGGCAAAAACAATAGAAAAATTCGGTTTTCACGGAAGAGCTCATTTCATCAATGAAAAAGATTGAACAAAACATCATTTCATTGAAAAATTGAGAAAAGATTGAACAAAAGAGATAAAGAAATCGAAAAACTGGTTCAACTAGGTTCAATAAGGGCGGGAGCAACGCAGAATTAATTATAATTCATTTTGTTGAAGAATTAAACGGAAGTTTACAATTACGGCAAAAACAATACAAGGTTTATTGAATACAAGTTGAAATAAGAAAAAATAATTCCAAAATCAGTTAAATTTCGTCAGTAATAAGTTGATCTAGATTTAGTTTTTCCATCGTCTTAGTTCAAAAATCTTATTCGTTAAACTCAAACGATGTTAGAAAGCAAAAAAAGCGAGCAATTTTTGCATAATATTAGACATGCTAGTACTAGTTACAATGAGAAGCCTCAACAAATAAGATCCAAAATGTACTCCAAATTACTTTTAATAAAATCGGTTTAACCATAAAAGTATATTTGACGTCAATAAATAGATGATCCAGATTTTATTGTTGCATTATTTAAGCGAAATAATCCAAAGAGCGACATCAAAATCAAACGAGGATAGATGAAAAGTATCCCGGTAACATTTCTCTGTTTATCAAGTTTATCAAAAAAGACCGACCTTCAAAATTTCATCAGGTCCATATAGAACTTATGATGAGCACACTTATCACCAAACAAAACCTTCAAATCCTCACAAATACATCTACGTCATTGGAAAGATTCATCAATAATCGGCTTGCTCATCATGGGTTACTGAAATTAATCTAAAAAACGTGCATCAGAGCTAAAATTAACAAAGTTAATCTTTACTGATATTAGACAATAAATCATTTAGCTAGAAGTATGAATCCCAAAGAAAAGGAAAAAAGGGAACCCACAGAGCGCATGTTTTTCTACTGCGTAGCTTAGTTGACTGAGACAGACACCTTTATCCAATAAAGGTAAGTTAAAACTATAAAAAACTGTTTGAAAAAGCCGCACGCGACAAATTACACTCAGATTAATACACGAACGAAAATCACCAAATTCTCTCTCTGAAGTTGACTTTTGTTCAGCAGAATGACCTAAACACTTCTTGTCACGTGCATCATTTGACCTCACTAAAACATCCTCTAATATAGAAGACACCGATTTAATTAAAAGTAGATAACCATTACTCCTATAGAGTCATAATAATTGCTTCACACTTCGTTCGAGAGCAATTAAAAACAAAGTAAAGTTCTCTACATCATTAAAGCTATAATTAACGCTATCAACACATGTTCCTTCATTAGCTATTTAAAAATCGTACAAAATGAGTCGAACAAACTAGAATAAATCCAATCACGAACAAATTACACTTCATTTCACATGATTACTCCAATTTAAACACCATCAAAACAAACAATAACAAAAATTAAGTACAAATCAAAGAGAAACAAATGCCATTAGTCAATGAGATTAGTCGGGCAACAGAAGTCGCCAAAGGAAAAAATCGTTTTCGTGCAGGATGAACAACAGTAAAAAGCCATAAAAATATGTGCATTCAAAAGGCTGACCAGTTTTCAAGACAGACTGAAAATCACTGGCCTTTTCTGAATGCCTATAAAATGAATTTCTTATTTAGTAAACCAACAGAGTGGTCCGAATAGCAAAAAAAAGAAGTCATCCACCATACATAACAATTTAACTCGAAAAATTCAGTTCATGTTTTCGTCAGTATTCCGATGATCATAATCTATTTTGCATCACTCCGAAATTATATGTTTACAAAGATATGAGAAAATTACAAATAAACTAGAACAATTTCCAAACCTACTAAAACAATTCATACATTATTTATAAACTTCGAATTCAAATTCAAAGTAAAATCAAATTTTAATAGAATCAGTAACGCGAAAAAAATACGAATGAAAGGACATCAGATCTACAATAAACTAGCGCCATTAGTTCATTTTCAGCATTCAGTCGAACCAAAAATTGATTCATGAGAAAAGGTATGCCAAAAAACAATTATATTTATCAATCAATATTTGTCATCATTAATCAGATGATCTAGATTTAATTGTTCCAGTATTTAAGCAAATTAATCCAAAGAGCGATATCAAAATCAAACGAGGATAGCTAAAGTATCCCGGTTAGATTTCCCTATCAAGTTTATCAGAAAAGACCAATCTTCAAAAGCTTTCAACAGGTCCATATAGAGCTTATGATGGGCAAACTTATCACCAAACAAAACTTTCAAATCCTCACAAAGACATCAGGGTTATTGGAATTATGCATCAATAATCGGCTTGATCATCAGAGCTAAAATTTTACCAAAGTTAATCTTTATTGATATTAGACAATAAATCTTATAGCTAGAAGTATGAATCTCAAAGAAAAGGAAGAAAAAAGTATGGTTTTCTAGTGCGTAGAAAAACGCAGAAATCGAAGTTAAGGTGTAGCTTAGAAACTTTTTGGGTGCAAAAGACCGACCTCATAGGGGTTCGAATCTGCGACCTCCAGGTTCGCCGTGAACCATCTTTATCACTACGCCACAACGGCGTTGATCTTCACATACAAAAACAATGAGATCATTTGAGATCACTCAAAAATGCAGTGAAGCGTGAAAGACTCACCTGAGAACAAAAGCACGAAAAAGCAAAAATTTCGCATGAAATGACCAACAGGTTTACAAAGAGAGCCGCAAGACTCCGGAACCAACTCGAAGTGCATATTCATTTACGTCCCAGCGAAACAAAAGAATAAAATGAGCCTGCTAATTAAATCTAAGAATGAATTCGAACCAGTAACAGAAGAACGGCCAAAAAGGAGATCTGGAAAAATGTCTGATAAAATTCCATCCTAAGTTGCGACACCCAAACCACGTTTACCGAAACAACTCTCAAAAAATCTCTATTCAATAAACGGCCACACTTTTATATTTAAAAAACCAAAGAAACGCTACAGAGAGAAAACTCAGGAACGTGGAAGAAAAAGAAAACAAAAAGTTTTCATAAAATTTTTAATTCTTTAACTTCAAAAAAGGTTAAAACGCTACCTATCGCTTGCTACTCTGACAACTTTTTAAAAAACCATCAGCTTGGACAGTGCACAACGCAACTCCAGTCAGAGAAAAGCTAAAAAATGAAAAAAAAGGCGAACCAGAAATCAGAGAGAAAATACAAATTTATATAAGTTTTTTTCAGTAAAAAATGGGATGTATAAAACCTTGAATTCTCGAGTCATAGTAGCAATACCTTTATGATAGTTCTAGGTTAAATACTGAACAACAAAAACTATTGCCAAATTTAGAAATAAGCAAAAAAAGATGAAAATAGGCAGAAACTTAAAATCTCAAAATTAAAATCCATTCAATGGAAAGACCAACAAAGTCGAAAGAAAAACGATCGCCAGAAAAACCGATCCCAAGTCTATTATTTTTATTAGCTGATAAAAACGGCTCCCAAACTAAATAAAACTAGCTTAGTTGATCGAGAAAGACACCTTTATCCAATAAAGGTAAGTTAAAACTAAAAAAAACTGTTTGAAAAGCAAAAAGCCGCACGTGATCAAATAAAACTCGCACTTAGCGAAAATATTTCACACATGCTTTTCTCGCTCTTCTCAGATTAATACACGAATTAAAACCACTAAATTCTCACTCTGAAATTGACTTTTGTTCAGCAGAATGACCTAAACCCAAAACATCCTCTAAGATAAAAGACACCGATTTAAAAAAAGTAAATCACCATCATTACTCCTCTAGAGTCATAATAATACCCTAAAAATCAGTTCTGTTATTCTTCACTATTCAGTTGAACTAGACTAAGTTTTGGCATCACTTCAAGGTAAATATCAAGGAAAGATACCGATAGAAATTTCGGTTTTCAGAAACAATTGCGAGTCAAATCAGCTCGGTCACTCTTCATTATTCAGATGTACTGGACTTTATTTTGGCATCACTTCAAGGATAAAATCACGGAAGAAAGATAGAACCTCCGGTTTACAGAAACAATTGCGTGTCAAATCAGTTCGGTTACTCGTCATTAATGAGAGGAACTAGATTTAATGTTGGCATCACTTCAAGGAAAATATCAAGGAAAGATACCGATAGAAAATTCGTCTTCCAGACAATTGCGTGTCAAATCAGTTCGGTTATTCTTCACTATTCAGATGATCTGGATTTAGTTTTGGCATCACTTCCAGGAAAAAATCAAGGAAAGATAACGATAGAATTCGGTTATTCGGAACTAGATTTAATTTTGGCATCACTCAAAGAAATATCAAGGAAAAAGATAGAAAATTCGGTTTCCTGAAACAATTGCGAGTCATATAAGTTCGGTTATTCGGAACTAGATTTAATTTTCGCATCACTCAAGGAAAATATCAAGGAAAAAGATACAAAATTCGGTTTCCTGAAACAATTGCGAGTCAAATCAGTTCGGTTATTCGGAAGTAGATTTAATTTTGGCATCACTTCAAGAAAAATATCAAGGAAAGATAACGATAGAAACTTCGCTTTTCGGAAAGAATTGCGAGTGAAATCAGTTCGGTTACTCTTCATTAATTTTATGAACTAGATTTAGTTTAGGCACCACTTCAAGGAAAATATCAAGGAAAGATACCGATAGAAATTTCAGTTTTCAGAAACAATTGCGAGTCAATTCAGTTCAGTTACTCTTCATTATTCAGATGTACTAGACTTAATTTTGGCTTCACTTCAAGGATAATATTATGGAAGGGAAAAGATAGAAACTCCGGCTTACAAAAACAATTGCGTGCCAAATCAGTACGGTTATTCATTATTCAGATGAACTAGATTTAATTGCCGCATCATCCAAGGAAAACGTCAACAAAAGAAAAAGATAGAAACTTTGGTTCCCAAAAACAATTGAGTGTCATATTGGTTTGGTTATTCGTCATTAATCAGATGAACTAGAATTAATTTTGGCATCACTTCAAGGATAATATAACGAAAAAAAGGATAGAAACTCCTGTTTACAAAAATAATTGCGTGTCAAATCAGTACGGTTATTCTTCACTAGCCTGATGAACTAGATTTAATTGTTGAATCATTTCAAAGAAAATGTTAAGGAAAGAAAACAATACAAATTTCGAAAATTTTGGTTTTCACAGAAGAGCTAGCTCATTTCATCAAAAAAAGATTGAAAAAAACATCATTTCATTGAAAAATTTGAGAAAAGATTGAACAGAAGAGACGAAGGCATCAAAAATTGGTTCAACTAGGTTCAATAAGGGCGGGAGCAACGCAGAATTAATTATAATTCATTTTGTTGAAGAATTAAACGGAAGTTTACAATTATGGCAAAAACAATACAGTGCTATAGAATACAAGTTGAAATTAGAAAAAATTACTCCAAAATCAGTTAACTTTCGTCAGTAATCAGTTGAACTAGATTTAGTTTTTCTATCGTCTTAGTTGAAAATCTTATTCGTTACACTCAAACGATGTTAGAGAAAGCAACAAAAATGCGAGCAATTTTATAATATTATAAAACATGCTAGTACTAGTTACAATGAGAAGCCTAAACAAATAAGATCCCAAATGTGCCAAATGTACTCCAAATTAATTTTAATAAAATCGGTTTAACCAAAACAGTGTATTTGTCGTCATTAATAAGATGATCTAGATTTAATTGTTCCATTATTTAAGCAAAATAATCCAAAGAGCGACATCAAAATCAAACGAGGATAGATGAAAAGTATCCCGGTAACATTTCTCTGTTTATCAAGTTTATCAAAAAAAGACCAATCTTCAAAAGTTCAACAGGTCCATATAGAACTCATGATGAGCACACTTATCACCAAACAAAACCTTCAAATCCTCACAAATACATCTACGTCATTGGAATGACTCATCAATAATCGGTTTGATCATCATGGGTTATTGAAATTAATCTAAAAAATGGGCATCAGAGCTAAAATTTTAACAAAGTTAATCTTTTTTGATATTAGACAAAAAAACTTTCAGATAGAGGTATGAATCCCAAAGAAAAGGAAAAAAGGGAACCCAAAGAGCGTATGTTTTTCTACTGCGTATCTTAGTTGATTGAGACAGACACCTTTATCCAAAAAGGTAAGTTAAAACTATAATTTTTTTTTGAAAAATCCGCACGTGACAAAATACACTCAGATTAATACACGAACGAAAATCACCAAATTCTCTCTCTGAAGCTGACTTTTGTTCAGCAGAATGACCTAAACACTTCTTGTCACGTGCATCATTTGACCTCACTAAAACATCCTCTAATGTAGAAGACAACGATTTAAAAAAAAATTAAATCACCATTACTCCTATAGAGTCATAATAATTGCTTCACACTTCGTTCGAGAGCAATTAAAACAAAGTAAAGTTCTCTACATCATTAAAGCTATAATTAAAGCTATCAACACATGTTCCTTCATTAGCTATTTAAAAATCGTACAAAATGAGTCAAACAAATTAGACTAAATCCAATCACGAACAAATTACACTTCATTTCACATGATTACACCATTTAAACACCATCAAAACAAGCAATAACAACAATTAGGTACAAATCAAAGAGAAACAAACGCCATTAGTCAGTGAGATTAGTCGGGCAACAGGAGTCGCCAAAGGAAAAAATCGTTTTCGTGCAGGATGAACAACAGTAAAAAGCCACAAAAATGTGCATTCAAACGCTGACCAGTTTTCTAGAGAGACTGAAAATTACTAGCATTTTCCGAATCGCTCTAAATTGAATTCCTTATTTAGTAAACCAACAGAGTGGTCCAAATCACAATCGAGAAGTCTTCCATCATACATAACAATATAACTCAAATAATTCAGTTGATGTTTTCGTCAGTATTCCGATGATCATAATCTAATTAGCATCACTCCGAAATCATATGTGTACACAGATATGGAAAAATTACAGAAAACTAGAACAATTTCCAAAACTACTAAAACAATTCATATATTCCAACTTGGAATACAAATTCAAGGCAAAATCAAATTTTAATACAACCAGTTATAATACTCGTCACCATTCCGATGAAGTAGATTTTCCATAAAAAAACACATATCATCGACTCAGGAAAACAATACGACCGACTATTGTCGAACAAACGCGAAAAAAAATACGAATGAAAGGACATCAGATCTACAATAAACTAGCGCCATTAGTTCATTTTCAGCATTCAGTCGAACCAAAAATTGATTCATGAGAAAAGGTATGCCAAAAAAAACAATTATATTTATCAATCAGTATTTGTCTTCATTAACCAGATGATCTAGATTTAATTGTTCCATTTTTTAAGCAAAATAATCCAAAGAGCGACATCAAAATCAAACGAGGATAGATGAAAAGTATCCCGGTAAGGTTTCTCTGTTTATCAAGTTTATCAAAAGAGACCAATCTTCCAAAAGCTTTCAACAGGTCAATATAGAGCTTATGATGAGCACACTTACAAAAAACGAAACCTTCAACTCCTCACAAATACATCAGCCTCATTGGAATGATTCATCAATAATCGGCTTGCTCATCATGGGTTACTGAAATTAATCTAAAAAACGTGCATCAGAGCTAAAATTTTAACAAAGTTAATCTTTACTGATATTAGACAATAAATCATTTAGCTAGAAGTATGAATCCCAAAGAAAAGGAAAAAAGGGAACCCACAGAGCGCATGTTTTTCTACTGCGTAGCTTAGTTGACTGAGACAGACACCTTTATCCAATAAAGGTAAGTTAAAACTATAAAAAACTGTTTGAAAAAGCCGCACGCGACAAATTACACTCAGATTAATACACGAACGAAAATCACCAAATTCTCTCTCTGAAGTTGGCTTTTGTTCAGCAGAATGACCTAAACACTTCTTGTCACGTGCATCATTTGACCTCACTAAAACATCCTCTAATATAGAAGACACCGATTTAATAAAAAGTAAATCACCATTACTCCTATAGAGTCATAATAATTGCTTCACACTTCGTTCGAGAGCAATTAAAAACAAAGTAAAGTTTTCTACATCATTAAAGCTATAATTAACGCTATCAACACATGATCCTTCATTAGCTATTTAAAAATCGTACAAAATGAGTCGAACAAATTAGAATAAATCAAATCACGAACAAATTACACTTCATTTCACATGATTACACCATTTAAACAACAATTAAATAAACAGTAACAACGATTAAGTACAAATCAAAGAGAAACAAATGCCATTAGTCAACGAGATTAGTCGGGCAACAGAAGTCGCCAAAGGAAAAAAATCGTTTTTGTGCAGGATAAACAACAGTAAAAAGCCCCAAAAATCTGCATTCAAAACGCTGACCAGTTTTCTAGAGAGACTGAAAATCAGGCGTTTTTGCGAATGCCTCTAAATTGAATTCCTTAATTAGTAAACCAACAGAGTGGTCCAAATGACAATCAAAAAGAAGTCATCCACCATACGTAACAATTTAACTCGAAAAATTCAGTTGATGTTTTTGTCAGTATTCCGATGATCATGGTCAATTTTGCATCACTCCGAAATTACATGTCTACAAAGATATGGAAAAATTACAGAAAACTAGAACAATTTCCAAAACTACTAAAACAATTCATATATTCCAACTTGGAATACAAATTCAAGGCAAAATCAAATTTTAATACAACCAGTTATAATACTCGTCACCATTCCGATGAAGTAGATTTTCCATAAAAAAACACATCATCGACTCAGGAAAACAATACGACCGACTATTGTCGAACAAACGCGAAAAAAAATACGAATGAAAGGACATCAGATCTCCAATAAACTAGCGCCATTAGTTCATTTTCAGCATTCAGTCGAACCAAAAATTGATTCATGAGAAAAGGTATGCCAAAAAAAACAATTATATTTATCAATCAGTATTTGTCTTCATTAACCAGATGATCTAGATTTAATTGTTCCATTTTTTAAGCAAAATAATCAAGAGAGCGACATCAAAATCAAATGAGGATAGATGAAAAGTATCCCGGTAACGTTTCTCTGTTTATCAAGTTTATCAAAAGAGACCAATCTTCAAAAGCTTTCAACAGGTCAATATAGAGCTTATGATGAGCACACTTACAAAAAAACGAAACCTTCAACTCCTCACAAATACATCAGCCTCATTGGAATGATTCATCAATAATCGGCTTGCTCATCACGGGTTACTGAAATTAATCTAAAAAAACGTGCATCAGAGCTAAAATTTTAACAAAGTTAATCTTTACTGATATTAGACAATAAATCATTTAGCTAGAAGTATGAATCCCAAAGAAAAGGAAAAAAGGGAACCCACAGAGCGCATGTTTTTCTACTGCGTAGCTTAGTTGACTGAGACAGACACCTTTATCCAATAAAGGTAGGTTGAAACTATAAAAAACTGTTTGAAAAAGCCGCACGCGACAAATTACACTCAGATTAATACACCAACGAAAATCACCAAATTCTCTCTCTGAAGTTGACTTTTGTTCAGCAGAATGACCTAAACACTTCTTGTCACGTGCATCATTTGACCTCACTAAAACATCCTCTAATATAGAAGACACCGATTTAATTAAAAGTAAATAACCCTTACTCCTATAGAGTCATAATAATTGCTTCACACTTCGTTCGAGAGCAATTAAAAACAAAGTAAAGTTCTCTACATCATTAAAGCTATAATTAACGCTATCAACACATGTTCCTTCATTAGCTATTTAAAAATCGTACAAAATGAGTCGAACAAACTAGAATAAATCCAATCACGAACAAATTACACTTCATTTCACATGATTACTCCATTAAAACACCATCAAAACAAACAATAACAAAAATTAAGTACAAATCAAAGAGAAACAAATACCATTAGTCAATGAGATTAGTCGGGCAACAGAAGTCGCAAAAGGAAAAAATCGTTTTCGTGCAGGATGAACAACAGTAAAAAGGCCACAAAAATGTGCATTCAAACGCTGTCCAGTTTTCTAGAGAGACTGAAAATTACTTGCATTTTCCGGATCACTCTAAATTGAATTCCTTATTTAGTAAACCAACAGAGTGGTCCAAATCACAATCGAGAAGAAGTCTTCCATCATACATAACAATTTAACTCAAATAATTCAGTTACTGTTTTTGTCAGTATTCCGATGATCATAGTCTAATTAGCATCACTCGGAAATCATATGTGTACAAAGATATGGAAAAATTACAGAAAACTAGAACAATTTCCAAAACTACTAAAACAATTCATATATTCCAACTTGGAATACAAATTCAAAGCAAAATCAAATTTGCATACAGTCAGTTCTAATACTCGTCACTATCCGATGAAGTGAATTTTACATAAAAAAGATCATCAACGCAACAAAACAATACGACCGACTATTGTCAAACAAACGCGAAAAAAAAATACGAATGAAATGACATCAGATCTACAATACACTAGCGCCATTACTTCATTTTCAGCCTTAAGTCGAACCAAAAATTGA
>NC_134468.1:42508764-42837769 GCF_964194025.1 Convolutriloba macropyga | reverse complement strand
CTGTGTGTCGTCTTTTCGATTATCATTTCTCGTAATTCGAGCCTTTGGTGAACTTGGTTAATCTTGTAATATAAAACTCATCGCATTCTACAACCAATTATTCTTTGCTTTGGGAGGAAATGGTAAACTCAAAGTCGGTAGTTATTCCGGTTTAAAGATGCAATGAAACCAAAAATTCTAGGTTGCGATCCACTTTTCAGTTGACTTAAATTGCTCTATTTGGGAATAGATGATGTAAATAATTAGCCAATGGCTATAATTTTGTTTTTAAGATTTCAGTCTTTACCTTTCTTTTCCTGACAATTATGAGCCATTAATTTGAACTGACTAAGGTGTGTAAATGTTCTATTCACACCTCAGATAATTAATCTCTATTAATGATACCGCGATTTTAATCCCTATTAATGAGACTCATTAGAATTGATTCGGACCTATTTATCGTCAATTGTAGGAAGCTTATATTCGGGGTGAAATGATTGTTTTAAATTAATGCTGTGCCGAATCATAGGGTTAAAAAACGGGGTGAAAATATAGGGAGTCAAAAGAAAAGGGGTGAAAAACAGGACACCGTTGTAGCTGCAAGATGGACGAAGCTGCTTTGGCGTATTACTGGCGGTTAGTGGACGTTTTTCTTCGTTTTACTCTTTCGGTTTATTTTTGTTACTGATGTACGTCATTTGTTACACTCACTATCATGGAGATTTTAACCACGTATAATTTTTGCTGTAATTAACTCGCCACACTTTGTATGACTTTTGGCATCAATTTTTGGTTGGCACAAGGTTACTCTAAGCCTTTCAAAGACTCGTATGTAATGACGGCTGTTAATTATAAGGCATTGCAGCGGTGAATTGTTAGCTTCATCTGTTCAGTTCTTTTTCTATCCATGTCCTACGCTGGGTATGTCTATATCTCATCTCTTTTTGGCCCGCTGTCGACTATGTTCTAAAAAATGTTTTTCAAAATGGATGCTTGGTAGTTTCATGACTATTTTTTGCAAACGACTCCTCGGGTCAGTGCCGAATTTCTGCGGCGTGTTTTATTTCATCGCATGACGCTCTTTTCAAATTTTTCCCTTCGCAAAGCAGAAGTTTTATTCTTTTCATAGCGCTCTGAAAGTGAGTTTTGTCCGTGGCGTTGCTCGTTTCACTCATTGCGATGTTTTTCAAGTCGAGTTTCGTATTACCAGTTTCATACTACTTTTTTGATAATAATTCACCTCTTTCCAAAACTTATTTAAAGGCTCTTTGAGATTACCCTAAACCCTGATATATTAAAGGCTCTTATTAGCAAAATGAAACAGGTAATTTGAATTTTTCTAGGCATGTAATTTTCAATATTCGATTTTTAAAAACAAGTCTTAAATATTCTAGTTAAAAAATAAGTGTGTTTTACGTATTATCGGGAAATAACTTGGAATATTTCATTTTTGCGCATCAGTTTTGTCATGGAATGCAGCATTCGAGTTTTAATTTGCATCACGAAATCTGAGAAAGTACTATCGATGATCACGTTACTTCTTCTCCTCATTCGTTTCAAGTTGTCTCTTTTGCTACTTTAAGGTTGCACGGGAGTATTGGAAAGTTGCGCCATATACAGACTCAGATGCAGCATTTTTTGTACAACTCATGTGTGAAATTTTTGAAGTGTTTAACTTTTCTGTGCTAAATCTGAGAAGAGAAGACATTGAGAATTACGAGACAGGCGATTATAATTTACAAGTGTTCCTTTTTAATAGCCGTCGTCAGCCTCTCAAACAGCTATTATTTAGGCACTCTCCTTTTTACAATTCAAAGAATTGGAATTGTATTGGGGCGCTGTCTTTTTTAATAGCCGCACAGCGATAGCTGAGGCTATTATTGGCCTTCTCTTGGTTTTTTTACGACTCGAAGAGGAGTATTGGTTTTCTTAAGGTTTTTTTTTTACCGGAAGTACTATTCGTTCAGACGATGTTTTGACCTAAAAGCGAAAGCGAGTAAAATTGCAGTGTGAACTAACTTTTTCTGAGCGAGAGAAGTTTTTTGATCATGCGCTGCGTTTAGTGAATGACTTTTTGACATTGAAAAGTAGTTTTTGACTGAATGGCACATATAGATAACCGTTTTTAGCCGTTTTTTCGTCTAAGTGGCCTAGTTTTTTTGCTTGTAATTTGGTTTTTTGTAGAAATAATTTTTAATCGATGCTATGTTGAAATGTAAACTCCGGAAATTGATAGCACAGTATTTTGCATAGCCTGAAATTGCGTTTCAAATGCGAAATTGGCACATATTTCTTGATTTTTTAGTTAATTTTTGGTTTTTTTTTCTATTAATTACTTCATTTTTGGATCTTTTAGCTGTTTTTTTGTCAAAAATCAGTTAATATGGAAACTTCCCTTTGATAATTCATATACTCAATGCCTCTTTCTACCTCGATGTAATTTTGTTTAATAAAATTGTACATTTGCTAATCCGATTTTCGTAGTTTTTTGCCAATTTTTTCAGTTTTTTGTTTGTATTTTGCTTTTAATCACTAGAAATAGTATTTTGGGGAACACGAGGGACTTTAATTTTGTTTCAATAAAAATTCAATCATTTTTTGGTGTTAAGTTTTTGAAAAAACATAAATTTTTTTCACAAATGCAGTCTTAAATATTTTTTGACCACTTTTCTGCAAAATGTTTCATTGTTTCGTATGTCTGAATTCTTCTTTTTCTTGTTTTTATTTCGTCGTCATGATTTTTGTTACGACCATATGACATCACAGCCACTTTTTGTTCATTCGTTCATGCAATTTCAACTGAATTGCATGCGTGACGTCATTTTTCGCTCTTAGTGGAGCGAGTTTTTTGTTCATTCGCTTGATTAAATTTTTGGTCACACTTGACTTACCTCACTCTCAAAAATGACTTCCTCACTTTGAAATTGACTTTTATTTACTTTAATTCAAAGAGATAAGGTCAAATGGGTGTGTGTCACTCTAAATGAAGGTTATTTGAGATCAGCTAATAGAGGCAGCAATAACTTATACAGATTTTTAATCAAAGTATACCAGATCAGCCTTCAAAGAAAAGACAAATTTTTTTGGTGTGTTTTTTTTACTGTTTTTTTTTAGACTGCCGATCTACGAATCTATTGCGGCTATTTTCTGGCAATCTGCCAGCTATGTTTTGATCTGTTCACACATTACCATGATTTTTGTAGTCAAATTGGAGTAGTGATTTTGGTCACGCAGAAACAGGATGGGAGCGAAAAAGCGAGTGGTTTTGCGTTGTGAATTTTTTTCGCTCTAAATTTAAAGTAGAGCGAGAAAACGGTGTTTGAACAAAAATTCGCTTTCTCGCTAGTGGTTTTTTGTTCACATGCGGCAATTTCACTTTGATTTTTACAGTTTTTTCGATTTTTTGGATCGGTTTTTTTTCTAAATGGTTTTCCCAATCCATTCATAGTCCGTTGTTGGTCTAGTTTTCTATTTAGTCAATGAAAATTCTTTGAATTGTACGTCAGGACTTGTCCTGATGTTTTTTTGTTTCGTCGTCTGACGCTCTTTTTTTCGTTTTACATTTGTTCACACAGCAAAACTGAAAGTCAAATTTTCTGAATGACTTCTTCCTCTCACTAATGGCATTTGCGCGCGTGACGTCATTTCTCACTCGCTTTAGCAAATGTTTTTAAGGTTATTTGCGTGATTAGATTTTGATCATACGTGACTTACCTCACTCAATAAAATGACTTTTGCACTTTAAAACTCAAGTTTAATTTGAATTTGTTTAATGTCAAAGGAACTCCTATGTGCAGTAAAGGTCCCTAATAAGAGGCTTCTGTAAAATGAATTTTCACAAGCTTTATTAATTTATCGCTGAATGTTTTTTAGCCTAGTTTTTTGAGCGGCGTCGATTTTTTTTTCAATTTAGATCTGTATCTGTTTCTATCTCTATTGTATGGCGCGCAGGTCTATTTTTTCGAAGCTATTCCGGCAATCTGCCGGCTATGTTTGTTCACATGCGGCAATTTCACTTGATTTTTACTGTTTTCGATTTTTTGGATCGGATTTTTTTTCTAAATGGTTTTCCCAATCCATACTAGTTTATTCTAGGCCTAGTTTTTTTGAACCAATTTTCCATTTCTCGCTAGTTGTTTTTTGTTCACATGTGGGATTTGGACATTGATTTTTGTTTTTTTTAATCTGTTTTTACAATGGTTTTCCCAATTTACTTATAGGCCGCTCTAGGTCTAGTTTTTTTGTTTGGTCAATGAAAATTCTTGAATTGTACATCAGGACTTGTACTGCTATGTTTTTCTAATTTGCTTTACCTTTCGTTTTACATAAGTCACGATTTTCACGTTTGACTTCTGACTTACCTCACTCACTGTTTCAACTAAATGGGTTCTAAATTCTTTCACGCATTGAATCACGCAATGTAGTGAATACGGTCAATGCCAAAAGATCAAAATCAAAAATCCGGTCATTAAGACATAGTGCATTACGTTACAGAAGTTCATTAGTGTTTGCTAGCTGACATTTTGGGCTTATTAGCTTTCAGTTGAGAAGCTGATTTTTGTATATTTTTAGAATTTAACTAAAACTGCACGCCCAATCAGATTTTTTTTAAACTAAGAAAAATCAGTCAATTGAATGAATTGGAGTCGTGCATGTTGATCAAAGTTTTACAATAACAGAGCGAGTAAAATGAGTTCCGTAAAAAACGGGTATCATTTCTTTGCCAGGTGCGACTGTTGGACGTGTTTACTGAATTGAATTTTGACCTGGTGACGAACAGCACTAACAACCACCAGACAAAAATTGTATTCAGAAAGTCTTTTGAGCTGCACCAAGAGCTTCCCGCGCTCTACAGTTCGATCACCCGAGACCATGATCCGGAGCATTGAGGCGAACAATTGTATTCATGTTAGACCATAGAAACGTCTCATCGTTTAGCCTATTACTCTGGCAATTTATAAATTTGAAATTCATGAAGCTTTCAGCCTATATTGGTAATTAAAATTTAGTTTTCATCAATATGTGACAAAACTAGAGCGCATTTTTGCATCTAAAATGGTTTGGATGATCTAATGAGAGGTGGGACATGTCTACCAAACTTGAGTACTTTATCCGTTTGTCAATAAAAAATGTTTCTTTTTAATAGCCGCCCTCATCTTCTCAGCCGGCTATTATAGCGCTCCTATTTTTTTTTACAATTCAAAGAATTTGAATTGTATTGGGGCGCTGTCTTTTTTTTACGACTCGAAGAGGAGTATTGGTTTTCTTAAGGTTTTTTTTTACCGGAAGTACTATTCGTTCAGACGATGTTTTGACCTAAAAGCGAAAGCGAGTAAAATTGCAGTGTGAACTAATTTTTTCTGAGCGAGAGAAGTTTTTTGATCATGCGCTGCGTTTAGTGAATGACTTTTTGACATTGAAAAGTAGTTTTTGACTGAATGGCACATATAGATAACCGTTTTTAGCCGTTTTTTCGTCTAAGTGGCCTAGTTTTTTTGCTTGTAATTTGGTTTTTTGTAGAAATAATTTTTAATCGATGCTATGTTGAAATGTAAACCCGGGAAATTGTTAGCACAGTATTTTGCATAGCCTGAAATTGCGTTTCAAATGCGAAATTGGCACATATTTCTTGATTTTTTAGTTAATTTTTGGCTTTTTTTTCTATTAATTTCTTCATATTTGGATCTTTTAGCTGTTTTTTGTCAAAAATCAGTTAATATGGCAACTTCCCTTTGATAATTCATATACTCAATGCCTCTTTCTACCTCGATGTAATTTTGTTTCATAAAATTGTACATTTGCTATTCCGATTTTCGTAGTTTTTTGCAATTTTTTTTCAGTTTTTTGTTTGTATTTTGCTTTTAATTACTAGAAATAGTACTTTGGGGAAGATGAGGGACTTTAATTTTGTTTCAATAAAAATTCAATCATTTTTTGGTGTTAAGTTTTTGAAAAAACATAAATTTTTTTCATAAATGCAGTCTTAAATATTTTTTGACCACTTTTTTGCAAAATGTTTCATTGTTTCGTATGTCTGAATTCTGCTTTTTCTTGCTTTATTCTGTTCAGCAAGCTGGATTTTTGTCTCGAATGACTCGTTGTCCTTTCTATGTCTCGAATGCTGATCAATGAAATGTACTCGTTTTTCTTGATTTTTTTAAATTTGATTTTTAACTTTCAAAAATCAAGAATTGGTCTTTTTGTTACGGTGTTCCTAACATTGTGTCCATATTCTTCACATTCTCATTTTTATCATTCTAGTTTTGTCCTGGCACCTACTTTTGTTTTCGTTATATTGATTTTTTCAGTTGTTAAAAAATTGAATGAATTCAGCTTTTTCTTAGATCTTGGTTTCTTCGGTTTGCAATTGATTCAATTCAAAAAAAGGAAGTACTGGGAGTTTGCTAGAAAGTCTTTTCCAACATTTCGACTTATTACTATTCATTGCAATTTTATTCCGGGCTGGGTATTGTTTTTAGACGATTGTTTGCCTTTGAATATTATTCCGTTGCTTTTGTTTTTCTATGATTAATTTAATTTTTGAATTAGTAGGAAATCTTTTTGTCTAGCATATATACAACAAGGAAGAATTATGTATTATTTTTGTCTTAATTACCTTGATTAGAAATCTAATTGTAGTGGTTCTCTGATTCTTAAGTTTGAGCACTCTTTTTTGAATAATTTTGACTTTCCTGTCTTTTTTGAAAAGTTTTTATCTGCTGTTTGCTTTCGCGATCTTTTTGAGATTAGAATCATTAATTATCTGAGGGCAATTGATGGCCCTGTCAGCTTTGTCAGGCTATCAGTTTTTTGACCATCCTAAATATTTCAGACTTTTTTAACGTTACCAAACGTTTTCAATAATAAAATTTTGATGCATTTTCTTTCTCTTGGTGACAGTGGTTTAAATTTCACCGATTTTTAGATCAGACCCGCGGAGGTAATGAGTTAATGGTATCATACAAAAGGTAATGGCTCCAGCTTTTTTTGAAGTTTTGGTGCTTCGAGTCGCTTCCGGAATTCTTCCGGCTATGTTTTTTTTTTAAGATCTGTTCACACATTTTCATGATTTTTGAAGTCAAATTGGAGCATTGATTTTGGTCACGCCGAAACAGGAAATGGAGCGAAAAAGCGAGTGGTTTTGCGGCGTGAAATTTTATCGCTCTAATTTTAAAGTAGAGTGAGAATACGGTGTTTGAACAAAAATTCGCTTTATCGGTAGTGGTTTTTTGTTCACATGCGGCAATTTCACTTTGATTTTTACTGTTTTTTCGATTTTTTGGATCAGATTTTTTTCTAAATGGTTTTTCCAATCCATTCATAGTCCGTTCTAGGTCTAGTTTTCTGTTTAGTCAATGAAAATTCTTTGAATTGTACGTCAGGACTTGTCCTGCTATGTTTTTTTACTTCGTCGAATAAAAAAATGTTTCGCTTTACCTCATTTTGCCGCCTTTTCGTGAAATCTTTTTGACTTCTCTAGGCTAGTTTCTCTCTTCTCTCATTCTGCTAAAAGTGATTTTGAACATCAGTTGCTCAGCAAAGCAATTCAAAATGAACAGAGTTAGTACAAAAATGGATGTCAGAAATAGAAACGGGATAAACCCATAAAGCCCAATTTTAGATGCCCGCTATTTGAACGTCGTTCCTGTAAGTATTAGTTACCTCTCTCTAATGCTTAATGTTATTGATAGTAGCCCCTGTAGCCTCTCTCTACGAAACAGAAGTATGTTCAACTACGAAATGCCATCAAAATAAATCGGACTTAAAAAAATGTTTTTGTACAAAAATCTTCAATATCTTCTATTCTTTCAATCCCAATCATGCTTATTGGAATCAACGGCGGCTATTTTCCGGCAATCTGCAGGGTATGTTTCAGGAAATTTAGAACTATTGAATGTCAGCCAGCTTAATAATGCAATTCAAAAACTTTTCTACTAACACCAGATCACACATTAGGTATCCTGTTGAAATATGACCTGTACAAAACATAGGGGCCTGTCTCATATGGCATGAACAGGTCGTTTCCGGTTTTTGTGACAATCTAATTTCTATCTGTGGAATATTTAAGATCCACTATTCTTATGGTTATCATTAAATTTATAATAAATTTCAGGGTTTAAAAATGTCAATAATTGTTAATAATCCATGGGGAGGGGGAGGAGACTGTTTACATTTTTAATTAACCTCAAACGAAGTTTGAAGCAATTATTGTAAACGTGTTTTTAATGCAAAATTCTTGCTTGATGCTTTTGTTCAAGAATATGCTTTGACTTCTTGAGTGACTTTTGTCGTACTTAAGTTCTTCTAAGTGATCTGAATTGCTCTCGTTCTGAATTAAAGTTCGTTGTTTAAACGGCTTTTGAGTGAAAGGAAATCAGAGCCTGTATAGCTTAGTGGTTAAGATTTCGGGCTGTCAACTTCGAGTCCGGGTTCGAATTCCAGTGTCCTAGTTTTTTTGCACCCATATGCTACTCCCATCTAATTTTTAGCCTGTTTATGTTCTGTTTAGCTGGTTTAAAGATAATTTAGCTGTTTTAAATTTGTTTAAAGTGTGCACTGTGAACTCGTATATTTAGAATTACGTATTTCTAATTAATGCGTGTTTTTAATCTCAAACGAAGTTTGTAGCCTATATATTAGTAACGTTTGTCCTTCTTTCCTTCTTAATGCAGGTTTTCATACTGCTTACGTTTCATCTGACGCATCTTTTGCCTGATCGTTTGATTTTCGTCAGTCCAAGAAAGGAATGAGCAGCTAAAGCACGGAGGTACTCAGCTCGCTGGTCAGATCTCAGAGCTTTAATACTCTCAGTCTACAGACACGGTATCTACTGAGAATAAAAACACATGGTATGAGGAGGGTCAGTTCTGTCGGCGTTTTAGAACCCCCAAACTCCATCCCTCTCTGACCCCACGCCTATCCCCGCACGCTTGGGCCCAATTATTTGTTATATTCTCTCTTAGAAAATTTTATGGCTTCCTGAAAGTATTTTTGTAAATTTGAATTGAAATCTTTTGCCCGCTTTTTGTTTTTCTTTTTGTAATCTCATGACATTTTTATTTTAAAAAGAACGCAGTTAGCTTTGCTGAACAGTACAGTGCAACCTATATAATGCTTTCAGTTGATACCTAATCCCACTTTCGTCTTTGAATATATTTGTTTCCAGATAATATCAATCTCAATTTCCATTTATTTCTAAATTTTGTCAACTTGTTGCTAACTCTCAGTAAACATATCTTTTTTCTAGGTTGCATCTTTTTTAGAGAGTAAAACTTCAATGTTTCTAGCGCTTATAACTTAATTATTGGATTCATCAGTTCGACACCACTAGTTATCTTATTTTTTTTACTTTGGGACATTTGCCCATTTTGGAAGTTGTTTCTGGCCTTGTCAAATTAATGCTTCTTATTCATTTCAATAGCACATCCCACAGGTTTTGAAAAAAAACTAAATTGAACATAGAATGTTGTTACTTAAAGGCGTGTGTAACGGCTTCGAAACGGTTTTCTTGGACTAAATAAATGATTTTTTGCCGGAATTTATATCTCCTTTTATAGTCATATCACAGTTTCTGGTTAATGAAAGGTGTCCGTGGTTTCCTACGGAGACATAAATGAACGTATTCTTTGGTTGCAGTTATTCGCTGATGGTTTTAAAGTCTTGAAATAACTGATTTGGAAAAAAGATCCATTTTTTGAACTTACTTTTTTGACAACTTGTAACTTAGTCTCATTAATGGCATGTCCAAACCATTTTCTATGGAGGCAAACATTATTTACTTTAGTCTTTGTTGCAGCTGATAGCTTTATGGCTTGACACTATGTGGTTTTGTAAAACTTATATGAATTTTTGCACTGCTCGTTCCTTGTGGTTATTTTTGTCCTTTTCATTATCCCTCTAAATGTTTAGGTTCGACTCAATTTAACGCTCATAATGTTTTCACTTGATATCTTATGATTTTCATCGCTTCAGGACTGTGTTTTTGTGAAAGTGTTTGGAATTTTGAGTTCTGCCTGTATTCGTTGTTAATTTATAGTCTGAAGGGTTAGTCTTCACAAAGGAGAGATACAACTGGCTTCCTATGGAACAACAAGTTAATTTATCTCTGCTATTGTATTTCAAATCTTATAGTTATGACTGTTGAAAATATTTGGTTTAAAAAAGTCGGTGATTTTTTTTTAACTTTGCCTTGAACTTATTTGCCCTTTTAGCTGATGACTTTGCCTCTTTTTGTTCTGCTTTTTCTTGATTTGTTATTGAGTCTCAAAAAGGACATATCCCATCTGATTTGAAGTGAAGTACAAATCGAGTTTTTTTAATTTAGGTTTCTATGCTATCTTGACTTTGTTTAGATATCGAGTTTGACAGTAATTGATATTTTTAATGTTTTATTGTGTGTCTTGTCTCTTTGTCTTATTAATTGCAAGTGTCATGGGTTCTCCAATGCAGCATTTTTTGTGGCTTGAGTTTGAGACATTTTTCACTCATTAACCAATTATGTTTGAACAGTATGTATTTTTGAAGGTTTCTTTCTCTTTTGTTTGGCTATTAAGTCAAAATTGGAACATCATTTGTGAACGCAAATTATAGAACCTCCTTGTTAATTTAAGACTTGTTTTTATGACTTGATTACGCAGATGAATTTAGCGCAACCGCAGTTGGATTTGATAATCGAAACAAGATAACCGAAACAACATAACCGATTTGATAACCGTAACATAACCGAAACTTAACATTGTCAAACCGAGCGAGATATACGAAAATTTAATAGCGAGATCAGAAGTCTACTTTCTGGTAGTAAGTTACAGAAACAAACACGAGAAATTGGCGTAGCCCTTGGTTTCTGAACAAGATTAAAGGATTTTGAGTTTGAATTTCCTTGGAGATTTTTCATGCTTACTCATAATCCATGGTGGGTATAGTAAGCTAGGCAGGCATAACTAAAGCGATTCTTTCAGCTGTCAGGTAGGTAAACCAAATCAACCTCAGATGAAAAGAAGCTGGTGGCACAGTTGAAATTAATTCTTTGTTCTGGGGGAAGAAACTAATCACCTGCAAAACAACAGGTAGGCATTATAATTACAAGATTCAAATTTCAAAAACCTGCAAAATCAAAGACTGACTTTGAAGAAGAACGTCCACGCATTGCGAAATTGTGATCAGTGTTCCTTCTCAAGAAAACATGAATCAGCAGCTTTCTGGTTTATCAGCCATTCGTTATCCGATCAGGTCGGTCAGATTTGCATTAGCAATTTTTCTAACAAATGTACTTCAAACTTCTCCGCGATTGTCAACGGATTTTAATCGATTTCAATCCTTTTTATAGACATTTTACATAAAATTTTTGCTAGCAGTTACGACTATTGAAATTGAGAATGGAAGTACATAATGTTGGCAATACCACTTACGGATTTCTGTACTTATTAGAAATTAGTTTGCTTCTGAAAATCGGATGAGATAAAGCTGAGGTAATTTTTGCTTTCCATCCTCTTAGTAACAAAATGATGCTAATAGTGCTTGGTAGCTCTGCGAATACAATAGCAGCACTGGTCAATGCAAATTTGCAAACTGAATTCTTTCCTCCATAGTCTGATAAATTCTTCATATTTTGTGGACACACTTGGCTCTCAAGAAACTGCTGATTCACAACGCATTCCTTTCCGAATAATTATGGTGGCCAGGAAGTAAAAACGAAAACGGCGTCTGCAGTTTCTGAGGAAGACTACAGCTGTTTGATTGCACAATCGGACCATAAAATTCACGAGAAAAGTATCGTTATCCCGATTGACGATTCCAGTCACGTACGCCAGAAGTGTACCGGAAAGAATTTTGCCAACTTGCTGTAATGAGTTGGTTGTAACCAGATGTAACAAATCTATTTTTGTGCGTACGCATGACTTATTAAATAATTCAATTAGCATCGTTTTCTACATGATCTCTGAAATCTTTTTTCATGATAACTGTCAAGTCGTTGTCTTTTCAGTCAAGGAAGTGTTCCGTGGTTACAAGAAAAAAATTAGTTAGTTCGTTATAGAACGCTTTAAATTAATCGTGTATCTTTTTTGCATGTCAAATTTCGAGCAAAAATATTGTAATATAATCTTAATGAGAAGCAGTAATATAGTAAATTTTATAAGAAGCGATTTGCACCTGCTTACAAAATGACGGATTAGGAAATTTCAGCTATTGTGCCAGTGTTATGGAATTCCATTGAAAAGTTGTTATGATTGAAAAGGAATGGAAAGCATAGCAGTTGAAAACGGAGAAGAGAACAACACGAACTGAAAGGAAGAAGGGATTAAAAGAGGTTGGATAATAACAGGAGAGAGAATTGTGATTAACAAGTCGGTTTCAAATTTTTTTATTTCTCCGAAAAACAGTTTTGAAACGTTGCTTAGATGTTTTTCTAGTTGCTCAATGAATTCCTGTTGATTACTGTGCATAAGCCATAGTATCCAGATCAATCTGCATCAACATATTACGTTATACAGAACCATTAGAAAAAACTTGGTAAACAACAGAACACAATTTAAACGAAAGAACACAAGGAAGACGTCTTGATTTGAATCATTCAATCTGGTTAATTTTATAAACACAATACAACTGCAAAATAATCCGAATTTTGTTTACAGTTAAATCTAAATTATTGTTTTACCGCCGCGATTCAAGTTATTAACTTAGTGTAGCAAATATAAGAAAATGCAGTTTAAAGTCAAAAGAAAAAATCAGGCAATTATTTTGACTTTCTTAGCTCTTGATTTAATTTGGCTGCTCTTGTAAGCTCGAGAGCGTTGGGTGAAAATACGGATTTCATTTTTATGGCTATGCTCTGAATGCATGTTCGGTTGCAGAAAAAAATTTTCAGCTGAGACTCAGAAATTTTATCAGTCAACCAGTTATCATTTTTCAGTTATAAACATGGTCTGCTGTCCTTTCGGGCCCATGTGTATCATCCCAATTTTACTATTCGTCTATCGAAAAATCATATTGCCTTATTTGATGCCTTGGTTTGCGCGAATGGGACTGATAAAGCCGGCAGAGGATGAACAGATCACAGAGAAATTGACTTGCACTGGAAAGTGTCCTATTATGAGCCCCAAAACAGAAGCCACACAAGATGGACAAGAAAATGCTGAAAATGAACTTAAATGTCCTCATAGCAACCAAGAATCAAAGAAGTCTATATGAAGTTGTATCGGCATCGATGGAATCAGGTGTGCTGTATACAGTGTAAATACAAGTTGTAACTTAGAGGTGTCTTTATCTTGAATAATTGCTATGATAGTAGTTAACTTTCATAATTTTTCTGAAAAAAAATGTGTCTACCAAGTATAGGGATTTGTTCTATTTAGAGAATATGTAAATTCGTCACATTTCTGTTGGTATGATTTTTTTAATTGGTACAAGCGTTGGGTTTTAGATTTTGAAATTGTGTAACTTGATATCTTGATAGTTTCGAGCAATGATTTCGACCCAAGAAGGCATAATTTTGACCGAAAGTGATAACAGAACGGGTGGCGATCAGGAAGATGATGATAATGAAAATGTGGCTGAAGAATGGTTGAGAACGCCAGATACTGTATTCAAGGATGATTCATTGTTTGGAGAACCCGAAGAAAATGGCGTCTGTGGCTCTGGAATCGAAACAGATCAAGATGATAACTGTCAAGCCAATAACCATTTGAAGCTATCTGAGGCATTAGATCACGATGTGAAATCTTTAGGATGTGAACGATTGTTTGAACTACAGAAAGTCATGCTAAGAAAGGTGATGCGAATACTTTTACACTGTTTTTTTAATTGTACTCGTAACCTTAAAATGCACTAACAAAAGTAACCTTCAATTTACATTTTAAAAAATAGTAAACCGCATATTTGCAAGCCCCTTATTTTCAACATTTCTATGCTAGTTTATTTTACTTTATTTAATCCACGAGTTTTTAACCAACAAATTCAATAGCTCTAGTTTTGAGAAAAAAATGAGTACAGTTACGGAGAAAGTCAGATAGAAGATTGCCAGTTTTCTGCAATCAGCACTAAATTGAGCATCATGTGAAATTTGTCGAACTCGATTTCTGCCTCTCTAGTTTTTAGCAGACAGTTGCATCAGTTTAAGAATTTCATGATCAAAGTGCTGATTTTCCCTGACGCCATCATAATTTGGTGAAATAGGAAATAATTTGTGATATCTTGACCTAAAACGAGCACAAAACACTCCCACTTGAATACCTCGTGAAACTAAGAAACTTTCTTCTTACAGAATTTTTTGTCAAATAGAGCTCCAGCTTTTCAAAGATTACAGGTGCTGGCTCTACGCTACCAAGAAAACAGCCTCACAAAGTTCTTTTTGACCTCAAGTGCAAGTTACATCAGAAATTGCTTTCTCAACAGTTGCCGAATCTTGGGATGATTTCTTCAAATCAAATTCTGTTACTAATAAGGAAAAGTTTCGAACTACCAGGCAAACATTCAACGGCCATTTCTTCAAATCGTTCTAAACTTTCGGTAACCAAGCTTAAAGAAACCTACCATGGAACTACTTTAGATTTACTTAAAAGAAATTTTAAGCTTGGATATCTTCAGTATCCTAATAACTTCATTACTTTTGAACTTTTGTTCATTGTGTATTACGTACTTTCACTTTACACTCCATATGACAAATTAAATGATATATGTCACTGGAATGTCACGGTAATTCCATGAACCCAGATAGCACAATTCCAGATGTGGTCTTTGACGGTATTTCCGGTCATTTCGTAAAATAAAAAAAAAATGTGAAAAAACGAGCTTGCTCTGAAGAAGCATTAGCGCTTACGCTGCATGTAGTTGATACCCCGGATTGAGCTACGCCAACATCAGAAAGTTAAAAATGAAACGCTATTTTGCTATTAGTCACTGGATGTGTATCTATAACATACCTTAAACACCTTAAATAAAAAAGTTCCTCAGTGGTAAAGCAAAACAAAATAACCAACGGTTCAGATTCATCTGGGAATCAATTTTGAATAAAAATTCGACTGTTACACCACCAAAACAATATCGGTTCGAGCAAAAACATCCGCTCCAACATCGATGACAGACTTAAGAAACAAAGAATTTATTTCCTTGATCAGGTAAAATAAAATAAGTTTTTACAAATCAAGAATTAAATATCAACCTTACAATGAGCAAAGGGAACAGGTTACGGCGTATTCATGCCATCTGACCCTGCGATTCATGCCATCTGACCCTGGCCCTCGGAGATTCTCATTGTTTGCCTAATATTATGCAATTCAACTATTAATACAATCAAACCAATTCGTATACCAGATTAGCATTTTTACTGAAGTTTTGCCGAAGTTTGCTGTAGTTTTATTGATCACTTTGTCGATAGTCTTGGGTTAACGCTACGTACACACAAGCACTAAAAACAACTAGCACAAATCGAAGTTTAAATTTCAGAAAACTTGTTAAGAGTCGTTGGGGAAAAAAGCGGTATCTTGAAAACTAATCGGTTTCATAGACTTTGTTTTATTGTTTTTGCGCAAGAAACAAAACCCTGAATTCTACCTCATAGAATTTATTCCGATAGGGCGTATTTAGTTACTTTTCAAAGACTTTCCAAAATTTTTCAAAGACCTTTATAATATCATCATTGCTTACTAAAAACACTTCCTTACTTTTGTGATAAACCGCTGAAATTTTCGAGCCGCTGCCTCCGGTGATGTTTTCAAGAATAACCGCTGCCTTAAAGAGGCCGTGAAGCAGCTTGGAAGTGCTTACAGAAATAGCTCGCTTTTTCAATTTGCCTTTTCAACTTGTGTTCATTCATCAACGCATTTGACGACCCCCGTGTATTGCGGCGTTCAACGAAAGAAAATTTGTCATTGAGTTAAGACTTTGGATAATGCTTACTGTATGACTTCAGAACAAATTTTAGACGCTCAGATACATTTAGGTGGTAAACTTTTTAAAGATGTTTCAAAGTTCCTTGAAGTGTCGTTATATCGTCAAAAATATTTTAATTCAAGTATCTTTTTCTGAAGGAGAATTAGTTGTAATATTGGGTAACTCGTACCATAAACAAGAATTCCATATTGCACAATGTAATTGAGATTTTTTTAGTCAATAGAAAATGTGTGAACAAAAATTTGCTTTCTGGCTAGTGATTTGTTGTTCACATGCGGCAATTTCACTTTGATTTATACTGTTTTTTTTTTTGTTTTTTTGGATCGGATTTTTTCTTAATGGTTTTCCCAATCCATTCATTGTTCATTCTAGGCCTGATTTTTTTGCTTTAACCAAATTTCCCTTTCGCTAGTAGTTTTTTGTTCACATTCGGTATTTTGACTTTGATTTTCTGTTTGTTTTTATTTTTGTGATCTGATTTTTTCGGAAATGGTTTTCCCAATTCTTTCATAGTTCGTGCTAGGTCTAGTCTTTTGTTTATTCACTGAAAATTCTTTGAATTGTTTTTTGAATTATTCACTTCAAATTCTTTGAATTGCGTTTATTCGCTGAAAATTCTTTGTATTGTGCGTATTTGGCCTGCTATGTTCTTTTATTTCATCGTCAAGATTTTTGTCACAAACATATGACGTCACAACCACTTCCAATGTGCTTTTTGTTCATTCGTTCATGCAATTTCGACTGAAGTTCGTGCGTGACGTCCTTTTTCACTCTTGGTGGAGCGAGTTTTTTGTTCATTCGTGTGATTAAATTTTTGGTCACAAAAATGACTTCCTCACTCCAAAATTGACCTTTCTGTATATTCAAAGAGATAAGGTCAAGTGAATGTGCGTCATTCTAATTGAAGGTTATTTGAGAGGAGCTAATACAGGTAGCAATGACAGATTCTTTGTCAAAATATAACATCTCATCCTTTGATGAAAAGATTAATTTTTTTGGTCTGTCTTTTTTTACTGTTCTTTAGACTGCAGATCTACGCAGCTGTTGCGGCTATTTTTTGGCAATCTGTCAGCTATGTTTTACTGTCAAAGTTTTTTTTTGCCTCTGACATCGAATCTAGCGCAGCCTTCTTTTCCAGAAAATCTAATTTTGGTTTAAGTTCTTGTTTGTACCCAGTCAGTGAGTTTTGCACAGTAGCACGTCAATATCAATATCGCAATTCTTTGATAATACTACACTCCTACTGATTTCACTTTAGCGGTGATCACCTCTACACAACCTCCTTTGTTGCCCTTCTGAAGTGGATGTTGTCCGAGATAGCCCAGTGGTGGACGTTCAGACAAGTACGAGTATGATTGAGATCGTTCAGTGCCATTGGTCACCGTGTACCTTTCGACATCCTAAAATATTTAATCCTAAACGATTTCTCACGGCAATTAGGTTTCTTTTTAGTCCCCAATTATCTGTGTTCGACGAAGTGGGATAGAGTCTGGCGCCGACTCAGAAAATCTGCGTTACACACCACTTTCCATTAACAGAGATTAAAGCTCCTGCTATGCAGCAAAGGTCAACCGCGGGCTAAACATGCTCCTATTTCTATCAGTTTTAAGAACGAGCTAAATTCTGTGCCGTCCGAAATGTGCAATAGTTGCTGTCAAAATCTACGCAAAAGCATTCATCTCTTTTGCTCAAAGAAACCAACCGATCTGGCGGTAGTCTCTTGTGCAACCCTGTTGCAACAAATATTCTGAACTGAGAGCTTAAATTTCAGACAGCTTGCATCAGGTTCTCCAGGAACGAAAGCAGAAGCGACCGACAGCCTACAAGTAACAATGTCTAGAGAAAGAACTTTGATGGAAGATTGAGATGGAAGAAAAGAACGTTTCTCAGGAGGAGAAATTCAGTTTGTCAGGAAGGAAGAGATCATTTTTCACGAAAGTCAGGAGCAGAGAACTTTCTAGAAGAGCTTCGTCTCGACTCATAGTCACGTACGTGCAATGAAGGGGGCAAAGACGAAATTAACGTAAAAGATCAACAAGACCGCTCCTGCAAATCTGCTTGGTGCAGAATGTTCCAACATATTAAAAGAGAAATTATGATATGAAGTTAACCCATTGCTGCGAAAGGTCACTCAAAAAAGAAGGTGTAATGAAAACAGTCGTCAAATGCGACAGAGTTTGAGCATTTTTTGTACAGTTTGTTGAATTTAGAGCCATTTTCTGCCATATGTTCAGGATTGTAATTTTTCAATCGAAAGTATTAAAGATTAAGGGGGCCTCGTCGCTCGAAGTCGGTCTCCTTTTTGGTTCAACTAGACAAACTCAGTATACGTTTCATCACATTTAAGTGGTTTTTTCAAATAACCAAATGGGTTTAAATTTTCTTAAAGTTTTTTTCACCCATTTCCTTAATCTTTCATACATTCTGCATGCTTATTTTTCAAACAGTCTGCATTGTGTTTTAATTGGCTTCTTTTGCCGGAGCCAAATTAGTAGTGTTGTTAGTATTTTATTGGCCCTTGTGCCTTTAAATTGGGGCTTTTCCTGATTTTCAAGGCTTTTTCACGTATTTTAATGTTTATGCAATTGAACGTTTTCGCATTTTTCATTGTTATGTGAAAACAACACAGCTAGAAGTGTAACGGAAGCTCTATTATACGTGATTTTTCCAATTGTTTTTGAAAGAGAATGTTGAACAGCATCTTGAAACAACAATTGTGAAGGCTGAGTTTAGTTCTGATTTTTTGGAATGATGCGTGCGATATATGTTTTTTTTGTAATTGGACAGCTGCGGTTTAAAATGTTATAATTTTGAATCTTTTGGGTAAATTTGCATTTGTTTTTCTTTTCATCCTGAATCGTAAAAATTGTTTCGGCAAATTTTTCGGGTCAAATGCTTCAATTCTGGCTACCCGTAGCCATCTATTCCAGTACTTTCGCAACTTTCCCGTGACTAATCTTTTTTCAAACATCATAGTTTTTTCAGGTTTTGCAATTTTAATCTTCAGTGAGATCTTAGCTTTTTTGTTTGTTTTGCCGCATAATTGCAATCAATTCCTCCCCTGATACGGCAATTTGTCAATTGTCTTTTTTTTTTATCAAAATAGGAATCTTCATAGCTGTAGTCTTTTTCCTTTGACCAAAGAAGCTCTTACAGTTTTTATAATTACGTACATTTTTTATAGCTGCGAAGCTGTAAGCTTAGTGGAGCTATATTGTGGTGCTCTTGGTTTGTTTTTTTTTGTCTGACGCTCATTTTAAATTAAAGTTGTTCACACAGCAAAGCTGAACAAGTCAAATTTTCCGAATGACTCCTTCCTCTCACTAACGGCATTTGTGCGCGTGACATCATTTCTCACTCTCTTTAGAAAACTTGTTAGCTCATTTGCGTGATGAGATTTTGATCATACGTGACTTACTCAATAAAATGACTTTCGCACTTTAAAACTTAAGTTTTAATTTGAATTAGTTTAAGGCCAGAGGAACTCACATGTGTAATAAAGGTCCCTAATCAAAAGGCTTCTGCGCAATGAGTTTCAATATTTATTAATTTATCGTTTTATTTTTGTACATAGTTTTTTGAGCGGCGTTGATAACTTTTGCAACTTATGTTTCTATCTCTATTATACGGCATGCACGTCTGTTCTTTTGCAGCTATTCCGGCAATCTGCCGGCTATGTTTAATAACCTTTCTGACAGCTCTACAGAAGCTTCATTGTCTTCCGAAAGCAAAAGAGAAGAAAAAGTTTTCAAACGCAGTCGTGTTTGTTGCTGACCACCTTCAAGCGCACCTTTAAAAGGTAAAGGAAGTCCTAAACATGAGCCGGTTTCTGAATGAATTTCATGTCTCGGAAAACGCGAACATTCTGAGAGAATCCACTGAGCGACCATCAAACTGTGGGGTAATGATCAGCCAAATTTTTATAGGTCAAAATGCTAGAACTAAAATTTGGCTTATTTTTTAAGATCTAAATTAGATGAAGTGATCAAGCCAAATGGCAGCATGATTCGTATCACTTGTTGGTTGTCCATTTTGTTGATATAATGCGGAGCTATTGGCAACAATAGCATCATAATATTTTTTCTTATTTGGTTGTCAATTTTAGCATCTATATTAAAATCGCACAAAGCCGTTTGGGACGTGGCAGAAGTGTATTATTGAATAAATTCATCTATGATAGTAATAGAATTTTGCTTATTGGCTTTCAGCTTATTACAAACAATTTGAATGCTTGGGAGCTGTAGTTAGTTTGAGCACAGACGGCGACGTGGAACGGAGTATGAAAAGTACTAACGATAATTGCTCGCTCGTGGACCTGAATCATCACGCCACCGTCTATTACGTCTAGAGAGTTTGATTTCTTTAACTAGGTTTTGCGAAACAATATGGATCATCATCGCTATCTAAGTTTGTTTAAGTTAGGCATATAAAGTTGGGTAATTTTTTAAGTGCTTGATCAATTGTGTCCAAATCTGGAATTTTTTTAGATCTTCTTAATAAATGCAGGATGTTGACCTCGTTAGTGTTTAGTTTATCAAGTTAAGTTTGCACTGTAGATGAAAGGAACAATAGACCCTTCGGTTTTTTAAGCACCGTGATTTAGGTTGCCTATGAGTTAGCACTATTGGGGAAAACACCAGTAAAGCAACTTGCAACGTTCTGAAGACCCTAACCTAAATTGATACCTGTTTACACACCAATTGTTTTATGGACGCTAATATCTGCTTTTTATACATATTTAATAGCACATGCAGGAATCCACCCTGAACTCATTGTGGTCAACCTGGGAAATCTGACATCTTCCACGATACTGATTTCTGTAATTTCAATTCTTTTTCTCATTAAATCGTTTTGTGGATAACGTCTTCTGATTGCTCGTTGTTTTCGGGAAGCCGGTACGCTATTGACATGTCGTTTTTTGTCGACTTCGGTACTCAATTGACCTGAGACTGACTCTACTTTCTCCGTTGTCTGCTCCATTGCTTCAACGTGTGGTGCTTTTTTTTCTTTTACATTGTATGTTTATGCGTTTTCTCTTGTTTTACTGTCACAATTTTTTTGCCTCTGACATTGAATTGAGCGCAGCCTTCTTTTCCAGAAAAACTAAATTTATTTGAAGTTCGTGTTTGTATCCAGTCAGTAAATTTTCCACAATAGCAATTTTATGGATTCCTTAATAATACTCCACTCCTACTGACTTCGCTTTGGCGGCGATCATCTCTCTGCTACCTCTTTTGTTGCCCTTCTGAACTGGAGATTGTCCCAGATAGCCCAGTGGCGGATGTTCAGACGAGTACGAGTATGATTGAGATCGTTCAGTGCCATTGGTCATTGTGTGTCATTCGACATCCTAAACTATTTAATCCTATACGATTTTTAACGACAATTAGGCTTCTTTTTAATCGCCCGTTATCTGTGTCGAGGAAGTTGGATATCGTCTAGTGCCGACTCAGAGAATATGGGTTACACACCACTTGCCTTTCACAGATTAAACTGCTGCTGGGCCGCCAAGATCAACCGCAGGCTGAACATGCTCATATTTTCTATCAATTTCGGCTCTTCTGCTGTCCAAATTGTGCAACAATATCTGTCAAACTCTACGCATTAGCATTCAACTCTTTTGCTTAAACAGACAAACGGATCTGGCGGTAGTCTGTAGTGCAACTATGTTGCAGCAACAAATCTTCTTGACTATTTTTGGCCTAAAGGTCTACTGTTGAGTCAGGAACGAGAGCAGAACTGAGTAACAGCATACAAGTAAAAGATGCTAGACAAAGAACGACGACGGAGGTGGACCATTTTTTGTATGTTTAGGATTGTAATTTTCATTCAAAACTAATGAAGATTTGGTATTAAGGGGACTCAATGGTTGAAGTTGGTCTCGTTTTTGTTCAGCTAGACCAAATCAATATTCGCTTCATCAAAATTAAGCTGTTTGTTCTACCAAATAGGTTTAATTTTTGTAATTTAGATTTTTCAGGTCAAATGCTTTAATTGTGGCGACCCGTAGCCCATTGTGCGAGTACTTTCTCAACTTTCCTGAGGCTAATCTTCTTCAAATATCATAATTTTTCTGGTTTCGCAATTTTTACCTTCAATAAGATCTGAGCATATTTAATTGCTCTCAAATGAAGTTTGTAGCAATTATAGTAGCCCTGGGGTTTTTTTGCGATTTTTCGCTTGATCAATTTTTCGTCTGACACATTTGACTTTTCGTCCTCATAAACGAGATAAACAAGTAGCGCTCGGCATTAAGTTCTCTTAGAGCCCTAAGCTTTACTATACTATGAGAGTTCCGTTCACCAAAACTGTTTTGAGCAGACAATTTCATTGGTTGAAGGACAGTTCTTAATCTTAAAAGCTTGGCCCCCTCAGTTCCCCACTGCCACAACCACCCGCAACATAATGCTAGCATCCCGAAGCTCCAGCTGGCTACTACCGAAGCCAACCGCTTGCCTGGCGTTTGAGAGCAATTCGCCCGACGTTAGTTGGTTATGTTTTTTGATTAGTCGCATAATTGCAATCAGTTCCTCGCCTGATACGGCAATTTGTTTATTGTATCTTTTCCAATCAAAATAACAAATAGTCGTACAGTTTTCCTGTTTTTCTTTTTTATTTGGTTAACCTTGCTGACAGCTCTACACAAGCTTCATCGGCTTCCGAAAGCAAAAGAGAAAAAGTTTTTAAAAGCAGTGTTATTTTCCGCTGACCTTGATATTACCACAAAATTCCTTTTTGCAAAAGAACTACATGAACTAACACGCTATTGATAGACCAATTTGTGAGAAAGTAAAACAAGAACACCACACTACTTCGTGCTGCAAAACTCTGTCCTTTTCATTTTTGTTTCACTTCAAACTTTTTTTCGTACTGAGCGATTGTTGCAGATTTAGCACTCGCAAAACTACAAAAGTGGCTAAAGTACCCTATATCAATAAAAAAAAACCATGGGATTTACCTGTTTTATGGATTTAAAAGGATTGGAGTCATTGGAAAAAAGGAAAACTGGGTGCCCAATTTACCAAAAAAAGCAAGACAATTTTGAAAAGTACTTCAGAAAACGGAGTGTGCCGGTCGACAATTCCTGACAACCATCAGAGTAAATGCAAATTCAAACTTCCAAAGAAAAAAATACTGTTCAATTTGAAGATCAAAACACCAAAGAAATTCTAATATTTCTAATACATTGCATCTGAACAATAACTGAAACATAAACAATTTTTAACGATTTCAGAAAAATGTGGTCACTGAGTTAAAAATGAGGAAATGTGAGAACAAAATATAAAACTCTCAACTCAAAGTTTGTGATCTTTAAGATTTTTTTACCAAAGGCGACGAATTGGGACAGTCGCAATTATTATGCACTTATTTTGTTATCAATATCTCTAGAACATTTATTCTTTGATAAAATCTACCGAATATCCCATTTGTATGTTTAGGATTGTAATTTTCATTCAAAACTAATGAAGATTTGGTATTAAGGGGACTCAATGGTTGAAGTTGGTCTCGTTTTTGTTCAGCGAGACCAAATCAATATTCGCTTCATCAAAATTAAGCTGTTTTTTCTACCAAATAGGTTTAATTTTTGTAATTTAGATTTTTCAGGTCAAATGCTTTAATTGTGGCGACCCGTAGCCCATTGTGCGAGTACTTTCTCAACTTTCCTGAGGCTAATCTTCTTCAAATATCATAATTTTTCTGGTTTCGCAATTTTTACCTTCAATAAGATCTGAGCATATTTAATTGCTCTCAAATGAAGTTTGTAGCAATTATAGTAGCCCTGGGGTTTTTTTGCGATTTTTCGCTTGATCAATTTTTCGTCTGACACATTTGACTTTTCGTCCTCATAAACGAGATAAACAAGTAGCGCTCGGCATTAAGTTCTCTTAGAGCCCTAAGCTTTACTATACTATGAGAGTTCCGTTCACCAAAACTGTTTTGAGCAGACAATTTCATTGGTTGAAGGACAGTTCTTAATCTTAAAAGCTTGGCCCCCTCAGTTCCCCACTGCCACAACCACCCGCAACATAATGCTAGCATCCCGAAGCTCCAGCTGGCTACTACCGAAGCCAACCGCTTGCCTGGCGTTTGAGAGCAATTCGCCCGACGTTAGTTGGTTATGTTTTTTGATTAGTCGCATAATTGCAATCAGTTCCTCGCCTGATACGGCAATTTGTCTATTGTATCTTTTCCAATCAAAATAACAAATAGTCGTACAGTTTTCCTGTTTTTCTTTTTTATTTGGTTAACCTTGCTGACAGCTCTACACAAGCTTCATCGGCTTCCGAAAGCAAAAGAGAAAAAGTTTTTAAAAGCAGTGTTATTTTCCGCTGACCTTGATATTACCACAAAATTCCTTTTTGCAAAAGAACTACATGAACTAACACGCTATTGATAGACCAATTTGTGAGAAAGTAAAACAAGAACACCACACTACTTCGTGCTGCAAAACTCTGTCCTTTTCATTTTTGTTTCACTTCAAACTTTTTTTCGTACTGAGCGATTGTTGCAGATTTAGCACTCGCAAAACTACAAAAGTGGCTAAAGTACCCTATATCAATAAAAAAAAACCATGGGATTTACCTGTTTTATGGATTTAAAAGGATTGGAGTCATTGGAAAAAAGGAAAACTGGGTGCCCAATTTACCAAAAAAAGCAAGACAATTTTGAAAAGTACTTCAGAAAACGGAGTGTGCCGGTCGACAATTCCTGACAACCATCAGAGTAAATGCAAATTCAAACTTCCAAAGAAAAAAATACTGTTCAATTTGAAGATCAAAACACCAAAGAAATTCTAATATTTCTAATACGTTGCATCTGAACAATAACTGAAACATAAACAATTTTTAACGATTTCAGAAAAATGTGGTCACTGAGTTAAAAATGAGGAAATGTGAGAACAAAATATAAAACTCTCAACTCAAAGTTTGTGATCTTTAAGATTTTTTTTACCAAAGGCGACGAATTGGGACAGTCGCAATTATTATGCACTTATTTTGTTATCAATATCTCTAGAACATTTATTCTTTGATAAAATCTACCGAATATCCCATTTGCATGAATTTGCAAAATTTTTCCTGGAGCTTCAAATTCGAAATGTACAGAAATGATAATTCGTATAAAAACGATGGAAATTAATTGCTTAAATCACTATTATTGTTGTGTTGATGTTGGTATTACCAACACATATACCTCGAAAAGTATATATCTTCGGGAGTTGCTAAACGCAGAAAACATCTACAAATATGAAGGGGATGGATTAAAGACCCGTTTGTCAAAATGGAGAAAAACTGATAAAACTGGAAAATTTTTCCATATGTGTCCCAAAAACTAATCTTTACTTTTTGATTTCATGCCGTCTTAGCAACATAAGCACTGTCCGCATTTATAAGACTAATAAAACTAGCTTAGTGTCTTTCCTGCATTATAACGCATTCGAGTTTTGCCTGTGCATCTCGTTTGAAATGCTTTTTAACAGTAGCCAAAAAATTCTTGATCTTATTGTGGTGGTGCTGTGTGTTTGTGTGTACATGCATGCGTGCTTTCGTATGAGTAATTGTGTGTGGATGTATGTGCGTGTGTGTTTAAAGGGGGCATTCAGAAATACATCATCTGGTAGATTTTACAAATTGTTGAGAGCAATACCTGGAATGATCTCTATTTTCAGGTTCGTCAATCTTGCGGTACGGGTGGATTCTTCGGTTTCAAGCACAGATCAATGTGCGAGAGTGACTTCTGTGTTTGTTCACCCACAGGAACAGGCAAGACTCTGGCCTACCTGATACCTGTTGTGGACGCTATGGAGTCATTACAGGGATCTTTACTTGGACGACCCAAAGTACTAGTTTTAGCACCAACAAAAGATTTAGGTAAGGCTGATTTTGATGTAATTATTGTTGACCCGCCATTTTTCTGAACTTGTCTTGAACATTAAACATATTTCGAGATGTGATAGTCAACCAAGACGAAACGTATGGACTTAAGTTCGGAAAAGGATAGCTGGAGCCTAATCAAAAATCAACATATTTACATCCTTCTAAATCTGATTGATACATAATCGAGCTTCAAAATGACCGCTTTTAGACGTTTTTCCCGGGGAATCTGACTGCGAGAGTTGACTGGGGTTAAATCTTCAGTAATCTGCTGGCAATCTTATTCGTACTTTTTGCTTTCTTGAGGTCTATGCTAAATCAAATTTGATTACTCATCTTTTTAGCCGGCTATTATAGCGTTCCTATTTTTTTTTTACAATTCAGAGAATTTCTATTACAATTCAAAGAATTTGAATTGTATTGGGGCGCTGTCTTTTTTAAGTGATTTTGGTCACGTCGAAACAGGAAATGGAGCGAAAAAGTAAGTGGTTTTGCGGTGTGATATTTTTTTGCTCTAATTTTAAAGTAGAGTGAGAAAACGGTGTTTGAACAAAAATTCGCTTTCTCGCTAGTGGTTTTTTGTTCACATGCCGCAATTTTACTTTAATTTTTACTGTTTTTTCGATTTTTGGATCGGTTTTTTTATAAATGGTTTTCCCAATGCACTCATAGTACGTTCTAGGTGTAGTTTTTTGTTAAGTCAATGAAAATTCTTTTAATTGTACGTCAGGACTTGTCTTGCTATGTTTTTTTTTACTTCGTCGAACAAAAAAAGTTTCGCTTTACCTCATTTTGCCGCTTTTTCAACATTTTGCGTGAAATCTTTTTGACTTTTCTAGGCTAGTTTCTCTTCTCTCATTCTGTTAAAAGTGATTTTGAACATCAGTTGCTCAGCAAAGCAATTCAAAATGAACAGAGTCAGTATAAAAAATTGAAGTCAGAAATAGAAACGGGATAAAACCCATAAAGGCCAATTTTGGATGCCCGCTATTTGAACGTCGTTCCTATAAGTCTTAGTTACCATCTCTAATGCTTATTTGTATTGGTAGTAGCCCCTGTAGCCTCTCTTTAAGAAACAGACGTATGTTCAACTACGAAATGCCATCAAAATAAATCGGACTTATAAAAATGTTTTTGTACAAAGATCTTTTTTTTCAATATCTTCTATTCTTTCAATCCCAATCATGCTTATTGGAATCAACGGCGGCTATTTTCCGGCAATCTGCCGGGTATGTTTTTTATCGCGCCGAAGTCGTACATAAAGCTCAAGAGTAAATAGTTTTCAAGCGTGAAAGTTTTGTAATATATTTTTAAATTGAATCCCTTTTTGAGAAAAATTTTTTACCTGCGGAAACTTGACTGTTTTATGATGGAGCTCGTTTTAAAAAATTCCGTTTGTTATGTTTAAAAATTTTTTTAGACGTTTGTTTCGGGTCACTTCGAGGTGCAGTTTTATGTTTGGTTAATGACGATTCTTTTTTTACATCCCTAAGTTTCTTACATTCCAATGAAATTGAATTGCATGGGTGCTTTTAAATTACTCCCGAACAAAATTTGGAGCAATAATTGTGAATGTGCGTGTCTTTTTTATGCAAAGTTTTGGTGGACTTTTTTTCGCACATTTTTCTAGCAGTTTGACCTAAGTTGCGCGTATGCAGATGTTCAGTCCGTTGGTAAAAGAAACGCGATTGTAGCATAGGCTACCACAAAGCCCTGATAGCCGAGTGGTTAATGCTTTAGGTTCAAACGCTTCCTTGGTCAGAAGTTTTTGCATGTATAAAAAATAACCAAGACTACAATATCTCAATTGCCCGGTTTGTTTTTGAGAGCAATTTGTTTTCAGTCGGTTTATGCTTTACTATTCGTAGTGGAGTTTTGGTTTTGTAAAGATGTTTATGAACGAAAGGTGATTATTGATTCTCTATTGATTTTTTTGGTATTTTTTTAGCAAAGATATTTTATCAAACGTGACATACCGCTCTCTTATCAACTTCTTATTCCCATGTAGGCTCCCCCTCCTCCGACTGAAGCAGGCTGCAATTGATTAGAGCTCGCACTAGTCGTTCGAGAGCAATTCTTCCGACGTTTAGTGGGTTATGTTTGTCTCTCAGAATTTGTCCTGTTGTGATCTGTTTCGCGTGACATTTTTGCTTTGAACATCAAAAGCCATACTGTTGGTCTTTTCAGGCCGCTCTTTTACTGCTCATTTAGTGCTTTTAGGTGGAGACTTTTAAGCCGAGTTTTATGAGAGCTTGATCAAATTGCGTGAATTGATTAAAATTGTTTATCAAAAATTTTTCCTCACTCTTGCAACAGTCAACGTCTTAAAAGGTCATATAGTCACGTAAAATCAGAGCTATAGTCAATTTGTTCCAGAAAGAGAACCGGAATTATAAAAGTCATGATTTCTGTGTGCCAACGTTTTAGTCTCATAAAGTTTCTTGATTTTCTCTATATCAGTTGGTTTTCTTTTATGCTTCCAATGTTTTACCAAACTCTAAAGGGAGAAACATATCTAAATAATCTAAGTTTGTATTCCCACTCCTGCACTCTGAACGAGATTTTGACACTTACATTATAGTCTTTTAGGGTTGCTCTAAAGCCTTTCGAGGTCACTAAAGAAGTTGTATGTAACAAAAGTTTTTTGCAAATTTTTGCATTTTTCAAAATAGGCAAGTTTTTCGAGAAAATTTCAAACATTTTTTAAAAAAGCATATTTCACACCTATTTTGGAAATTTGCTGCCTATATTTTCACCTGGCTTGACTTCGACCTCTTTGATTGATATAGAGATTTTTTTTATTTCAGCTCGGGAAACATGAACAAAATTTGGAAGTCTTTAATTGATTTTCAACGTTTTCAGTTGACCAAATATTCGATGTATGTGCTGCCTTGGTGAAGAGGCAAAATTTGAAAGTGGTCAAAATTGGAAGCAGTAATTTTGCGACCCAAGATGAGACGACTTCGTTAGTTGAGATGTGTCCGATCACTGACGAATATTATCCTAAGGCTGATATTGTCATAGCAACTCCAGGTCGCCTAGCAGAACACCTCAGAGAATCACAAGGTGAGTCATTATTACGGTATTGTTATCTGTAGTGTCTTGTATCTTGTGCCTTCAGTTCTTTGGGTGCAAATTATTTGCGACACCCAATTGCGTGAGTTAGCGCAACATTTAACATGCAATGAAGTACGGGTACATAAAGCAAGAGCTAACGGAAAGGATTCCTGATCCGTATGAAAGCTGTTATATCAGCAACGTGTTATTATTCTTCCTCAATTATTGTAAATTGTATAATTGAGAGCTTATGAGGTAGAAATTGTTTAATCGTAGATACAAGCAGTTCTGGATCGAGATTTTCTCAATTTTCACTCATTTGTCTCTGAAACGGGCTATTTTTAGCCTTTTCAGTAGAATGAATACTTGAATTCTCTGCATTATTTAGTTTTATTTAGGATTCTCGCTGAAATACCTCCGATTTCTGATAATTGACGAAGCTGATGAACTGTTCAACAAACACCCTTTTGATTGGCTGACACAAATCGAGGCTTCCGTGTATTGCAACGACCCCGCCATACCTAGAATACGGTCTCGAAAACGTCTCCTGAAAGACCTCCTCCGGAATGATTGGGTTCCTTTACAAAAGATACTCGTGTCCGCTACATTTCCTACTGCTGATCACATTCTTCTCCCATTTAATCTGCAGAATCCGCAATTAATAATTTCAGAGTCTATTTTCAAAGAACTAACGACGCTTAGTTTGGACGATTGTCTGAATTTGATGTGCATTCCAGGAACGGTTTCATTGAAGTATCTTGTGTGCGAAGCGGTCGATAAGCCATTGATGTTTCTTTGTTTTGTGTTGAAGTTGAAATTGGTCAGATTTCTGTGTATTGTGAACGGTTCTCAGACGGCAGAGAAGTTGGCTTCACTTTTAACCGCTGTCTCTGGTCAATCAAACGTTTGCTTTCTGTCCAAAAGCAATGCGCCTAAACACGCACAGTTGCTCAAGAAGTTTAAGCAGCGCCAATTGAACGTAAGTTGATTCAGCAGTAGTTAGAGAATAACTTCTCATGTGCGAATTTATTTGTGTACTCGGTAGAGTTTAGAAGAGGCAAAATCGAATTGAAATCAACGAAGCAGTCAACAATCTATTTCTGTAATTGCCGCTGAAAACAGTTAGACAAAACTGTTTTGCAAAACCAATAATATTTTAATGTAAGAAATTCAACAAGGGTTTCAAAACGCAGAGTATATTTCAAATTTTGGTTTTAGCAGTTTATAAGAAGCAGTTTATATGAGTGCGAATTTTACAATTAGCTAAATAGTTGATGAAAAATATGAACACTTCCAAAAATACCAGAATATCATGAGTCAAGTTATTATCGATAATGGTCCACAAAATTGATTTTTTTGCTAACGGAGCTGCAGGGCCATCAGTAGTACAAAATTCTGACGAACCTCAACAGGGGGGGGGGTCTTTTTAATGCGATTTTTTGCTTGACCAATTTTGTGGAAATTTTTGGAGACAAATTCACGGTGAGAAGGGCGGTTATTAAGTGCTAAGCCCCAGCTGGCTACTACCGAAACCAACCGCTCGGGGATTGTTTGAGAGCAATTCACCACTCGTTAGTCGGTTATGGGTATCAGATTAACACCTCTATTGATTTTTCCCAATATGATTAAGTTACCTTCAAGATCTCTGTGAAAAGTAAAATTGACCACGTTGAAAATCGGAAACTCCTAATTTTTGAATTTCGTTTCTGTTCAGGACGGCAAAAATCATTACCATTAGAGCTATGTAATTAATAGCAGCCCTCATCTTCTCAGCAGGCTATATTGGGCTCCTAATTTTTACACTCTGATGGATTTGGATTGTGTTGGTGCGGTCTTTTTTAAAAATGTTTTAACGCATTTTTTTAATGATTTTCAGCCTTTGAAAAGGGTTAAACAGGTGAAGCTCCGCGGTCATTAAGTTACAATAAAAGCCATCAGCTGTCTTTAGTGGTTTTTTAGGTGCTTCAAATTGTGAATCGATTGCATTGAGAAATTTACAAAACTGCAATCTCAAACTCTAAGTTGTTTTGGGCTATATAGAAAATCGAATTGATAAGAGCATCGTGTATTATCGGTAAATTGAACGTAGTAGTACTTTCTGTAGTAGTAATCAAGGGAGACACGGTAACTTAATAGGAAAAATTACATTTACGGAATAAATTATTTTCTTTGAGTATATGATTTTTCTGTTTGCTTATTAATAGCCGCCGTCAGTTTCTCAACGGCTATTATTTAGGTGCTCTCCTTTTTTACAATTCAAAGAATTTGAATTTTATTGTGGCACTGTCTTCTTTTAAAGATCTGTGCACACATTTTCATGATTTTTGAAGTCAAATTGAATAGTGATTTTGGTCACGCCGAAACAGGAAATGGAGCGAAAAAGTGCGTGGAACAGATTCGGTGTTAAAAAATTTTTCTACAACAAGAATTGAGTGTTTGTTACAAGTAGTGAAACAAATTTATTTTGATTTTGTTTCTTCTTTTCAACCATTTTTGTAGTTCAGTCTTGAACATTATAACCTTCAGAAACTGTAATAGACCTTTTGGCTGAGAAAAATTGGTTTGATGTTGCAAATTCTGGCGAATTTTCGAGAGAAATCAATCAGATTGTGCTTTTCTCTTTTTAATAGCCGCACAACGATAGCTGGGGCTATTATTGGCCTTCTCTTGGTTTTTTATAATTCAAAGAATTTGAATTGTATTGGGGCGCTGTCTTTTTTTAAGATCTGTTCACACATTTTCATGATTTCTGAAGTCAAATTGGAGTAGTGATTTTGGTCACGCCGAAACAGGAAGTGGAGCGAAAAAGCGAGTGGTTTTGCGGCGTGAAATTTTTCGTTCTAATTTTACAGTAGAGTGAGAAAACGGTGTATGAACAAAAAATCGCTCTCTCGCTAGTGGTTTTTCGTTCACATGCGGCTATTTCGCTTTAATTTTTACTGTTTTTTTCGATTTTTGGATTGGTTTTTTTTCTAAATGGTTTTCCGAATCCATTTATAGCTCTTTCTAGGCCTAGTTTTTTGTTTCAATCAATTTTTTTCTCACTAGTGGTTTTTTTGTTCACATGCGGCATATTTTGATATTGATTTTCAGTTTTTTTTATAATTTTCAGAGAATTTCTATTACAATTCAAAGAATTTGAATTGTATTGGGGCGCTGTCTTTTTTAAGTGATTTTGGTCACGTCGAAACAGGAAAGGGAGCGAAAAAGTAAGTGGTTTTGCGGCGTGATTTTTTCGCTCTAATTTTACAGTAGAGTGAGAAAACGGTGTATGAACAAAAATTCGCTTTCTCGCTAGTGGTTTTTTGTTTTTCACTTTAAATTTTACTGTTTTTTTCGATTTTTGGATTGGTTTTTTTTTCTAAATGGTTTTCCGAATCCATTCATAGTTCCTTCTAGGCCTAGTTTTTTGTTTCAACCAATTTTTTTTCTCACTAGTGGTTTTTTTGTTCACATGCGGCATTTTGATATTGATTTTCAGTTTTTTTTGAATAAAATTTTTTGATCTCATACTTTAGAGATGTTTTTCCCAATTCACTCATAGTCCGTTCTAGGTCTAGTTTTTGTTTAATCAATGAAAATTCTTTAAATTTTACGTCTGGACTTGTCCTGCTATGTTTTTTTATCCGCTCTACCTTTTGATCACGTTCCATGTAATGTAAATCACGATTTTCACAATCAACTTCTGGCTTACTTCACTCACTGTTTCAATTGAATGGATTTTAAATTCTTTCACGCATTGAATTACGTAATTTAGTGAATGCGGCCAATGTCAAAAGAGCAAAATCAACAGAAACGGGATAAACCGATGGTGATTAAGTCTTTTTGAATTAGGTTACAAAGTTCATTAGAGTGTTTGTTAGCTGGCATTGGTGTTAAGATTATTAGCTTCCAGTTTAGAAGCTGAATTAAGTATAGTTTAAGAATCTAACTGAAACGGCACGCCAAATTAGAACACTTTTGGACGCTGAGAAAAAAAGAAAAAAATCGGTTAGTTTGTCTCTTTTGTCTTTTTCTGTTTCAATCCCAATTTGATTCAAGTGCGTCAACGGCGGCCATTTTCCAGCAATCTGCCAGCTATGTTCCATGGTTTAGCTACGAACTGAATGAATAAGGTATCTTTTGTTTGATTGTCATGTAGTGATGAACGGGAAGCAAGTATTCGAATTAACACTATGTATCCCTTAGATGAAAACTACCAATTTATAACATTAAGTGGCTTCTGGGCATCGAGAGCACGGTTCTCACTTTGTTACCTGGTTATCCGGTACGTCATAAATGACACATTAACTTTGAATACATTTCGATTCAGGTGAAGACATTAAATGTGTTTAAATGGCGAATCAGTTACCAAAAATAGTCAACATGAAGATTTCAGTTAATTGCTTTCAGGGAATAATTTCCAGTGACGTGTTGGCGCGTGGAGTAGATCAGGAGTTTGAGAACGTGCTCATATACGACTCTGTTCTGGACGCCAAGAAGTTTGTTCATAGAGTTGGCAGATGTGGTCGAGCTGGTAGAAAAGGAATTGCTTACTCTTTTGTCTCTCCCTACGAAATTGACTTTTTCCTTCATATGACTTCAGTGCTAAAGGTTGACAAGTTGGAAAGTATGTCCGTTGATGAAGAACATGTCAAGTCGTTACGACCGCAATATGTCGAGTGTTTACAACAGTTGAAGAATGAAACCACCGCACGTCAGGGAAAGAAATTGAAAACTTCAAAACATAAATGATTGGGGAGAAATTTTGTCGAATTGAGACTGAATAAAAATTCGTCTGATTGGTTTTAACGAGAGTTGTTACAGCATACGCCGCTTGAGTGAATTACTCATCAATGAATTACTTTTTGCCATTGATAAGTGTTTTTGAGAGAAAGTTGCATATAGATAACCATTTTGAGCAGTTTTTTTGCCCATTTGGTTCATTGTTTTTGCTTGTTTTTTTTTAATAATTTTTGATTGATGCTGTAGTAATTTGTAACCCTCTGAAATTGAGACCACACTGTATTTGAGAGCCTAATAATGTATTATTAATTGCCTATAATATATTATTTGTTGTCTTCGAGTCTTTCAGGTATTCTACCGATTATGGTTTTTAATTGCTTTGGAACGAAGTTCATAGCAATTATTGTAAACGTGGTGGTCTTTTTTTATGCAATTTTTTTCGCTCAACCATTTTGTGCTTTTCTTCAAGAACATTCTTTGACTTCTCAAGTGACTTTTTCATGCTTTCGTTCTTCACTTTGTGTGACCTCTAGTCCTCTCACTCCTAAGTAAAGCTTGTTCGTAAAATAAAATCGATTGCAGCATAGCAAGAGGAAGGGACTGATAGCCGAGTGGTTAGTGCTCTGGTGAGGGATTGGGAGGTCCATTGTTCGAATCCCAGCGTGCTTAACTGTTTTTGCACCCATAAAGAAGACATTGATCTAGGCTACAGCCCCTGAATTAAATTGCCTCGCCTGTCGTTCAAGTGTAATTCTTCGTTAGTCGGTTTATGTTCAGATAAAGCATTTACTTTTTTCTTACATTTATTTTGATTTCGTTGTTCTCGAATATTGATTTCTGTTAGAACGTGGACTTCTCTTTTTGAACATTGTACGTTAAAGATAGCTAAATTTCTTATGTATTTTAGTAAAGAACTGCTGGTAATATTCAAAATGAAAATGATGTCTTTCTGAAAGTTATTTATCCTACAGAATTTCTTTTCCTTATCAGAACAATAAACCCCTACCTACATAAACACACCAACCTTGGGACTTTCTTTTCAGATATTGATTTGTTTTTAGAAAGTTGACTCATCTTTACAACAATGAACCTTAACTTCAGCTTATTTATTAATAAATAGTAATTATGAGCTGCTGGTATTATTGACGGCGAAAAGTCAGTTTGAAGTCTTTTTCCCATAATAGGTCCTCCTGCCTATCAAAACTACAGGCCATCTTCCAAATTAACCCACTACCCTTCCCCAACTATCTATCCCCATATGTGCTCCCATGCACCTATGCGCTCCCCTAAAAATTTACACTTCCCCTCTATCTACCGCACCTACTATTATCTCCTATCTGTTACTCCCCAAAAACCCTACCCCTACCAAACTTACCTATCTCCCACCTACCTGGAACCCATCCCCATGACCGCATCAGAAGGATTTAGGAGTTTTGATCCGATTGCAGTTCCTCCTCCCTATCCCTACGTGTCCGCTTCTTACGCAGCCCCACCGTACCTACCTACTCCTATCCCCCACAACTGTTCGTGTCATTTCCGGTATTATACAGTTTTTTTTTTTGGTTTTCTTTGATCGCATTTAGGTTGTTTGACCTAGAAGCGATAGTCAACATTTAAGCGTCTTCGTAAATTTGATTTCTTTTGAACTTATGAAGATCGGTTTTGTTTCTGGATCCTTATGGCTGCTTTAACGAGGTTGAGGTTGTTCAGTCATTTGGCCTAAACTTACTTCACCCGAAAATCAGACTCATGGTAGCTGATTTACGAATTTCAGGTGGGTATATGGCCAGGTTTATCAAATATGAAAAGGCCATATTTAGAAGTTTCTGACCCCCTGTGACTCTGTTTCTTAAAATCTTCTGCTTGTATACCCCCTCTCACAGCCGCACGATTCATTGGCTTTGACAGAGTCGCAATCATTCCAAGCAAGCCGAGTAGTAATAGTTGAGCAAGAGTGGGGGGGGGGGGCAGAAGGATGTATAAAGATTAGGTATTTGGGGGGGGGGGCAGAAGGATGTATAAAGATTAGGTATAGCCTATTTTCATCCAATTTCCAAAGATGTACCTAAGAATAAAGGGAGAGCAATAGACCTGTCAAATTGTCATAATTACCCTAGTGTTAATTATCTTAATTGCCCCAGGAGAAATGCAGCCAGTTGTGATTTTCCGCTCTAAAACACTTCAGATAATCCTATGTACTTCATGAAATATATCTACAGAACTTTAAATTTCATACATTTCATTCACGCATAATCTTCAGAATTTTAACTTTCATTCAATCATTTACGTAAAGAGAAAACTATTTCATCATTTTTCATTGAAATTCAGTCATTTTTTACAAGAATTTAATCAATTTTGTGCTATTATACGTAAATTTTCTACTATTTTTTGCCAAAAAGACCCAATTCTTGTCAAAAAAAGACCCAATTAATGCCAAAAAATACCCAATTCTTGGCAAAAAATAGCCAATTAATGTCAAAAATACCCAATTATTGTTAAAAATACCCAATTATTACCAAAAAATACCCAATTCTTACCAAAAAATACCCAATTCTTGGCAACAATTACCCAATTTTGTCAAAAATGCTCAATTATTACCAAAAAATACCCAATTCTTGGCAAAAAATACCCAATTGCCAAAAATACACAAGTATTGCCCAAAAATACCCAATTCTTGGCAAAAAATACCCAATTCTTGACAATAATTACTCAATTCTTGCAAAAAACACCCAATGATTGCCAATATACCCAATTGTTGCCAAAAATACCCAATTATTACTAAAAATACCCAATTCCTGGCAAAAAATCCCAAATAATGCCTAAAATACCCAATTTTTGCCCAAAAATACCCATTTTTTGGCAAAAAATACCCAGTTCTTGACATAATTACCCAATTCCTGCAAAATACCCAATTACTGCCCAAAATACCCATTTATTGCCAAAAATACCCAAGTCCTGGCAAAAATTATCCAGTAATTGCATAAAAATACCCAATTCTTGCCAAACAATACCAAATTCGTGACAAAAAATAGCCAAATATCGTCAAAAATACCCAATTATTGTCAAAAATGCCCAATTATTACCAAAAAATAACCAATTCCTGGCAAAAATTACCCAATTGCCAAATATAACCAAGTATTGCCAAATATACCCAATTCCTGGCAAAAAATCCCAAAAAATGGCAAAAATACCCAATTATTTCCCAAAAATACCCAATTCTTGGCAAAAAATACCCTGTTCTTGACATAATTACCCAATTCCTGCAAAAAAATACCCAATTATTAACAAAAAATACCCAATTTCTGGCAAAAAAATCCCAAATAATGCCAAAAATACCCAACTATTGCCCAAAAATACCCAATTTTTGGCAAAAACTACTCAGTTCTTGACATAATTACCCATTTCCTGCAGAAAAATACCCAATTATTGCCCAAAATAGCCATTTACTGCCAAAAATACCCAAGTCTTGGCAAAAACTACGCAGTAATTGCATAAAAATACCCAATTCTTGCCAAAAAATACCCAATTCTTGGCAAAAAATAGCCAATTATTGTCAAAAATGTCCAATTATTGTCAAATATACCCAATTCCTGGCAAAAATCCCAAATAATGCCAAATAACCAATTATTGCCCAAAAATACCCAATTCTTGGCAAAAAATACCCAGTTCTTGACATAATTACCCAATTCCTGCAAAAAAATACCCAATTATTAACAAAAATACCCAATTCCTGGCAAAAAAATCCCAAATAGTGCCAAAAATACCTAACTATTGCCAAAAAATACCCAATTCTAGGCAAAAAATACCCAGTTCTTGACATAATTAAACAATTCCTGCAAAAATATACCCAATTATTGCCCAAAATACCCATTTATTGCCAAAATTACCCAAGTCTTGGCAAAAACTAAACAGTAATTGCATAAAGTACCCAATTCTTGCCAAAAACTACCCAATTCTTGGCAAAAAATGGCCAATTATTGTCAAGAATACCCAATTATTGTCAAATATACCCAATTGTTACCAAAACTACCCAATTCCTGGCAAAAAAATCCCAAATAATGCGAAAAATACTCAATTATTTCCCAAAAATACCCAATTCTTGGCAAAAAATACCCAGTTCTTGACATAATTACACAAATCCTGCGAAAAATACCCAATTATTGCCCAAAAAACACAATTATTGCCAAAAATACCCAAGTCGTTGCAAAGTACCCAGCAATTGCATAAAAATAACCAATTCTTGTCAAAAATACCTCAAACCTTGCCAGAAAAATAACCAATTTGAGCTGACAATACCCAATTTATCAACCTCATCTGAAAAATTACCCAAAATTTACTCAATTTTTTCCCAAACTGATCGAATTTTCTCTTATTATTCCCACGATTTCGTAACTTTAGAACCTTACACGTTTTAATTCTCTCTCATGATTCAATTATTTTTAACTGGAGGGAGATGATTCTCTCTCATGATTCAATTAATTTTAACTGGAGGGAGATGACCTCTGTTTTGTGAAGTCTGGTAAACACTTAATAACAATTCTACTGGGAAATTGTTAATAATCTTAATTTTTCCACGTAATTAGACAATTAGTCACTGAATTGACAAATACGTTGTAGTAGCGTCAGATTTACGTTATATTATCGTCACTACTTCTCATAACAACCTCACAATTACATCATAGTATCGTCCCAATTACCTCATATTGTTATCATAATTACGGCATGATGTCGTCATAATTACGTTAGTGTCGTCATTATTACGCCATAATATCGTCATAATGACGTCAAATCCAATTTTGAAGTTCTTTATCATTTTATTCAAATTCATATGTTCGATTTTAAAATTTCATGATGCCAAGAACTTCTAATCCAACGGAACAGTGTCCTTCAAGCAGTAAACTTAATATGAGCACAGACATCAGACACTTCACTCTGAAAGTTGTTTACATTGCTCACAATCATTCCGCAACGATGAGAAACTGCAGCATCATATTGCTTCCGCACCTGCAACGTCTCTGATTTTCAAGAAAAGGTTTTCATTAGACAATTCACCGTTTCCGACTTATGATCAACTTCTTCATCACAAACGAAACAATTGACAGCATTCTGCTCCAGCATTCGAATTTTCAACTATTAAGCACCAGATAACAATCCCTTATTTTTAAATCCCATTGTTGTCTCTGATGACTCAGGTCTCAGTTTTCTCAAATCAAAATTGAGAAGTGAAGATTTTCTACCGAATCTTATTAATTAGCGTCCAGATACGAAATGAAAATTTTATTGTATTACAAATGTCACTTCCGTGCACTGGCATTCGACTTATATGACAGCAATGAGCTACATCAAAATTCAATGAAATTTATGCAGACATTTCTGTCAGAGACAAGAAAGATGGTTAAAATTTTCAGGAGTACTTGAAGACAAAATTCCTTTATTTGAAGAGCTGACTGACCAAAACATTCAACTTTACACTGTTTTCTTTGACGATCAATCTGAAGTGTTTGCTAAACTTACACTCTGCTCCTCGATTAAATGCATATGGACAACTTCACTGTTGAGATATGGGAACTTGAAGACGCAATATTCATTGGCAATGAAGATCAACATCAATTAATTTGTGATTTTGTATCCAACTTGACACCTATAGCAGAAAAGAATACTCTGTTATCGAGAGAAAAACTGAATGAAGAAAAGTATTCGGGTGGTCGACACTTGTTTCCTGCGAAAGATGACGCACCCAATTTATTTGAGTGCGAAGCCGACGACGATGAGGACGAAAATCTTGAAATTCAGAGATTGAGAACTGAGCTCAAGATGTAAGAAAAGTATTTGGATGGTCGGCACTTGGTTCCAAGTATTGTTGATTTACAAACGTGACTTTCTTTGTATTTCTCATGAGTGGTATTTCGCTTGGATGCTTAGAACAATCAACTCCATCAGTTTTGCTAAGGACTCGATTTGTTAAATGTTTTGTCTGATTGCGAAAAAAGCGCTGCTAAGAAGACTGGTGTATTTTCCGTGCTCTGGCTTTCGACTTATATGACAACGATGAGCTAGAGCAAAATACAACGAAATTGATGCAGACATTTCTCTTTTCTCTCAGAGGCAAGAAAGATAGTCAAATTTTTGCAGGAGTACATGCAGACAAAATTCCTATACTTGAAGAGCTGACTGTACTTGAAGAGCTGACTCACCGAAACATTTTAGTTTACACTATTTTCTTTGACGATCAATCTGAAATGTTTGCTGAACTTACTCTGCTCCTCGATGAAATGCATATGGACAACTTCGCTGTTGAGGTATGGGAACCTTATCTCTTGGACAGCAGACGTCATTAATGTTCTGAGAAAGTTCCTCTGTTATGTATGCGATCAATTTTTCGATAGATTCTTCAATCTTATAAAGCACATGCAAAACTGCTCAGAAAGCACATCCCACAAATATCCAACAGGAGTTTATCAAATATCAAAAACTATTTTTGATCGTTTGGAAGACGTTAAAGTGAGTGATCCAGAAGAGCTGAGGCTGTTTTGTCTTCTCAATGTATTTGATTTCGAGTCAATAACCATACCCGACAATACATTAAGAAACACAGAATTGACTTCATGGATTGGAAAACATTAGCATGTCGATAGCTTCCAACCTACTTGAAGACCCAATATTCATTTGCAATGAAGATCCACATCAATTAATTTGTGATTTTGTATTCAACTTGACACATATAGCAGAAAAGAACACCCTTTTATCGAGAGAAAAACTGAATCATTTCGTACTGGAGCTGGAAAAAAGTTTTCGGATGGTCGACACTTGGTTCCTGCGAAAGATGAAACATGACACACCTGCGCGGAAAATTTATTTGAGTGCGAAGCTGAAGCCGACAACGATGTGGACGAAAATCTTGAAATTCAGAGATTGAGAAGTGAGCTCCAGATGTTACCAAAATTGAAGCGGGACTTTGAGAACTATTGCAGTACCATTCCAGGTTTTGGACTCAACAGCTCTCGGTATGATTTAAACCTGTTAAAAGAGTGTCTTCTGCATCATCTCCTAACTGAAAAAAACGTTGATCCCAATGTGATTGGAATGGGGAACAAGTATATTGGAATAAATGTTCTTGGCTTGCAATTTCTGGACATTCTAAAATTCCTGGGAGGAGCTACACTTCTGGATATATTCCTCACAGCTTATGAAGCGAGCGAAGAAAAAGGATTCTTCCCTTATGAATGGTTTGACAGTACTGAAAAGTTGAATGTTCCTCAACTACCTCCAATTAACAGTTTCTGGAGCAAGCTGAAAAACCAAAACGTACTTGCAATTGAGTTTGACAAATTCCTTCAAATGAAAGTGGAATGGAAGAAGCAATTTTGAAGATGAGACCCAACAAAGTTCCCCAAAACATCAGGGAAATTACAGGAAACTGCGAAACATTTGTGAATGAGATGGCTTGCAGACGTTTCGCGACTTCGTCAGGTGGTACAACAACAAATGTCAAACGTACACTTAAAGATATGATAAAAATGAATGTTGCGTACCTCTCAAAACGAGTATTTTTGTGCAAAGGACAAGGACTACGAAAGGTACATTCAAAAGGTGGCTAACAGGGGACCCTCAATCATCTTAACACGTTATGCAAAAATCGGGGAGACAATGATCCGAGAGTCCGAAACAGGACCATATACAAAATGGTAGTACAAAGAAGGGACTGAGAAACTTCATGCAAAAATTAAATTGAGAAACTACTTCGAACAGCAAGTGACGCGCTTTTTTCAACAGACTCTTACCAGCTGTAAAATACAAACCCAGTTCGCACACAAGAAGGCGAATTTCGGACCTTATTTAGTTGATGGGTATCCAGTGCAACACAGTTTTCGAAGCGAAGGGTTGCCTCTTCCATTTTTGTCCGTGTCGAGAAGCAAACCAGCTTCTTTTTGATGACATTGAATAGGGATTAGAGTGACGAGAAGGTGACAATGATAGAAACAAGTACCTGCAGGGATTGTGCATAGAAGTAAAAGGAATCTGAGTGTCAATGGAAGAAATTGGGACCAAAGACATAAATGGGGTTAAAGATTTCATCAATTCATGTTAATAATTCCAACCATCGATTTCCAAAAAGTCTCTTATTGAGAAAGTTAAAAGTAGAGACCTATTTGGTGTTTTGGACTGCAGTCTTGAGGTCCCAGAGGAATTAAATCCGTTTTTTGAAGGTTTTTCAAGTTTTAAGAATTGTGAAACTGGACGGGATGATATTAGAGAGCACATGCAAGAGCATGTTGAACGTAAGACAATGCTATCTATACCACAGAAAATATTATTTTCCGGTTTCAAACTTGACCAATTATGACGCCACTTTTATTATTCTATCTGGAAAAAAGAGTGATTCTAAGAGACGTTTTTTGGCTTTTGCATTACACTACCAGCCGCTGCTTTGAATCGTTTGTTGAGAATGTTGTTGATGCTCGCCGCGACGGTGGTCGGAACAAAGAGTCAACTGTCGTTGCAGAGACTATGAAGTTGGTTAGAAGCAGTTCATATGCTTATCAGATACTGTACCGCAGTCGAAATACGAGCACAAAATTTGTGAAAGTGCCTCATTTTGATAAGTTTATTAACAATAGATTTTCCAAGTCCTTGAATGAGTGGCTAGACCAGATTGATCAGATTGATGATGTAGAAATGAGCAAGACAAGTTTTGAGCAAAAACGACCAATAATTATTGGCTTTTTTAATCCTCCAGTGTGTCAAACTTAAAATGTAACTTAAATACAATTTCTTTTTCCTCTTTCTGCGATCCAAACAAATATGAGTTGATTGAAATGGATACTGATAGTCTTTACATGGCACTTTGTGAGGAACAATTTCACGAAATCATTCGACCAAAAGTCGAACGTTGTGGTACTGGATGAGTCAAAGCGATTGCAATGATAACTTCGCATCAAACTCTAACACCAATTTTTTTCAACGAGAATGTTGCAATTAGCATGCTGCCTTTGACAAGCTACACTTGGTCTTTTTAATGAATAATTTAGATTTTTAACTAAATTTCTTAGTTTGTAATTTTTTTATCTGTTTTCACTTTATCGTTTTAATTCAGTGTTTAGCTAACAAATTGTATTTTGAAAAAATTCATAGTAAAAAACAACTGAGTTAGATACAGATACATATACAAATACATCATATACAGTATTTAATTTACAAAATTTTTCAAAGAATTGAAAATCATTTGCATCATTTATAGTTGTTTTGGGAAAAATTTTTGTTATACCAAATTATTTTTTTTTCAAAAAAAATGTTTTCACATAAGATTTTTCACAAAAAACGTTAATTTTGGTGTTTTTTATTTTTCCTTTTTTCCATTTATCAGTTTTTGAAGTGTTTTTATGTAAAATTTTTAATTGAATTATTTTGAAAATAAAAATGTTGTTTTAATGATATAAATTTTTTTCGGAGATGTCGGTTTGAACAAAAAAGTAAACTTCGATATTTCGTATTTCCATTTTTCCGTTTTTCAGTTTTCGAAGTGTACAATGTTTTTAACAAAAAACATAAGTTTTGTTGTTTTTTTAATTTTCTGTTTTCAGTTTTCAAACTTTTTATGTAAAATTTTTAAGTCAATTACTTTGAAATTAAAATGTTTTAACAAAATAATATTTTTAATCAAAAATGTCATTTTTAACAATTATTTAACAAAAAAAAGTAAATTTCTTTTTTTGTTGTTTTTCAATTTTTCCACTTTTCAGTATTTAAAGTTTTTTATGTAAAATTTTCAGCTTTAATTTTTTGAAGAAAAATGTTTTACTAAAATACTTTTTCCAGAAAAATAGTTTTTTACGTAAAGTTTTTAAGAAAAAACCTACATTGCTGTTTTCTATATTTCCAATTGTCAGTTTTTGAACTTTTTTCAATGTAAAATTTTGAATTGAATTGCTTTTTTTGAAAAAAGTTTTACTAAAACATTTTTTATTCAAAATTATCGTTTTGACCTAAGTTTTTTCACAGAAAATGTAAGCTTTGTTGTTTTGTTTTTTTCCACTTTTCAGTTTTTGAAGTAAAATTTTTAATTGAATTCTTCTTTTGAAAGAACAGGTTTTGTTTTACTTGAAAAACTTTTCGAAAAAATGTATTTTAAATAAGGTTTTTAACAAAAAAATGTGCATTTATCATTTTCATTTTTCTGTTTGTCAGTTTTCGAAGTTTTTGAATGTAAAATTTTGAATAAAATTACTTTTTTGAATAAATGTTTTACTGTAACATTTTTTTTTGAAAAGTGTTGTTTTTTTTGCGGAATGTTTTTAACAAATGTAAATTTCGATTTTTTATATTTTTTTATTTTTCCAATTTTCAGTTTTTGCAATTTATGTAAAATTTTCAATTTAAGCTTTTTTTGAAAAAGAAAGTTTCACTAGTAATTTTTTTCAAAATACAAAGTTTTTTACATAAGTTTTTTAAACAAAAAATGTTCATTTTGATGTTTTTTTTGTTCTATTTTTCCTTTTATCAGTATTTGAAGTTTTTTGATGTAAAATATCGAATTTATTTTTTTGAAAAGAAATATAGCAGAGAAGAACACGACAGAAAATTGAATGATTTCGTACTGGAGCTGGAAGAAAAGTATTCGGGTGGTCGACACTTGTTTCCTGCGAAAGATGACCCACCCAATTTATTTGAGTGCGAAGCCGAAGCCGACGACGATGAGGACGAAAATTCTGAAATTCATAGATTGGGAACTGAGCTCAAGATGTTACCAAAATTGAAGCGGGACTTTGAGAATTATTGCAGTACCGTTCCAGTTTTTGGACTCAATAGCTCTCGGTATGATTTAAACTTGTTAAAAGAGTGTCTTCTGCATCATCTCCTAACTGAAAAAGACGTTGTTCCCAATGTGATTGGAATAGGGAACAATTATATTGGAATAAATGTTCTTAGCATGCATATATTCCTCACAGCTTGTGGAACGAGCGAAGAAAAAGGATTCTTCACTTATGAATGGTTTGACAGTACTGAAAAGTTGAATGTACCTCAACTATCTCCAATTAACAATTTCTGGAGCAAGCTGAAAAACCAGAACGTACTTGCAATTGAGTTTGACAAATTCCTTCAAATGAATGTGGAATGGAAGAAGCAATTTTGAAGATGAGACTCAACAAAGTTCCCCAAAACATCAGGGAAATTACAGGAAACTGCGAAACATTTGTGATTGAGATGGCTTGCAGACGTTTCTTGACTTCGTCAGGTGGTACAACAACAAAGATGTCAAACCTACCATTACGGATATGATAAAAATGAATGTTTCGTACCACGCAAAACGATTATTTTTGTGCAAATGATAAGGACTACGTCAAGTACATTCAAAAGTGACTAACAGGGGGACCGTCAATCATTTTTACACGTTATGCAATAGTCGGGGAGACAATTATCCGAGAGTCCGACAAAGGACCATTTAAAAAATGGTAGTACAATGAAGGGACTGAAAAACTTCATAGAAAAATGAACTTCGAACAGCAGTTGACGGTCTTTTTTCAACAGACTCATACCAGCTGTAAAATACAAACCGAGTTCGCACACAAAAGCCGAATTTCGGACCCTATTTAGTTGATGGGTTTTGTAACCAGTGCAACACAGTTTTCGAAGCGAAGGGTTGCTTCTTCCAATTTTGTGCGTGTCGAAAAGCAAACCAGTTTCTCTTTCAAGACACTGAATAGGGATTGGAGTGACGAGAAAGTGACAATGATAAAAACGAGTACCTGCAGGGATTGTGCATAGAAGTAAAAGGAATCTGGGAGTGTCAATGGAAGAAATTGAGGACCAAAGACATAAATGAGGTTAAAGATTTCATCAATTCATGTTAAAATTTCCAACCATCGAGTTCCAAAAACTCTCTCATTGAGAAAGTTAAAAGTAGAGACCTATTTGGTGTTTTCGACTGCAGTCTTGAGGTCCCAGAGGAACTAAATCCGTTTTTGAAGGTTTTTCTATTTTTAAAAATTGTGAAATTAGACGGGATGACATTAGAGAGCACAAGAAAGAGCATGCTGAACCTAAGACATTGCTATCTAGACCAACAAAAATTTTAATTTCCGGTTTCAAACTTGAACGATGACCAATTATCACGCCACTTTTTTTATTCTATCTGGAAAAAAGAGTTATTCTAAGAGACGTTTTTTGGCTTCTGCAATACACTACCCGCCGCTGCTTTGAATCGTTTCTTGAGAATGTTGTTGATGATCGCCAAGACAGAATTCGGAACAAAGAGTCAACTGTCGTTGCAGAGACTATGAAGTTGGTTAGAAGCAGTTCATTTGCTTATCAGATACTGTACCGCAGTCGACGTACGAGCACAAAATATGTGAAAGTGCCTCATTTGGATAAGTTTATTAACAATAGATTTTTGAAGTCCCTGAATGAGTGGCTAGACCACATTTATGATGTAGAAATAAGCAAAACAACTATTGAGCAAAAACGACCAATAATTAATGGCTTTTTTAAAATCCTCCAGTGTCCAACTTAAAATGTTGCAAATTAAATACTGTTTCTTCTCCTCTTTCTGCGATCCAAACAAATATGAGTTGATTGAAATGGATACTGATAGTCTTTACATGGCACTTTGTGCGGAACATTTTCACGAAATCATTCGACCAAAAATCGAACATTGTACTGGTTGAGTCAAAGCGATTGCAATGATAACTTCGCATCAAACTCCAGCACCAATTTTTTTCAACGAGAATGTTGCAATTAGCATGCTGCCTTTGATAAGAAAACTTGGTCTTTTTCATGAAGAATTTCGGTGATCTACGGTGAGCAATCATTTACAGTGAAAATATCCAGTAAGGAGCTCAACAAAAACAAAATCCAGGAAACATTAGCCAAATACGTCGAAGTACTGTTTGATGAGCGTGTATATTCAACCAGCCGAGAATTCCGCGTTGTCGACAATAGGGATGTGTGCACGTACGAACTGAAAAAAGTGGTTTTTTCGTATTTCTATACGAAACGTAAAGTCTATGCAGCTGGAAGTTACACTACCCTTTTAGATTTATAACTAAATTTCTCTTATATTTTGTAAAATTATCATCTCTTTTCAATTTATATCGTTTTAATTCACTGTTTAGCTAACAAATTGTATTTTGAACAAATTCATGGTAAAAAATAACTAAGTTAAATACAGATACATATACAAATACATCATATACAGTATTTATTTTACAAAATTGTTCAAAGAATTGAAAATCATTTGCATCATTTATAATTGTTTGGGAAAAATTTTCGTTATACCAAAATATTTATTTTTCAAAAAAGTTTTCAGATAAGATTTTTTCACAAAAAACGTTAATTTTGGTGGTTTTATTCTTTTTTTTTCATTTATCAGTTATGTAAAATTTTCATCTTGAATATTTTGAAAAAAAATGTTTACTATAATAATTTTTCCTGAAAAATAGTTTTTTACAAAGTTTTGAACAAAAAACCTACATTGCTGTTTTCTATATTTCCATTTGTCAATTAAAGTTTTTTCAATGTAAAATTTTGAATTGAATTTCTTGGCAGGAAAAATGTTTTACTAAAACATTTTCTTATTCAAAATTATCGTTTTTACCTAAGGTTTTTCACAAAAAATGTAAATTTTGTTTTTTTTTCCATTTTTCAGTTTTTGAAGTAAAATTTTTAATTGAATTCTTCTTTTGAAAGAACAAATTTTGTCTTACTTGAAAAATTTTCAAAAAAACTTTGAATTAAAAAACTTTTTTTTGAAAGAAAAACGTTTTACTGTAACATTTTTTTGAAAAGTGTCGTTTTTTTGCGTAATGTTTTTAACAAATGTAAATTTCAATTTTTTATATATTTTTTTTCCAATTTTCACTTTTTGCAATTTATGTAAAATTTTCAATTTAAGCATTTTTTTGAAAAAAAAATTTCACTAGTAAATTTTTTTCCAAATATAAAGTTTTTGGCATAAGGTTTTTTAACAAAAATATGCATTTTGATGTTTTTCTTTTTCTATTTTTCCTTTTATCAGTATGTGAAGATTTTAATGTAAAATTCTGAATTTGTTTTTTTGAATGTTTTACTAAAACAATTTTTTTTCAAAACACTTGTTTTTTACTTAAGGTTTTTAACGAAAAAACTAAATTTTGTAGTTTTTATTTTTCTATTTTTCAATATTTTACGTTTTTAACTTTTTTATGTTAAATTTTTTATTGAATTTGTTTTTTGAAAAAAATGTTTTAATAAAATAATTTTTTTTTCAAAAATGTTGTTTTTTACATTAAGTTTTAACAAAAAATGTAAATATTGATGTTCTTTTTTAATAGCCGCACAGCGTTGGCTGGGGCTATTATTGGCCTTCGCTTGGTTTTTTATTTCGTCGCGATTTTTGTTACGACCATATGACGTCACAACCCCTTCAAATCTGCTCTTTGTTCATTCGTTCATGCAATTTCAACCGAAGTGCGTCATTTTTCCCTCTTATTGGAGCGAGTTTTTTTGTTCATTCGCGTGATTAAATTTTTGGTCACACTTGACTCAACTCACTCTCAAAAAGTGACTTTTATTTACTTTAATTCAAAGAGATAAGTTCAAATGGGTTTGTTTGTCACTCTAAATGAAAGGTATTTGAGAGCAGCTAATAGAGGCAGCAAAACTTATACAGATTTTCAATCAAAATATAACATATCAGCCTTCAATGAAAAGGCGAATTTTTTTTGGTCTGTCTTTTTTACTGTGTTTTTTTAGACTGCAGATCTACGAAGCTATTGCGGCTATTTTCTGGCAATCTGCCAGCTATGTTTTTTCTAATTTTCGGTTATTGAAGATGTTTATGCAAAGTTTTTGTTCAATTGAATTTTTAAAAACCAATGTCGCTTTACTTAAATATATATTTTTTTCAAATACCGTGTTTTTACATAGGCTTTTCAACAAAAAATGTATTTTCTGATTTTTATTTTTCTATTTCTATTTTCGAAGTTTTTTTCGCAAATTTTTTAACGAAGCCAGAAATCTTAAATATCGATTTATCACAGTTGTGGAAAACTTATTAATTAGATTTGTGAAAATCAATAGCAAAGTAAGCTTTTGATGACAAACTCAAATTATATATTTTCCATATTAAACAGTTACATTTGGGTAGTATGCTTTACTCCTTTAAAATTTCCGATTTACACAACGTCTCATGGCAACCAAATTTCAGAGTAAACCCCAGGATACAGTTGTTGCGTGGTGACAATTACTGACTTCATGCATCCCTAGGGGTTTACTCTGAAATTTGTTTGTCATGAGACGTTATGTAGATCTGAGTTTTTAAAGAAGGTTAGTATTTTAGCCAAATGTACTTGTTTAAATTGAAAAAATAAAAATATAAATTTGTCATTAAAGCTTACTTTGCGATAGATTTTCGAAAAAGATTGTCAATAAGTTCTCCCACAATCGTAATAAATTGATATTTACTATTTTCGACTTGGTTAAAAAAAACTTCAAAAACTGAGAAAAAATAAAAATCAAGAAATGGAATTTTTTCCAAAAGCTTATGTTAAAATTGGTATGAAAACAAAACATTTAAGTAAAGCGACATTCTTTTTTTAAAAAAAAAGCTAATTGGAGGAAAATTTTGCCGAAAAAAGTTCAAATACTTAAAATGGAATATTTAAAAAAGGAAAGCATCAGCATTTACATTATCTGTTAAAAACATTATAAAAAACAACAGTTTCGAAAAAAAATTATATTAGTAAAAGAACAATTTTCTTTCAAAAAAGACAATTATATTAACAAATTTTACATAACAAAATTTCAAAAACTGTAAAAGAAAAAAAAATAAAAAACATCAAAATTTACATTATGCTGAAAACATTATGGAAAAAGCGACTTCTGAAAAGAAATTTTTTAGTAAAGTAACATTTCTTTTCAAATAAGATAAATAGATTGAAAATTTTAAATTAAACTTTTAAAAAACTTTAAAATAAAACTGTAAAAAGGAAAGAGTAAAATAAAAAAATCAAAATTTACTTTTTTTAATGACCTTATGTTAAAATCGATAACTTAAAAAAAATTTTAGTGAAACATTCCTTCTCCAAAAATAAAATATGTTTCAAAAATTTACATTAAAAAACTTCAAAAACTTATAGAATAAAATAATAGAATAATAGAAAAACATAAAAATGTACATATTTGACAAAAACCTAGGTAAAAAACGACTTTTGAAAATTATTTTAGTAGAATAACGTTATTTAAAATTAAGATAATTAGATTGAAAATTTTACATTGAACTTCAAAAACTGAAAAATGGAACAACAAAGAAATAAAAAAAATAAAAATTTAAATTTTTTGTTCAAAACCTTATGTAAAAAACAATAATTTTGAACAGAAAATGTTTTGAACAAAAAAAAATTAAATCGAAAATTTAAATTAAATTAACTTCAAAAACTGACAAATGGACAAATTGAAAAATAAAAAAACAACAGAATTTACTGTTTTGGTTAACACCTCATGTAAAATACGATAGTTTTGAAAAGAAAAGTTTTAATAAAACATTTCCTCTCGCAAAAAATGATGTAATTCAAAGTTTTACCTTAAGAAGACTTCAAAAACTGACAAATTGAATAGAAAAAACGTCATAATGTACATATATGATATAAACCCTATGTAAAAAACGACATTTTTTTAAAAAAATATATTTCAGTAAAACATATGTTTCAAAACAATAGAAAATGGCGTAAGCGCTTTTCGACTTCTTAAAAAACTTTTATTCGTATTGATTTGTATGTGTATCTATGTCTAATTCTGTGATTTTATACAATGATTTTGTTCGAAAGACAATTGGTTAGGTAAACAGTGAATTAAAACGATAAAATGAAAATAGATGAGAAACTTACAAAATATAAGACAAAATGGGTTATAAATCCACAGGAGTGTGAATTTCATCTTCACAGACTACGTTTCGTATAAACATACGAAAGTCCCTCTTTTTTCAGTTTGTACGTGCATACTTTAATTGTCGACCAAGCGGAATCCCCAGTTGCATGAATTATATTTGCTCCTAACCAAACAGTACCTTTGTTTTTGGCTAAGGGTTCCTCAAAGTTCTTTGTTTAGCACCTTACTGGATAATTTCACTGTATATGATCGCTCGTCGTAGCAGCAGTAAAATTTCGACTACAACGCAATCATCTCAGAACACCAAAATTGTTAATTAAAAAGACCAAGTGTAGCTTGTCAAAGGCAGCATGCTTATTGCAACATTCTCGTTGAAAAAAATTGCTGTTAGAGTTTGCTGCAAATTTATCATTGCAATCGCCTTGCCTCATCTTGTACCACAATGTCAGCAATTCTAGTCGAATGATTTTGTGAAGTTGTTCCTCACTAGGTGCCATGTAAAGACTATCAGTATCCCTTTCAATCAACTCATAATTGTTTGGATTACAGAAAGAGGAAAAAAATGTATTTAAAATGCAACATTTTAAGTTTGGCACACTGGAGGATAAAAAAAGTTAATAACTATTGTTCTTTTTTGCTTGATACTTGTCTTGCTCATTTCTAGATCATAAATGTGGTCTAGAAACTCAATGGCAACTCGTTCAGGGACTTGAAAAATCTGCTGTTAATAAACTTATCCAAATGAGGCACTTTCACAAATTTTGTGCTCGTACGTCGACTGCGGTACAGTATCTGATAAGCAAGTGAACTGCTTCTAACCAACTTCATAGTGTCTGCAACGACAGTTGACTCTTTGTTCCGATTTGCGTCTTGGCGATCATCAACAACATTCTCAAGAAACGATTCAAAGCAGCGGCGGGTAGTGTATTACAGAAGCCAAAAAACGTCTCTTAGAATAACTCTTTTTTCCAGATAGAATAAAAAAAGTGGCGTGATAATTGGTCATCGTTCAAGTTTGAAACCGGAAATTAAAATTTTTGTTGGTCTAGATAGCAATGTCTTAGGTTCAGCATGCTCTTTCTTGTGCTCTCTAATGTCATCCCGTCTAATTTCACAATTTTTAAAAATAGAAAAACCTTCAAAAAACGGATTTAGTTCCTCTGGGACCTCAAGACTGCAGTCGAAAACACCAAATAGGTCTCTACTTTTAACTTTCTCAATGAGAGAGTTTTTGGAACTCGATGGTTGGAAATTTTAACATGAATTGATGAAATCTTTAACCTCATTTATGTCTTTGGTCCTCAATTTCTTCCATTGACACTCCCAGATTCCTTTTACTTCTATGCACAATCCCTGCAGGTACTCGTTTTTATCATTGTCACTTTCTCGTCACTCCAATCCCTATTCAGTGTCTTGAAAGAGAAACCGGTTTGCTTTTCGACACGCACAAAATTGGAAGAAGCAACCCTTCGCTTCGAAAACTGTGTTGCACTGGTTACAAAACCCATCAACTAAATAGGGTCCGAAATTCGGCTTTTGTGTGCGAACTCGGTTTGTATTTTACAGCTGGTATGAGTCTGTTGAAAAAAGACCGTCAACTGCTGTTCGAATTTCATTTTTCTATGAAGTTTTTCAGTCCCTTCATTGTACTACCATTTTTTAAATGGTCCTTTGTCGGACTCTCGGATAATTGTCTCCCCGACTATTGCATAACGTGTAAAAATGATTGACGGTCCCCCTGTTAGTCACTTTTGAATGTACTTGACGTAGTCCTTATCATTTGCACAAAAATAATCGTTTTGCGTGGTACGAAACATTCATTTTTATCATATCCGTAATGGTAGGTTTGACATCTTTGTTGTTGTACCACCTGACGAAGTCAAGAAACGTCTGCAAGCCATCTCAATCACAAATGTTTCGCAGTTTCCTGTAATTTCCCTGATGTTTTGGGGAACTTTGTTGAGTCTCATCTTCAAAATTGCTTCTTCCATTCCACATTCATTTGAAGGAATTTGTCAAACTCAATTGCAAGTACGTTCTGGTTTTTCAGCTTGCTCCAGAAATTGTTAATTGGAGATAGTTGAGGTACATTCAACTTTTCAGTACTGTCAAACCATTCATAAGTGAAGAATCCTTTTTCTTCGCTCGTTCCACAAGCTGTGAGGAATATATGCATGCTAAGAACATTTATTCCAATATAATTGTTCCCCATTCCAATCACATTGGGAACAACGTCTTTTTCAGTTAGGAGATGATGCAGAAGACACTCTTTTAACAAGTTTAAATCATACCGAGAGCTATTGAGTCCAAAAACTGGAACGGTACTGCAATAATTCTCAAAGTCCCGCTTCAATTTTGGTAACATCTTGAGCTCAGTTCCCATTATATTAACAAATTTTACATAACAAAATTTCAAAAACTGTAAAAGAAAAAAAAATAAAAAACATCAAAATTTACATTATGCTGAAAACATTATGGAAAAAGCGACTACTGAAAAGAAATTTTTTAGTAAAGTAACATTTCTTTTCAAATAAGATAAATAGATTGAAAATTTTAAATTAAACTTTTAAAAAACTTTAAAATAAAACTGTAAAAAGGAAAGAGTAAAATAAAAAAATCAAAATTTACTTTTTTTAATGACCTTATGTTAAAATCGATAACTTAAAAAAAATTTTAGTGAAACATTCCTTCTCCAAAAATAAAATATGTTTCAAAAATTTACATTAAAAAACTTCAAAAACTTATAGAATAAAATAATAGAATAATAGAAAAACATAAAAATGTACATATTTGACAAAAACCTAGGTAAAAAACGACTTTTGAAAATTATTTTAGTAGAATAACGTTATTTAAAATTAAGATAATTAGATTGAAAATTTTACATTGAACTTCAAAAACTGAAAAATGGAACAACAAAGAAATAAAAAAAATAAAAATTTAAATTTTTTGTTCAAAACCTTATGTAAAAAACAATAATTTTGAACAGAAAATGTTTTGAACAAAAAAAAATTAAATCGAAAATTTAAATTAAATTAACTTCAAAAACTGACAAATGGACAAATTGAAAAATTAAAAAACAACAGAATTTACTGTTTTGGTTAACACCTCATGTAAAATACGATAGTTTTGAAAAGAAAAGTTTTAATAAAACATTTCCTCTCGCAAAAAATGATGTAATTCAAAGTTTTACCTTAAGAAGACTTCAAAAACTGACAAATTGAATAGAAAAAACGTCATAATGTACATATATGATATAAACCCTATGTAAAAAACGACATTTTTTTAAAAAAATATATTTCAGTAAAACATATGTTTCAAAACAATAGAAAATGGCGTAAGCGCTTTTCGACTTCTTAAAAAACTTTTATTCGTATTGATTTGTATGTGTATCTATGTCTAATTCTGTGATTTTATACAATGATTTTGTTCGAAAGACAATTGGTTAGGTAAACAGTGAATTAAAACGATAAAATGAAAATAGATGAGAAACTTACAAAATATAAGACAAAATGGGTTATAAATCCACAGGAGTGTGAATTTCATCTTCACAGACTACGTTTCGTATAAACATACGAAAGTCCCTCTTTTTTCAGTTTGTACGTGCATACTTTAATTGTCGACCAAGCGGAATCCCCAGTTGCATGAATTATATTTGCTCCTAACCAAACAGTACCTTTGTTTTTGGCTAAGGGTTCCTCAAAGTTCTTTGTTTAGCACCTTACTGGATAATTTCACTGTATATGATCGCTCGTCGTAGCAGCAGTAAAATTTCGACTACAACGCAATCATCTCAGAACACCAAAATTGTTAATTAAAAAGACCAAGTGTAGCTTGTCAAAGGCAGCATGCTTATTGCAACATTCTCGTTGAAAAAAATTGCTGTTAGAGTTTGCTGCAAATTTATCATTGCAATCGCCTTGCCTCATCTTGTACCACAATGTCAGCAATTCTAGTCGAATGATTTTGTGAAGTTGTTCCTCACTAGGTGCCATGTAAAGACTATCAGTATCCCTTTCAATCAACTCATAATTGTTTGGATTACAGAAAGAGGAAAAAAATGTATTTAAAATGCAACATTTTAAGTTTGGCACACTGGAGGATAAAAAAAGCTAATAACTATTGTTCTTTTTTGCTTGATACTTGTCTTGCTCATTTCTAGATCATAAATGTGGTCTAGAAACTCAATGGCAACTCGTTCAGGGACTTGAAAAATCTGCTGTTAATAAACTTATCCAAATGAGGCACTTTCACAAATTTTGTGCTCGTACGTCGACTGCGGTACAGTATCTGATAAGCAAGTGAACTGCTTCTAACCAACTTCATAGTGTCTGCAACGACAGTTGACTCTTTGTTCCGATTTGCGTCTTGGCGATCATCAACAACATTCTCAAGAAACGATTCAAAGCAGCGGCGGGTAGTGTATTGCAGAAGCCAAAAAACGTCTCTTAGAATCACTCTTTTTTCCAGATAGAATTAAAAAAGTGGCGTGATAATTGGTCATCGTTCAAGTTTGAAACCGGAAATTAAAATTTTCGTTGGTCTAGATAGCAATGTCTTACGTTCAGCATGCTCTTTCTTGTGCTCTCTAATGTCATCCCGTCTAATTTCACAATTTTTAAAAATAGAAAAACCTTCAAAAAACGGATTTAGTTCCTCTGGGACCTCAAGACTGCAGTCGAAAACACCAAATAGGTCTCTACTTTTAACTTTCTCAATGAGAGAGTTTTTGGAACTCGATTGTTGGAAATTTTAACATGAATTGATGAAATCTTTAACCTCATTTATGTCTTTGGTCCTCAATTTCTTCCATTGACACTCCCAGATTCCTTTTACTTCTATGCACAATCCCTGCAGGTACTCGTTTTTATCATTGTCACTTTCTCGTCACTCCAATCCCTATTCAGTGTCTTGAAAGAGAAACTGGTTTGCTTTTCGACACGCACAAAATTGGAAGAAGCAACCCTTCGCTTCGAAAACTGTGTTGCAATGGTTACAAAACCCATCAACTAAATAAGGTCCGAAATTCGGCTTCTTGTGTGCGAACTGGGTTTGCATTTTACAGCTAGTATAGGCTGTTTAAAAAACTGCGTCACCTGCTGGTCGGAGTAACTTCTCAAGTTCATTTTTGAAGTTTTTCAGTCCCTTCATTGTACTACCTTTTTGTATATGGTCCTGTTGGCATCTTTGTTATAGAAAAGGGGCGAAATTGACTTGAAATAATGCCTTCAATAGATTTCCATGAAATTTCGGACTCTCGGTCCATTGTCTCCCCGACTTAACGTCCCCCTGTTAGCCACTTTTGAATGTACTTGTCGTAGTCCTTGTCCTTGGCACAAAATTGAAAAATTAGCATCTGTTGAGGAATGGAGAAACCTGTTGGCTAAATTGGGAATAGTGTAACTCAGTTTTAACGTGTCTACTCGTTTTGAGTGGTAAAAATCAACCACCCTTTATCATAGGTTTGACATCTTTGTTGTTGTACCACCGAAGTCGCGAAACGTCTGCACTCCATCTCGTTCCCAAATCTTTTGCTGTTCCCTATAATTTTCCCTGGTGTTTCGGAGTATTTTCGTTAGTCTCATCTTCTTCAATATTGCTTCTTCTGCCGTTCCACTCTTTCTCATTTGCATGAGTTTTTCATACTCAATTATAAGTACGTTTTGGTCTTTCAGCTTGCTCCAGAAACTGTCAATTGGAGGTAGTTGGGGTACATTCAACTTTTAACTACTGTCAAACCATTCATGATGGAAGAATTTTTTCTCTTCGCTTGCTCCATAGGCTTTGTGTAAGTTATCCAGAGTTGTGGCTCATCACAAAACGTTTGGAATGTCCAGAAGCTGCAAGCCACGAATAATTTTCAAAATATTTGTTCCCCATTCGAATCACTTCGGGAACACGTGTTTTTCAATTAGGATGTGATGCAGAAAATACTTTTTTCAGGTTTAAATCTAAACGAGACCTGTTTTGAATGCAAAAACAGGAATGGTACTGTAATAGTTCTCAAAGTCGTGCTTCAAATTTGGTGACATCTTGCGCTTGCTTTTTTTTAATTTCTGAATTTGAACATCTTCGTCCTCGTCGGTTTCAGCTTTGTTCTCAAATAATTTTTCCGCGCAGTTGGGTCCCGGGTTGTCTTTCACTGAAACCAAGTGTCGAACAGTGGAATACTTTTTTGCCAGTTCCAGGACGAAATGATTCAGCTGGATTCAAAATCCCGAATTATTTGATGTGGATCTTCGTTGCAAATCAATATTGGGTCTTCAAGTTGTTTGGAAGCTATCGTTTTCCAATCCACGAAGTCAATTCTGTGTTTCTGAGAGTATCGTCGGGAATGGTTATTGACTCGGAATCGAATACCTTGAGATGAGAAAACAGCCTCAGCTCTTTTAGACCATTGATTTTAACATCTTGCAAACGATGAGAAATAGCTTCTGATAATTGATCAGCTCTTTTTGGATATTTATGGTATGTGCTTTAGGAGAAGGTTTGCTTGTGCCTTTTAAGATTGAAGAATCTGTCGAAAAACTGATCACACACACAGCAGCGGAGTTTTCTGAGAGACCTATTGATGTCTGCTGTGCAACAGATATGGTTCCCATATCTCAACAGCGAAGTTGTCCTTTTGCATTTCATCGAGGAGCAGCGAGTAATTTCAGCAAAAATTTCAGATTGAGCGTCCAAGAAAATAGGGTAAAGTTGAATGTTTCGGTCAGTCAGCTCTTCAAGTAAAGGAATCTTGTCTTCAAGTACTCCTGGAAAATTTTAACCATCTTTCTTGCCTCTGACAGAAATGTCTGCATCAATTGCCCTGTATTTTGCGGTAGCTCATTGCTGTCATGTAAGTCGTAAGCCAGTGCACAAAACATACACAAGTTGTCTTGGTAGGGCTTTTTTCGCAGTCAGTTACAAAACACTTTACTTATGGAGTCCTTAGTAGAGCTGATGGAATTGATTGTTCAAGCATTCAAGTGGAACACCACTCAGGAGAAATACAAAGAAAGTGACATTTGTAACACAATAACACTTCCTTTTCGTATCTGGACGCTGATTAATAAGATTCGGTAGAAAATCTTCACTTCCCAATTGCGATTTGAGAAAACTGAGATCTGAGTCATCAGAGACAACAATGGGAATTAAGAATACGGGGTTCTTATCTGCTGCGTAATAGTATCGAAATTTGTCCGAGTTATGCACGCTTTGAAGTACGAAACCAAATGAAACATTTATTTTAGCTGAACTTGGTAAATCATTGTAAATAAAATTCAATTTATTGATCACTCTTTCCCGGCTGAGTTCCATTAACTTGAAGTTATGCACTTTTTTTCTATACAATTCAAGCACCGAGTCGTTTAAAAGTTGCTTGACTGTTCCGAGCTCACTGTGATGAGCGGTAGAGTCTCCGTAAATAGTTAAGTCAACGTCATCGTAGGCTACTGGAGCAGAATACTGGTAATTATCATCGTTTATCATAAGTATTGTGACGCTACTTTAACTTATTTTTGTCAGTTCATTGACTTATGGTCTAATCACGTGAGAAATTTATGATCATTAACAAATGACCCAGTAGAATTGTTATTAGGTATTCATCAGACTTCACAAAGCAGAGGTTATTTCCCTCCAATTAAAATTAATTGGATCATGTGAGAGGTTTATTTATTACAATAAAGGTTTTAAAACGTGTAATGTTATAAAGTTACGAAATCGTGGGATTAATGGGAGAAAATTCGAACAGTTTTGGAAAAAATTGAGTACGTTTTGTTTCATTTTTCACAATATGTTGAAAAACGGTATTGTCAGCTCAAATTTGTTATTTTGCGGGCAAGGCTTGGTCAAATTTTCGCCAAAATTGCGTATTTTTATGCAATTGCTGGGTAATTTTTGCCAAGAGGTGGGTTTTTTTTGGCATTAATTGGTTATTATTGGCAATAATTAGGTGTTTTTTGCAGGAATTGGGTAATTATTGTCAAGAACTGGGTCATGAATTTTTTGTCATGAATTGGGTATTTTTTGCCGTAATTGGGTATTTTTTGGCAATATGTAGAAATGGGTTATTTGTTGACAGGGACTGGGTATTTTTGGCATTACTTGGGTATTTTTTTGCCAAGAATTGTTTTTTTTGGTAATATTTGGCTATTTCTTGGTAATAATTGAATGTTCTTTTGCCAGGAGTTGGGTTTTTTTTTGCCAAAACTGGGTATTGTTTGGTAAAAATTGTATATTTTTGGCATTAAGTGGGTATTTTTTGACAACAATTTAAAACGTTTTACTGTAACATTTTTTTGAAAAGTGTCGTTTTTTTGCGTAATGTTTTTAACAAATGTAAATTTCAATTTTTTATATATTTTTTTTTCCAATTTTCACTTTTTGCAATTTATGTAAAATTTTCAATTTAAGCATTTTTTTGAAAAAAAAATTTCACTAGTAAATTTTTTTCCAAATATAAAGTTTTTGGCATAAGGTTTTTTAACAAAAATATGCATTTTGATGTTTTTCTTTTTCTATTTTTCCTTTTATCAGTATGTGAAGATTTTAATGTAAAATTCTGAATTTGTTTTTTTGAATGTTTTACTAAAACAATTTTTTTTCAAAACACTTGTTTTTTACTTAAGGTTTTTAACGAAAAAACTAAATTTTGTAGTTTTTATTTTTCTATTTTTCAATATTTTACGTTTTTAACTTTTTTATGTTAAATTTTTTATTGAATTTGTTTTTTGAAAAAAATGTTTTAATAAAATAATTTTTTTTTCAAAAATGTTGTTTTTTACATTAAGTTTTAACAAAAAATGTAAATATTGATGTTCTTTTTTAATAGCCGCACAGCGTTGGCTGGGGCTATTATTGGCCTTCGCTTGGTTTTTTATTTCGTCGCGATTTTTGTTACGACCATATGACGTCACAACCCCTTCAAATCTGCTCTTTGTTCATTCGTTCATGCAATTTCAACCGAAGTGCGTCATTTTTCCCTCTTATTGGAGCGAGTTTTTTTGTTCATTCGCGTGATTAAATTTTTGGTCACACTTGACTCAACTCACTCTCAAAAAGTGACTTTTATTTACTTTAATTCAAAGAGATAAGTTCAAATGGGTTTGTTTGTCACTCTAAATGAAAGGTATTTGAGAGCAGCTAATAGAGGCAGCAAAACTTATACAGATTTTCAATCAAAATATAACATATCAGCCTTCAATGAAAAGGCGAATTTTTTTTGGTCTGTCTTTTTTACTGTGTTTTTTTAGACTGCAGATCTACGAAGCTATTGCGGCTATTTTCTGGCAATCTGCCAGCTATGTTTTTTCTAATTTTCGGTTATTGAAGATGTTTATGCAAAGTTTTTGTTCAATTGAATTTTTAAAAACCAATGTCGCTTTACTTAAATATATATTTTTTTCAAATACCGTGTTTTTACATAGGCTTTTCAACAAAAAATGTATTTTCTGATTTTTATTTTTCTATTTCTATTTTCGAAGTTTTTTTCGCAAATTTTTTAACGAAGCCAGAAATCTTAAATATCGATTTATCACAGTTGTGGAAAACTTATTAATTAGATTTGTGAAAATCAATAGCAAAGTAAGCTTTTGATGACAAACTCAAATTATATATTTTCCATATTAAACAGTTACATTTGGGTAGTATGCTTTACTCCTTTAAAATTTCCGATTTACACAACGTCTCATGGCAACCAAATTTCAGAGTAAACCCCAGGATACAGTTGTTGCGTGGTGACAATTACTGACTTCATGCATCCCTAGGGGTTTACTCTGAAATTTGTTTGTCATGAGACGTTATGTAGATCTGAGTTTTTAAAGAAGGTTAGTATTTTAGCCAAATGTACTTGTTTAAATTGAAAAAATAAAAATATAAATTTGTCATTAAAGCTTACTTTGCGATAGATTTTCGAAAAAGATTGTCAATAAGTTCTCCCACAATCGTAATAAATTGATATTTACTATTTTCGACTTGGTTAAAAAAAACTTCAAAAACTGAGAAAAAATAAAAATCAAGAAATGGAATTTTTTCCAAAAGCTTATGTTAAAATTGGTATGAAAACAAAACATTTAAGTAAAGCGACATTCTTTTTTTTAAAAAAAAGCTAATTGGAGGAAAATTTTGCCGAAAAAAGTTCAAATACTTAAAATGGAATATTTAAAAAAGGAAAGCATCAGCATTTACATTATCTGTTAAAAACATTATAAAAAACAACAGTTTCGAAAAAAAATTATATTAGTAAAAGAACAATTTTCTTTCAAAAAAGACATTTATATTAACAAATTTTACATAACAAAATTTCAAAAACTGTAAAAGAAAAAAAAATAAAAAACATCAAAATTTACATTATGCTGAAAACATTATGGAAAAAGCGACTTCTGAAAAGAAATTTTTTAGTAAAGTAACATTTCTTTTCAAATAAGATAAATAGATTGAAAATTTTAAATTAAACTTTTAAAAAACTTTAAAATAAAACTGTAAAAAGGAAAGAGTAAAATAAAAAAATCAAAATTTACTTTTTTTAATGACCTTATGTTAAAATCGATAAATTAAAAAAAATTTTAGTGAAACATTCCTTCTCCAAAAATAAAATATGTTTCAAAAATTTACATTAAAAAACTTCAAAAACTTATAGAATAAAATAATAGAATAATAGAAAAACATAAAAATGTACATATTTGACAAAAACCTAGGTAAAAAACGACTTTTGAAAATTATTTTAGTAGAATAACGTTATTTAAAATTAAGATAATTAGATTGAAAATTTTACATTGAACTTCAAAAACTGAAAAATGGAACAACAAAGAAATAAAAAAAATAAAAATTTAAATTTTTTGTTCAAAACCTTATGTAAAAAACAATAATTTTGAACAGAAAATGTTTTGAACAAAAAAAAATTAAATCGAAAATTTAAATTAAATTAACTTCAAAAACTGACAAATGGACAAATTGAAAAATAAAAAAACAACAGAATTTACTGTTTTGGTTAACACCTCATGTAAAATACGATAGTTTTGAAAAGAAAAGTTTTAATAAAACATTTCCTCTCGCAAAAATGATGTAATTCAAAGTTTTACCTTAAGAAGACTTCAAAAACTGACAAATTGAATAGAAAAAACGTCATAATGTACATATATGATATAAACCCTATGTAAAAAACGACATTTTTTTAAAAAAATATATTTCAGTAAAACATATGTTTCAAAACAATAGAAAATGGCGTAAGCGCTTTTCGACTTCTTAAAAAACTTTTATTCGTATTGATTTGTATGTGTATCTATGTCTAATTCTGTGATTTTATACAATGATTTTGTTCGAAAGACAATTGGTTAGGTAAACAGTGAATTAAAACGATAAAATGAAAATAGATGAGAAACTTACAAAATATAAGACAAAATGGGTTATAAATCCACAGGAGTGTGAATTTCATCTTCACAGACTACGTTTCGTATAAACATACGAAAGTCCCTCTTTTTTCAGTTTGTACGTGCATACTTTAATTGTCGACCAAGCGGAATCCCCAGTTGCATGAATTATATTTGCTCCTAACCAAACAGTACCTTTGTTTTTGGCTAAGGGTTCCTCAAAGTTCTTTGTTTAGCACCTTACTGGATAATTTCACTGTATATGATCGCTCGTCGTAGCAGCAGTAAAATTTCGACTACAACGCAATCATCTCAGAACACCAAAATTGTTAATTAAAAAGACCAAGTGTAGCTTGTCAAAGGCAGCATGCTTATTGCAACATTCTCGTTGAAAAAAATTGCTGTTAGAGTTTGCTGCAAATTTATCATTGCAATCGCCTTGCCTCATCTTGTACCACAATGTCAGCAATTCTAGTCGAATGACCTTGTTCCTCACTAGGTGCCATGTAAAGACTATCAGTATCCCTTTCAATCAACTCATAATTGTTTGGATTACAGAAAGAGGAAAAAAATGTATTTAAAATGCAACATTTTAAGTTTGGCACACTGGAGGATAAAAAAAGTTAATAACTATTGTTCTTTTTTGCTTGATACTTGTCTTGCTCATTTCTAGATCATAAATGTGGTCTAGAAACTCAATGGCAACTCGTTCAGGGACTTGAAAAATCTGCTGTTAATAAACTTATCCAAATGAGGCACTTTCACAAATTTTGTGCTCGTACGTCGACTGCGGTACAGTATCTGATAAGCAAGTGAACTGCTTCTAACCAACTTCATAGTGTCTGCAACGACAGTTGACTCTTTGTTCCGATTTGCGTCTTGGCGATCATCAACAACATTCTCAAGAAACGATTCAAAGCAGCGGCGGGTAGTGTATTGCAGAAGCCAAAAAACGTCTCTTAGAATCACTCTTTTTTCCAGATAGAATTAAAAAAGTGGCGTGATAATTGGTCATCGTTCAAGTTTGAAACCGGAAATTAAAATTTTCGTTGGTCTAGATAGCAATGTCTTACGTTCAGCATGCTCTTTCTTGTGCTCTCTAATGTCATCCCGTCTAATTTCACAATTTTTAAAAATAGAAAAACCTTCAAAAAACGGATTTAGTTCCTCTGGGACCTCAAGACTGCAGTCGAAAACACCAAATAGGTCTCTACTTTTAACTTTCTCAATGAGAGAGTTTTTGGAACTCGATTGTTGGAAATTTTAACATGAATTGATGAAATCTTTAACCTCATTTATGTCTTTGGTCCTCAATTTCTTCCATTGACACTCCCAGATTCCTTTTACTTCTATGCACAATCCCTGCAGGTACTCGTTTTTATCATTGTCACTTTCTCGTCACTCCAATCCCTATTCAGTGTCTTGAAAGAGAAACTGGTTTGCTTTTCGACACGCACAAAATTGGAAGAAGCAACCCTTCGCTTCGAAAACTGTGTTGCAATGGTTACAAAACCCATCAACTAAATAAGGTCCGAAATTCGGCTTCTTGTGTGCGAACTGGGTTTGCATTTTACAGCTAGTATAGGCTGTTTAAAAAACTGCGTCACCTGCTGGTCGGAGTAACTTCTCAAGTTCATTTTTGAAGTTTTTCAGTCCCTTCATTGTACTACCTTTTTGTATATGGTCCTGTTGGCATCTTTGTTATAGAAAAGGGGCGAAATTGACTTGAAATAATGCCTTCAATAGATTTCCATGAAATTTCGGACTCTCGGTCCATTGTCTCCCCGACTTAACGTCCCCCTGTTAGCCACTTTTGAATGTACTTGTCGTAGTCCTTGTCCTTGGCACAAAATGGAAAAATTAGCATCTGTTGAGGAATGGAGAAACCTGTTGGCTAAATTGGGAATAGTGTAACTCAGTTTTAACGTGTCTACTCGTTTTGAGTGGTAAAAATCAACCACCCTTTATCATAGGTTTGACATCTTTGTTGTTGTACCACCGAAGTCGCGAAACGTCTGCACTCCATCTCGTTCCCAAATCTTTTGCTGTTCCCTATAATTTTCCCTGGTGTTTCGGAGTATTTTCGTTAGTCTCATCTTCTTCAATATTGCTTCTTCTGCCGTTCCACTCTTTCTCATTTGCATGAGTTTTTCATACTCAATTATAAGTACGTTTTGGTCTTTCAGCTTGCTCCAGAAACTGTCAATTGGAGGTAGTTGGGATACATTCAACTTTTAACTACTGTCAAACCTTTCATGATGGAAGAATTTTTTCTCTTCGCTTGCTCCATAGGCTTTGTGTAAGTTATCCAGAGTTGTGGCTCATCACAAAACGTTTGGAATGTCCAGAAGCTGCAAGCCACGAATAATTTTCAAAATATTTGTTCCCCATTCGAATCACTTCGGGAACACGTGTTTTTCAATTAGGATGTGATGCAGAAAATACTTTTTTCAGGTTTAAATCTAAACGAGACCTGTTTTGAATGCAAAAACAGGAATGGTACTGTAATAGTTCTCAAAGTCGTGCTTCAAATTTGGTGACATCTTGCGCTTGCTTTTTTTTAATTTCTGAATTTGAACATCTTCGTCCTCGTCGGTTTCAGCTTTGTTCTCAAATAATTTTTCCGCGCAGTTGGGTCCCGGGTTGTCTTTCACTGAAACCAAGTGTCGAACAGTGGAATACTTTTTTGCCAGTTCCAGGACGAAATGATTCAGCTGGATTCAAAATCACGAATTATTTGATGTGGATCTTCGTTGCAAATCAATATTGGGTCTTCAAGTTGTTTGGAAGCTATCGTTTTCCAATCCACGAAGTCAATTCTGTGTTTCTGAGAGTATCGTCGGGAATGGTTATTGACTCGGAATCGAATACCTTGAGATGAGAAAACAGCCTCAGCTCTTTTAGACCATTGATTTTAACATCTTGCAAACGATGAGAAATAGCTTCTGATAATTGATCAGCTCTTTTTGGATATTTATGGTATGTGCTTTAGGAGAAGGTTTGCTTGTGCCTTTTAAGATTGAAGAATCTGTCGAAAAACTGATCACACACACAGCAGCGGAGTTTTCTGAGAGACCTATTGATGTCTGCTGTGCAACAGATATGGTTCCCATATCTCAACAGCGAAGTTGTCCTTTTGCATTTCATCGAGGAGCAGCGAGTAATTTCAGCAAAAATTTCAGATTGAGCGTCCAAGAAAATAGGGTAAAGTTGAATGTTTCGGTCAGTCAGCTCTTCAAGTAAAGGAATCTTGTCTTCAAGTACTCCTGGAAAATTTTAACCATCTTTCTTGCCTCTGACAGAAATGTCTGCATCAATTGCCCTGTATTTTGCGGTAGCTCATTGCTGTCATGTAAGTCGTAAGCCAGTGCACAAAACATACACAAGTTGTCTTGGTAGGGCTTTTTTCGCAGTCAGTTACAAAACACTTTACTTATGGAGTCCTTAGTAGAGCTGATGGAATTGATTGTTCAAGCATTCAAGTGGAACACCACTCAGGAGAAATACAAAGAAAGTGACATTTGTAACACAATAACACTTCCTTTTCGTATCTGGACGCTGATTAATAAGATTCGGTAGAAAATCTTCACTTCCCAATTGCGATTTGAGAAAACTGAGATCTGAGTCATCAGAGACAACAATGGGAGTTAAGAATACGGGGTTCTTATCTGCTGCGTAATAGTATCGAAATTTGTCCGAGTTATGCACGCTTTGAAGTACGAAACCAAATGAAACATTTATTTTAGCTGAACTTGGTAAATCATTGTAAATAAAATTCAATTTATTGATCACTCTTTCCCGGCTGAGTTCCATTAACTTGAAGTTATGCACTTTTTTTCTATACAATTCAAGCACCGAGTCGTTTAAAAGTTGCTTGACTGTTCCGAGCTCACTGTGATGAGCGGTAGAGTCTCCGTAAATAGTTAAGTCAACGTCATCGTAGGCTACTGGAGCAGAATACTGGTAATTATCATCGTTTATCATAAGTATTGTGACGCTACTTTAACTTATTTTTGTCAGTTCATTGACTTATGGTCTAATCACGTGAGAAATTTATGATCATTAACAAATGACCCAGTAGAATTGTTATTAGGTATTCATCAGACTTCACAAAGCAGAGGTTATTTCCCTCCAATTAAAATTAATTGGATCATGTGAGAGGTTTATTTATTACAATAAAGGTTTTAAAACGTGTAATGTTATAAAGTTACGAAATCGTGGGATTAATGGGAGAAAATTCGAACAGTTTTGGAAAAAATTGAGTACGTTTTGTTTCATTTTTCACAATATGTTGAAAAACGGTATTGTCAGCTCAAATTTGTTATTTTGCGGGCAAGGCTTGGTCAAATTTTCGCCAAAATTGCGTATTTTTATGCAATTGCTGGGTAATTTTTGCCAAGAGGTGGGTTTTTTTGGCATTAATTGGTTATTATTGGCAATAATTAGGTGTTTTTTGCAGGAATTGGGTAATTATTGTCAAGAACTGGGTCATGAATTTTTTGTCATGAATTGGGTTTTTTTTGCCGTAATTGGGTATTTTTTGGCAATATGTAGAAATGGGTTATTTGTTGAAAGGGACTGGGTATTTTTGGCATTACTTGGGTATTTTTTTGCCAAGAATTGTTTTTTTTGGTAATATTTGGCTATTTCTTGGTAATAATTGAATGTTCTTTTGCCAGGAGTTGGGTTTTTTTTTGCCAAAACTGGGTATTGTTTGGTAAAAATTGTATATTTTTGGCATTAAGTGGGTATTTTTTGACAACAATCGGGTGTTTTTTGGTTAGAAAAATTATTAATTGGCAAAAATTGGCTCAAAGTCGTGCTTCAAATTTGGTGACATCTTGCGCTTGCTTTTTAATTTCTGAATTTGAACATCTTCGTCCTCGTCGGTTTCAGCTTCGTTCTCAAATAATTTTTCCGCGCAGTTGGGTCCCGGGTTGTCTTTCACTGAAACCAAGTGTCGAACAGTGGAATACTTTTTTGCCAGTTCCAGGACGAAATGATTCAGCTTTTCTCTCATTAAAATAGTATTCTTTTCTGCTATGTGTTAAGTTGGATTCAAAATCACGAATTATTTGATGTGGATCTTCGTTGCAAATCAATAATGGGTCTTCAAGTTGTTTGGAAGCTTTCGACACGCTAATGTTTTCCAATCCAAGAAGTCAATTCTGTGTTTCTGAGAGTATCGTCGGGAATGGTTATTGACTCGGAATCGAATACGTTGAGATGAGAAAACAGCCTCAGCTCTTTTAGACCATTGATTTTAACGTCTTGCAAACGATGAGAAATAGCTTCTGATAATTGATCAGCTCTTTTTGGATATTTATGTTATGTGCTTTAGAAGAAGTTTTGCTTGTGCCTTTTAAGATTAAAGAATCTGTCGAAAAACTGATCACATACACATCAGCGGAGTTTTCTGAGAGACCTATTGATGTCTGCTGTGCAACAGATGTGGTTCCCATATCTCAACAGCGAAGTTGTCCTTTTGCATTTCATCGAGGAGCAGCGACTAATTTTAGCAAAAATTTCAGATTGAGCGTCAAAGAAAATAGGGTAAAGTTGAATGTTTCAGCCAGTCAGCTCTGCAAGTAAAGGAATCTTGTCTTCAAGTACTCCTGGAAAATTTTAACCATCTTTCTTGCCTCTGACAGAAATGTCTGCATCAATTTCATTGAATTTTGATGTAGCTCATTGCTGTCATATAAGTCGAATGCCAGTGCACGGAAGTGACATTTGTAATACAATAAAATTTTCATTTCGTATCTGGACGCTAATTAATAAGATTCGGTAGAAAATCTTCACTTCTCAATTTTGATTTGAGAAAACTGAGACCTGAGTCATCAGAGACAACAATGGGAATTAAGAATACGGGGTTCTTATCTGCTGCGTAATAGTATCGAAATTTGTCCGAGTTATGCACGCTTTGAAGTACGAAACCAAATGAAACATTTATTTTAGCTGAACTTGGTAAATCATTGTAAATAAAATTCAATTTATTGATCACTCTTTCCCGGCTGAGTTCCATTAACTTGAAGTTATGCACTTTTTTTCTATACAATTCAAGCACCGAGTCGTTTAAAAGTTGCTTGACTGTTCCGAGCTCACTGTGATGAGCGGTAGAGTCTCCGTAAATAGTTAAGTCAACGTCATCGTAGGCTACTGGAGCAGAATACTGGTAATTATCATCGTTTGTCATAAGTATTGTGACGCTACTTTAACTTATTTTTGTCAGTTCATTGACTTATGGTCTAATCACGTGAGAAATTTATGATCATTAACAAATGACCCAGTAGAATTGTTATTAGGTATTCATCAGACTTCACAAAGCAGAGGTTATTTCCCTGCAATTAAAATTAATTGGATCATGTGAGAGGTTTATTTATTACAATAAAGGTTTTAAAACGTGTAATGTTATAAAGTTACGAAATCGTGGGATTAATGGGAGAAAATACGAACAGTTTTGGAAAAAATTGAGTACGTTTTGTTTAATTTTTCAGAATATGTTGATGAAAAACGGTATTGTCAGCTCAAATTTGTTATTTTGCGGGCAAGGCTTGGTCAATTTTTCGCCAAAATTGCGTATTTTTATGCAATTACTGGGTAATTTTTGCCAAGAGGTGGGTATTTTTGGCATTAATTGGTTATTATTGGCAATAATTCGGTGTTTTTTGCAGGAATTGGGTAATTATTGTCAAGAACTGGGTATTTTTTGTCATGAATTGGGTATTTTTTGCCGTAATTGGGTATTTTTGGCAATAATTGGGTATAAACTTGGGTGTTTTTTGGTAGAAATGGGTTATTTGTTGACAGGGACTGGGTATTTTTGGCATTACTTGGGTATTGTTTTGCCAAGAATTGTTTTTTTTTGGTAATATTTTGCTATTTCTTGGTAATAATTGAATGTTCTTTTGCCAGGAGTTGGGTATTTTTTGCCAAAACTGGGTATTGTTTGGTAAAAATTGGATATTTTTGGCATTAAGTGGGTATTTTTTGACAACAATCGGGTGTTTTTTGGTTAGAAAAATTAGTAAAATTGGCAAAAATTGGCTCAAAGTCGTGCCTCAAATTTGGTGACATCTTCCGCTTGCTTTTTTTTATTTCTGAATTTGAACATCTTCGTCCTCTTCGGTTTCAGCTTCGTTCTCAAATAATTTTTCTGCGCAGTTGCGTCCCGGGTTGTCTTTCACTGAAACCAAGTGTCGAACAGTGGAATACTTTTTTGCCAGTTCCAGGACGAAATGATTCAGCTTTTCTCTCATTAAAATAGTATTCTTTTCTGCTCTGTGTTAAGTTGGATTCAAAATCACGAATTATTTGATGTGGATCTTCGTTGCAAATCAATATTGGGTCTTCAAGTTGTTTGGAAGCTATCGACACGCTAATGTTTTCCAATCCACGAAGTCAATTCTGTGTTTCTGAGAGTATCGTCGGGAATGGTTATTGACTCGGAATCGAATACCTTGAGATGAGAAAACAGCCTCAGCTCTTTTAGACCATTGATTTTAACGTCTTGCAAACGATGAGAAATAGCTTCTGATAATTGATCAGCTCTTTTTGTATATTTGTGGTATGTGCTTTAGGAGAAGTTTTGCTTGTGCCTTTTAAGATTGAAGAATCTGTCGAAAAACTGATCACATACACAGCAGCGGAGTTTTCTGAGAGACCTATTGATGTCTGCTGTGCAACAGATATGTCTCCCATATCTCAACAGCGAAGTTGTCCTTTTGCATTTCATCGAGGAGCAGCGAGTAATTTCAGCAAAAATTTCAGATTGAGCGTCAAAGAAAATAGTGTAAAGTTGAATGTTTCGGCCGGACAGCTCTTCAAGTAAAGGAATCTTGTCTTCAAATACTCCTGGAAAATTTTAACCATCTTTCTTGCCTCTGGCAGAAATGTCTGCATCAATTTCCTTGTATTTTGCGGTAGCTCGTCGCTGTCATGTAAGTCGTAAGCCAGTGCACAAAACATACACAAGTTGTCTTGGTAGGGCTTTTTTCGCAGTCAGTTACAAAACACTTAACTTATGGAGTCCTTAGTAGAGTTGATGGAATCGATTGTTCAAGCATTCAAGCGGAACACCACTCAGGAGAAATACAAAGAAAGTGACATTTGTAACACAATAACACTTCCTTTTCATATCTGGACGCTGATTAATAAGATTCGGTAGAAAATCTTCACTTCCCAATTGTGATCTGAGAAAACTGAGATCTGAGTCATCAGAGACAACAATGGGAATTAAGAATACGGGGTTGTTATCTGCTGCGTAATAGTATCGAAATTTGTCCGAGTTTTGAACGCTTTGAAGTACAAAACCAAATGAAGCATTTATTTTAGCTGAACTTGGTTAATCATTGTAAATAAAATTCAATTTATTGGTCACTCTTTCCCGGCTGAGTTCCATTAACTTGAAGTTATGCACTTTTTTTCTATACAATTCAAGCACCGAGTCGTTTAAAATTTGCATGACTGTTCCGAGCTCACTGTCATGAGCGGTAGAGTCTACGTAGATAGTTAAGTCAACGTCATCGTAGGCTACTGGAGCAGAATACTGGTAATTATCATCGTTTATCATAATTATTTTGACGCTACTTTAACTTATTTTTGTCAGTTCAGTGACTTATTGTCTAATCACGTGAGAAATTTATGATCATTAACAAATGAGCCAGTAGAATTGTTATTAGGTATGCACAAAGCAGAGTTTATTTCCCTCCAATTAAAATTAATTGGATCATGTGAGAGGTTTATTTATTACAATAAAGGTTTTAAAACGTGTAATGTTATAAAGTTACGAAATCGTGGGATTAATGGGAGAAAATACGAACGGTTTTGGAAAAAATTGAGTACGTTTTGTTTAATTTTTCAGAATATGTTGATGAAAAACGGTATTGTCAGCTCAAATTTGTTATTTTGCGGGCAAGGCTTGGTCAAATTTTCGCCAAAATTGCGTATTTTTATGCAATTGCTGGGTAATTTTTGCCAAGAGGTGGGTTTTTTTGGCATTAATTGGTTATTATTGGCAATAATTAGGTGTTTTTTGCAGGAATTGGGTAATTATTGTCAAGAACTGGGTCATGAATTTTTTGTCATGAATTGGGTATTTTTTGCCGTAATTGGGTATTTTTTTGGCAATAATTGGGTATAAACTTGGGTGTTTTTTGGTAGAATTGGGTTATTTGTTGACAGGGACTGGGTATTTTTGGCATTACTTGGGTATTTTTTTGCCAAGAATTGTTTTTTTTTGGTAATATTTGGCTATTTCTTGGTAATAATTGAATGTTCTTTTGCCAGGAGTTGGGTATTTTTTTTTTGCCAAAACTGGGTATTGTTTGGTAAAAATTGGATATTTTTGGCATTAAGTGGGTATTTTTTGACAACAATCAGGTGTTTTTTGGTTAGAAAAATTAGTAAAATTGGCCAAACTTACTTATATTAGCAAAAAATTGATTAAATTCTAGTAAAAATTTCAATGAATTTCAATGAAAAATGTTAAAATATTTTTTTCTTTTCGTAAATGAGTGAATGAAAGTTAGAATTGTGAAATTTATGAGCGAACGAATTGTATGAAAGTAAAAGTTCTACAGATATATTTCTCTAAGTAGATAAGATTAGCTGAAGTATTTTGGAACGGAAACAACTGGATGCATAACCCCTGGGGTAATTAAGATAATTACCCCTGGGGTAATTATGATAATTTGACAGGTCTTTTTTTTCTCCCTCTTTTATTTAGGTACATCTTTTGAAATTGGATGAAAAGAGGCTATACCTAATTTTAATACATAGGTAAATCCTTTTACCCCCCCCCCCCCACTCTTGCTCAACTATTACTACCAAGCCAAATGAACGAATGAAAGCACTCTTAGCTCCAAAAAGAGATAAATGACATTCTGCTCCATATGTTGGTTAGTTACATAATCATTTTTAAACCCAAACGTTAACTTTGTAGGTCTAAGAGTTTGTGAAATTGAATCTGTTTCACAAAGCTGGGCAAGAGATTATATAAGATCAAATTATGATTTACTATTAGCAAAACTTTCAAATTATGTAAGATTAATACTAAAATGTTAAATTATTTAAGATAAATAACGTTTAAAAGGGTTATTTTCTGTTCTAAGCGCATTCAGCGTTGAAATTACATATTTTGAATTTCATAGCGCTCATGGCTTAGTTTTGCATTTGCCGTGCAACATATATTAGCAAACTTTATCAAATTTCATTTTTTTTTTTGAAGAAATGTCCGTTTTAAGCTGCAGTTTCCATCAGCTTCTAGAGTGAAGGAAGCCAGTGAAGGAAACCTGATTGAATAGCAGGTTGTTGTATCCTATATCCTGTATGGCTTGTTCTCTTCAAATTGCCATTAAGGCCGCTATTAAAACTGAAATTTGTTTTGTCAGTCACAAATGTCATGGCAATTTGTTGTTCAAATAGTAGTCATCCGATATTGATGGCAATGGAAACTGGTTCATGGCAGTTAAATATCAAAACAAACCACGATTCATTCGCTTGTGTTCGTACTATTTGCTCACATTGGGCGAACCTTGTGTTTCTTCTTGCTTATTGGCAGCTCTTGGGCTATTTGTTGTTTGGTAAAATTTGACAAATTTATTAATTGAAGCGCTGTCAGAACTGAAGAAAAATTGACGGTCGTGGAATGAAAAGAGCCTTCAGAGTTTTAATTTTGACAGCTTATGTCGGTTAGTTTTTTAAAGAAGTATTTTATTGGATAATAATAGCTTTTTGTGGGTTTCGAAGAATGTAAGCAATCCTTTTGAGTGAGTATCGCCATATTCACGTGACTATGAGGTTTTTACTGCTTTATATTTTTGTCTGGAAGGGTGATATCATCCGCTCATTAAACCGCACCACAACGCGTGTATTTAAGAAATTAACGCTCATGACCAAAAAAATATAAAGCAGTCTATAATTGCTCTGCTGATGTATCAAGTTTTAAATGATGTTTGGTCACTTCAGCTTTATATAAGCATCACAGTTTCCAGCTGACGATCAAAATGAATTTCCAAGTCACATCAACTGGTCATCAGTTTTTTTTTACCTTTTCGGGTTCGTGTTTTAAAATTTATGAGACATTTTTGCCTGGAAATCATAATTTACATTTACTTCATGAAAATCTTTTATTTGTGAAATACACTTTGAATAAAAAAACTGCCTTTGTATATTTATGATTTCTAGGACCAAATTTTTTACTACAGTTATTGGCGGGATAATAAAATCGTGATAAAGAATAAATTTGGGGAAAAAACCTAAACAACTTGAAAACGGATACTCCAATTAAAAGCAAAAGTTTCGAAAAGCAAAATTAACATGACGCGCAGTTTTATGTAACTTACATCTCTAAATCTCCCCTTCCCTAGTTGTTCCGACCAACATTATTGGGGGGGGGGGGGGGGGGGGGCAAATACTCAACTGTTTTTTTTTCAATCAGTTTCCGCCGATCGATATATTCATCGTACAGGGTTGTGAGTGATATCATTGTGAAGCTTTTACGTCGTAAAAGTTCAAATATAAATATTTTTTTTTGAATTTCGATTTTTCCGAGGAGTTTCGGTTTACGGAGGTTTAAAATTTGTGAACGTTAGCCTAACTTCCGTTCTTTTGTTCAAATTGACCAGTTTGACCAGTGGCGCAGACATCAAAAATGCTAACACGATCTTCCTTATTCAAATATTGGCTAATTGAACCTCGGGTTCCTCAAAAAAATTTCTGGAAACAAACTCTTTGCCGTCTTTCGCTAGTTCAAACCCATAATCATTTAAAAATGTATAGTTTTTTTGATATTTTAAGATTTCGTTTTGCCAAAAAGTTACGCCATATTCCAGAACAAGTGCGCTTTTTAACAGACGCGCAGCGATAGCAAGGCCGGTAATGGTCAAATCGTTGAGTTTTTTTATCGATGAAAAGGGATTCGGGTTTTATTTTGGGTCTGTCCTTATTGACATATCTTTTTTGTTTTTTTTTTCATCCCAATTACGTGAAAGTCTCTTTTAATTTCAATTGATAAGAGGTTTTTAATATTTCCAAAAAGGTGCGATAAAACATTTTTAATTTTTATGAGTAAAGCTCGTGGTTTTTATGACTCTGACAAATGGTTTTTCGTAAATTTTAAATAAATTCGTGAGATTTGCAAGCATTTTATGTTCTTTTTGTAGTGTTATGGCTGAGTGTAACTAATCAGATCTCTAATTTGGTAACTACGAACTTTTTAAGAAACTACTTGCTGTTTTCAGTTGATACATAATGTTTCTTTGGTAATATAACTCGATAAGTGTGCAAAATTCTTCACTAGTTTTTGAAATATTGACTTTTCGGTCAAAAGAGCTATTTCGGTAACAAATGTTACGTTTTCGGTTTAACGCAAAGGCAAGAAACTGCAAGAGCAAAAACAGTTTTGGTCTGGTTTTAGAATTTTTTAACTCAAAAACTATTCGATTGTAATGGGTTGCTGTATATATTTTTTCAATTTTTTTTTTGACTTTTTTGTCACATACCAGAATTATTGTTACATACCAAGATCAAACTTAAATTAATGACAATTTAAATTTACGGGCAAAGGGAAGCAAATGAGCAAACGCTAGAATTTCACTGAAAGGCATATGGTTTTCTGGCTTCAACATACTTTGCCTAGAATTGTTCGTGAAATTTTGAGTTATGCCTGTATTCAGTGTTAATGTGTAGTTCTTTACAAAGTCTCACTAATAACAAGAAATCAGTTTTCTATGCAGTAACAATTTAAACTGTTTGCCCATTTTTTGTTCATGCATTTTATGTCGTTTTGTTTGTTGTTTTGTTTATTTTGTTTTAAAAAATATGTTCTTTTTCAGATTTGCCTTTTTCAATCATATTTCTGCAACCTTTTAGCGTATTCTCATAGAAAAGATTGGTCCCATTTTTTGAGTGAATTATGATGTATTTTTGATTTTTTCTTTTTGAATAAACATTGGTTTTCTGGCGTTGATAATACGAGTTTTCTTAATTTCTTGTAATTTTTTTCCGACCTTTTCCAGTTTTGAGGTCCTCTTTTGCTGTTTTGTCGGTCATCACTTTATTGGCATATTATTGAAAAAACACATATCGCATTAATGGCATTGAACTTGGGCAAAATTGATTATATTCAATTTTTAAGTGAAAAGAATTTGATCGTATTGGCTTCGACACTTTTTGGTTTTTGCCTGTATTGTTTCTTTTTGGTAGTCGTATGACATCCCGGATAATGACAAGTCTCAATGGTTTTTTATGAAGATAGAATTGAAGCCATTGAAAGAGTTCAGTTGATAGCTAATTGATTTCATAACTTTGAATATAATTATTTTCAAAAAAGTGTAAATGTATTTTGTAACTTTGCTCTTTTCTTTTCTGTGCACTGGTTATTATTCTCAAAAAAATAGGTCCCGTACTTTTTCTCGTTAAATTCAAGTCATTTAGTTTACATTTTATATTTGGCTCTTTTGCTTTTTTCACGAATCTTTTCAAAAGTTTTGGTCGTAAGTATTGCTGGTTGTTTTTAATTGATGTTGTTGTTTGTCTTGTCTCTTACATTCGTTAATTGTAGTCGTCATCGGCCCTCTAATAGTTTATTGTCGTTTCCGTAGCGTTTGGAGCTTAAAGGATTTTTAAATGGAGAAACCAAGTATTTTTGCACAATAAATGATTTTTTGAAAGTTTTCTATCCCTTCTACATTTGGTGGACATTTAAGCGAAAACGTGTTTGAGCAGATTCGGAACATTATGCGCAACCGCACACTACCGAGCCTCATTGTTGCATTAAATGGGACATCTATTGAAACAGTCTGAAAACGAATTTATTATATACAATGAGTCCATTAGTTCATTAATCTATTACCTATTATCTTTATTTTATAAATCAAATGTCCATAGAAAGACAAGGAACTACTAGGAAAGCTGAAATATACACGCAAAACTGTTGTTGCAAAATTTTAATTCAATTTCCTTTAAATTCAATTTAACTGATCTAATTATGCTTAATGAGCAAGCTGTTTTCAAATTGAGGGCAAAATTTTTTGCCGAATGGGTTTCAATTTTTGTGCTCTAATGATAATTTAAATACATTATCTAAGATAATGAAGCTAGGCTCGTTTGGTAATAAGTGATCTTCTCTTTTTGATTGGAAAAAATGAGGGTCCTAAGCATCCTCAGAACACATATTTAGGCTTATCTATTCCATTTCTGTTCATCACAATACACAATAAATATTGTTGTATTTCATGTATCTATGGAAGTGGCTTGTTTTACATCACTAATGAGTTCATTAAGATCTGAAATGTCAATTAGAAGTAAAAATTTGAAAATTTTTCAACTCGTACCTGATTAAAGTATGGAAAAGTTTAAATCGGTCATGATGGAAAAACAAGTTTTTTTTTTAAATTCAAAATTCAGTCACCTAAATTGGCGTGAACAAAAATTACGCTAACGTAAGCCTCTCCCTCCTACTCTATAAAGATCTGTAATCATTATCAGTCTTCAACTTTTAAAAGAAATACGCTTGCTTAGTGCGATCATCCATTCTTTTCCACGTCCCAGTTAAGGCTAGATATGTTTTTTTTTTCTCATTTTTGTAAAATACTACACCGAGTGACTCCAAAAACACTTGGCTGATGCAAATCTCAAATGCAAAAACAGTAGCATCTGATTGGTACATTAAAAATGACCTTCCAATTGCTACAGTATAGACGTTTATACCATTAATGAGTGTTCTCGAATTGATATTGTTAGATGAATGCGAGAGAACAACCAACTCTAAATTGTAAAGATGTATCCTGTAAGAGATGCCCAATTTCGAGAGCTAACGAATTATCGGCTTAATGGTACCTACACTAGCCTTGTAAGTAAGAGATGTTGATTGAAATCCAGTACTGGTTTGTTTTCACTTCGCAGTGGTTACGCTTGCTTAAACCCTAACAGATATAATTTGATGCTTAATTTTAGTAAGTGTGGTATGCGCTCAAACGTGGGTTGGGGCTGCAGACGAAGACTATGGAGACCAACGGAGAGATGACAGGGAGACGGATGAGCCTGGTTTTGACAAATTCACCGATTTGAAGCCTAATTCAGAGCTCTACAAGCGTATGAAAGAACAAGCTAGCAAATTCGCTCCTCACGACCCAGATTACACTGAAAATCGCCGATATGATGACAAAGGAAGCCACGGCAGCTTTGATTCCTACCACGATATTGCATCTGACAATGACAGACGGGTTCCTTTTGGCTACGATGACCGAGATCGCTATGATGATAGAGATCGTTATGGGAGTGAGCAGGGAAAATATCCTCCATTCGATGCTTACAATCAGTTTGACGAGGACTACAACTATGATTCAATGGGTTATGGGGGACATCCGGGAAATCCTCATCATCGGTACGCTCCTTGTTCTAACATCCCTGGGGGACTGACTCGTATGGCCACAGGAGTTGACATCACTTTGTTGGAACTGTTTACCGTCCAGAATTCGCAACCTGCTGGCTTTAAAGGTCCGATTTTTGATTTCACATGCGACGAAGGAAAACTGTGGACAAACGCGTACAACACGAAGACATATCAGATCCCGGATCAAGTTTGGAAGATCGAAAATGTGCCTGGCGAATCGTTAAACAAAGTTGCCACGGTGTTCAGGTCATACGAGGAAATCAAAAAATACTTGGTGAACTTAGTTGGTATCAGTGAGGAGAATGGAATGTTCTCATTAAGTTCCAGTTTCAGAGATATGACCAACGAAGTTGAACTAGACTCCAAAATGATAGTTGATATTACATCATATCTGTTTAATACAGAAGTTATGTTGGAACCATATCAAACTATTGCGCTGGGTTTCCACGCTGAAAGTTTTCTGTCAACCCTGGCTGATGATTATGAAGATGAACCCGAAGGATACGAGGAGTTTATCCACACGTTCGGTACTCATTATTACTCATCTGCTACTATTGGTCCCTTTATGAGAAACCAGTTTTCTGTTTCAAGCAAATATCATCTACAACACACGGAAATGTCTATCAAAAATGAGAGTATGCGCTGGTTTATGAACTGGTACGAAACAAACGGGAACAAAAAGGTATCAAAGCAACCTGTGGATAAAAATTTCCAGTCGAACGCAGCCCAGAAAGTCGAAATATACGGCGGCCAAACTGAGGTTTTTGCCGATAAAGGAGTTGATGCGTGGGTTGAAACAGCAATAGATGTTCCTGGCATATATAAAGGCAAGTTGATCCCATTTTACGATCTAATTGACGACCCTAGAATCCGGGACTCGATGCGAAGGGCAGTACAGATTCACTTAGACAGGGCTTTCCTGGCTGAAGTAAAACAAGGATTAGAAATAACAGAGAAAAAGTACCAGAAGGGCAAAATTGACAATCTGCTCAAAATCCACGAGGAACTAAACAAAATGGTGAAGACTGACGTACTTGACCATGACTTGATTGCAAAGTGGGGTGATGTTATCAAATCCAGCCTGGCTGTGCCCAAATGGTGGAAACAGACTTATTTGTGTTACCAGTACCACAATGAGGTGCCAAACAAATATTGCAGTGGTTCTACCCCTACCTGCGCTCCTGTCAATCAGTTCACGGGTCTCTATCAGGTATATTTATCAGGTTTCTCTCCCGGGTCCAGGGTTTGCAGAGAAATAATGTAAGATTTGCGGTATATAGTGGTGAAAATATATAGGCATGTATATATTTCAACGCGAAGCGCTCACATCTTTTAGCGATGATTTTTTTGTAAGATTTTCAGTGAATTTAGCGGTAGTTTTGCGGTTTTTAGCGGAGGCATTTTTCACCTCATTCGCCGCAATACTTAGTTTTTTTTTAAAATTTTTAACATTTACACCGCGAGCGCGTCTGGGCAAAATCAAAAGCCCTGACTGTGCTCTCGTGAACCCTTCACATTAAAGAAGTTGAACTTATCCTCAACTTTAATGAGTATTCTGTGTTAATTTGCCATTAAATTTGCCGTCAAAGTGATAAAACCGCTTTAGTCACTCAAAAATGAGATTGAGAAGGAAAATTGTTCATTAATTTGTGTTTTGAAAGTATATAAAAGTTTTAAGAGAGGTGTTTTGATGTTACATCATCGTAATACATATTTAATATCTTTCACAGAAAAAGTTTGTAAAAATTTGTGTACCAGGACTGGTCCCGTAAAGCAGGAGGATGTCACATGATGTGGGGTTTGTTCACACTTCCAGACATGGATGACTGGTTCAGAGACGTCCAGCTATGCTTCAAATTCGCCTCAAACGGGGATGTGGGCCAGTGTGGAAACGGAACAGCCGAAGAAATCTGCACCAAAGTCAACCATTACAGCCCGGAGTACTTTGATCACACAGATCACAGGAAGGGCGGCTGCCAAATGCAGTGGAAAATTTGGGCTAAAAATCCAGACTTGATTCCGAGCTGGTTTGCGAACACACAGCTATGCTACAACTACAAAGTGAACATCAAAGGAAAGCCGTTCCCAAAAGAGCTCACACGCCAATGTGCCTTTGTGAACGAGTACACACCTGTGTATTTGGATGACACTACTTTCAGTAGCTACAGGAAATACACAGAGAACTTCATTCAATGGGGCATCACAGATGTCCTTGGCTAACATTGACAGTCAATAACAGCTGAAACGAGACCATGAATTGCGAATAGCTGCAAAATTGCGCTTTGATGCAGTCTACTTCAACAAATTCAAATCAAGTTTTCTCAGTTTCACGAAACATCAAAACTTGCATTTTCTGAAGATTAAATTATAAATTTTCTGTAATAAAATTCGAAAAATGCAGGCTTTCTATAGAGAAAATTTATTGGAATTTTTTAAGGGCAGTGACTTGGTGATAGAAGCTACTAAAAACAAAACGATACATTTATATAACAAAAAATGGTTTCATTCAGGATATATGAAACAAGGTTGACTGCATGAAGAAAGAAAAAAATAATAAAACAGTTAAATAGTTAAAAAAATATTGTCGCTAAAAACAGCTTTAATGTTCGGAGACTACAATACAAGGTTTCTGGCAAACATGGATCTAGTGGCAAATTAAAATCTTGCTACAACTGAAACACTAAATGATTCGGCATGAATTTCGAGGATTGGAGGGAAGCAAACGACAGATTGCTTTGAGCTGAAGAGAACTTTTATATAAAAATAACAGCAAGACAAAAAGTAAAGTCAAAACAACAAAATAGTACAGGTGATAGACATTGACATAGTTTGTCGGGGTGTCATAATCGGACTCAATAAAAGCACAGAGAAGTAAGTTTTTTTCAATGCCAAATGCTTTTGCTAGTGAAAAAAATGATAAAATGTTTAGTATTACCAGTCTTGCTATATGATTTTATAGTTGTTGACAGGTGAAATACGACCCCAAAGTCAAAACTCACATACATGTTTGAACTATCAGGATGGCTAATTATTCTGTTCTAAAAAATAAACGAGATGCCGCGAGATTGCTGTTATTTGTTCCGACCCACTTTACTGGGGGAGGAACTATATACTCAAATGGTTTTTTTTTGTTCAGACAATTTTGGCCGATCGATATAATCATCGTAGAGAGTTGTGAGTAATATCATTAAAAAGCTCATCCAGCGTAGAATATGAAATAAAAAAAAAGATTTTTTTCAATTTTCGCTCTTTATAGGGAGTTATCGGGCTTTAAATTTTTGTGAATATTTGATGTAATTCATCGGTTTTTGTTCACATTTTCGGTATTTTTGACCTAATTTTTGTCAATTTTGCTTTGTCGATTTTTTTTGCTTTATTGTTATTGATTTTACCTATAAAAATAGAGGAGGGTTGCTGAATTCTTTGATCTGAGTTTTTTGGCTTGAATTTTTGCTAAATTTTTCAAAATTCGATTTTTTTCGGGACCAAATTTGCATTTCAGTACATTTATTTTAAATTTGCTGGAAGTAGATAGCTTAAAACTGCAGCTATTTTCTTTTAAAGCTGAAAAACGAGCTAGTTCTACAACCACTGGCTTGGATTTTTCAGGAATTACTGTTTCGCCAGTTTTTTGCAAATTAAATCTCGATATCTATACAAAATGCATTTTTATTTTTGACAAACTGAAAAATTATTGAAAAATTGCTATTTCTGAAAATCTATTTCGCAACCTTTTAAACGAGTATTTTTTAGACGCGCAGTAACAGCTGCGTTGATCGATCTCGCCATGGATGCTTACGAGAAAAAATTTAGATTTTAATGGAGCGCAACTTTGTTTTTTTCAAAATATTTCTGCTATGTGAAGGTTTTTATGTAAACTTTTTTTACTTACAAGAAATTCAAATCAAGGTTCAATGATTGAGAGATTCTATTAAAAAGAATTGAGGTCCAACGAGATTTTATTACGGTTTCAGAATAAGCTCATGATTTTTGTGGCTCTGACCAATTATTTTCATAAAAATTTTTTTATGTACTTCTTGAATTTTGCTTTCATCTTCTATCTTTTTTGTAGTCAAACGACTTATTGTCCGCTTGTTTCTTGGGAGGTATAAATGAATCTAGAATATTCTTTCAGTTGTTATCTAATGTCTGTTTTGACTTCGAATGTAATTGTTTTAAGAAAATCTCTATGTAACTTTGTAACTATTTCTATCTTATTTCTCTCAACTTCAGGCGCAGTCTCAACTAAAAACAAGCAAAAACCAATTTTCTATGGCTTTTAAATTAATGTTTGGAATGGTTCTATGTTCAGCTAATGGTCTCTTTCTTTTTATACTACGCATTTTCAAGTTTTTTTTGTTTTTGAGCATAGTTTTCATTTTATGAGTTCATTTTGTTTCCTTGTCAAATTATCTTGTTATTAACGATTCCAATCGAAGGAAAGAATACTAGTAAAATAAAGAGCAAAAAAGGATGCAAAAACGCGTATATGGATATTTTAATTGTTTTAGTCATATAGTTTATGCTTTTTGTGCTGAGACACGGTTATCTCGCAAACCTTAAATGGATTTTTTTGTTTTTGCCTATGTTTGTTTTTTTTTGGTTTTGTACGCCATATACTTTATAGTAATATGTCTGAATTGCTTCCTCAGGACATATAGTTCAACCTAGCTAAAGATTTCAGTTTAGAGCTGTTTGTTTTAATGACTTTAAAATTGAAGTGAGAAAAAATTTTTTCAACTAAATCCTTTTTGCTTCCATTTTCGTAACCATGTAACTCGATCTCACTAATTAGAAGTCTCAATTAGTTTTGTTGTTCATAATATTTGCGCTTGGTTATACGCTGTCACCTATTGCTTCGACCATTAATTTCACAAAAGTTTTAGAGATTTCTATACTGTTAAATTTTTGGGTTTCTTTTTGTCATCTCCTCGGACTCCTTTTATGAGGATGACTTCTTGAAGTTAAAATGAAGAAAAAATGACAATGTACAGTTCTTGCAGGCGTCATTTTATAATTATAGCGCCTTAAATAGTGTGATCTCGTGTAATTGTTTGAAGTTTTGTCTTCTTTATGTATTTGTTGTTATTTTGTGGAGTCGTGACTTAATCACATTATTAACAGGCCCAATTTGTTTTCTTGGGTAATGCAACTCAATCGATTGCTGTTTGTTTAAAATTTAAGTCTGTTATGACTTTTAAAAATATTTGTTTTCGAAAACGTATTTGTGGTTTTGAGATTCGTCATTTTTTAAATAGTTTTTCGGTAAATACAGGTCACAACCCGTTTCCAGTTAACTGAAATTTGATCTCTATAACGGTTTTAGCTTCAAACATTCGTTTCTCGGCTTTGTTACTGCTGTTACTACGAGATTTCACAAAAAATTTGAGATTTATATTTGTACACTTTATAGGATTTTTGTTTTCTTTTCAGTTTATAACAATAATCGTAGGTTCCATTGGCTTTGAATTTTTGCACAATTGAACATTGGAAAATGACATGTCTTAATTGCTTCCTTTAGAGATATAAATGAACATTTTGTTTTTCAGCTGACATCTAATGACAATAATAAGGGTAAAGTTAAATGTTTTCAAAAATGGAAACGTATTTTTGAATTTCGCACCTTTCTTTTTTAGTCGACCTGTTAACCAGTCTTATTGAGGACAGGTCTCATCTCATATCTTTTTTAATGAAGTCTAGATTAAATTGTTTTGTTTAGGTTTTATCTGATGCGAGTTTGATTTTGTTATGATTTTATTTATTATAGCCATCCAGTTTTGGTAGTAAAGTGTTTGTTGTTTGATTTTTATTATGGTCCTTTCTTGTATTTCTATTTTCACGGACGTTTATTGGCCCTCTAGGGTGGCATTACTGTTTTCCATTGGTTGTTTACTGAAAGATATTTATGTTGTTGAAGGTTCTCTAACTCTTCAACATTTGGTAGCCATTTAACTCAGAAATGTGGATGAGCGGGACCGGAAACTTATGTGCGTACGCAATTTACCGAGCCTCCTTGTTTCATATAAAAGTTCTCTGATTTGATAAAATGTTAAGTATTACCAGTCTTGCTATACGATTTTATAGATGTTGACAGGTAAAACACGTACGACTCCAAAGTCAAAACACATACATATTTGAACTATCAGGATGGCTGACGATTCTCTTTAAAAAATAAATGAGATAGCTCGAGTGAGATTGTGCATAGCACAGAATGTTCCAACATACGTCTAAAATTTATTAAAAACTTCTTGTTCCGAGACCAAAGCTCTTTGGCTATCAATTCTTCGAAACTCAAACAACCATTTTTTCCGTAGCAAACATGAGTGAGAATTATATTTTTTCTAAACAAGAGCAGTTCGCGACCCTCGTTGCTATAATTTTGTCAGACATGAAAAAGATCATTTTGGAAACCGATAAGCGGTAATAAAAAGAAAAATTTTCTATTTCATTAAGACTTTTTTTTTGTTGTTTTATGAATTGATAACATTGAAACACTAATACAGAAATTCTATTAAATCGGATATGAGTCCAAATGAAATGATTATCAGCATAAGGCCAATTGAACAGAACAAGGATCGAATCGGATTTAAGTCTTTTGAAGTAAAAAAAAATTGGAGAAAAACAATTTTTTTCATTGCCTCAAGTGGCTGTTTTCTTGTTGAGTAACTTCTAAAAAAAATTATTTGAACAACCCTTAGGAAATAATTTCACTAATTTTGATGCTAAAAACCTGGCAAAAATTGATAGTCGGTTTTGTAGAGGATAAGGCGTATTTCCTAACGCAAGCAAAATTACACTATTGACTGCTTCAGATTTTGAGTTAACTGAGAGCAACAATTAGCTGCCAAATAGTTGAAAACTTGAATTGGAAGATGAATTGAAGCATCAGGAATAATCAACAAAAAATAAAAAGAAACAGTCTTTTTCTTAAAAGAAACTACTTTTTGCTAACATCTCAATTATCCAACATTTAAATTCCAATCCTGATCTGTAGGTTCTAAACTGAATCAATTCTCAAATAAACTGAGCTATTGGATTGATCTTGAGTGCTCAACTGTTTTTAAGATTTTGTTTGATCTTTCTCTGAAATATAAAAACTTAAAATGAACAATTATTGCCTCTGTTGAGTCAATTAGTCCAGAAAAGTAGAGTCTCTAACTAGTCCACAAACTAATTATTCAAAGATAAAAGCAAATCAGCAAAAATATCAATGAAGTATTACGTATTGATTCCAGAAGACAGAAAAACCGGCAAACAGTTGAGTGATAACCAGTTTGGGGCAATTGAAACAGCAGAGAACAATTAAAAGATACTGGATTTGTAACCTTTTCAGAAAAAGGAGAAACTAATAAAATATTTTTCCTTTTTAATAGCCGCACAGCGATAGCTGGGGCTATTATTGGCCTTCTCTTGGTTTTTTACAATTCAAAGAATTTGAATTGTATTGGGGCGCTGTCTTTTTTTTAAGATCTGTTCACACATTTTCATGATTTTTGAAGTCAAATTGGAGTAGTGATTTTGGTCACGCCGAAACAGGAAATGGAGCGAAAAAGTGAGTGGTTTTGCGGCGTGAAATTTTTTCGCTCTAATTTTAAAGTAGAGTGAGAATATGGTGTTTGAACAAAAATTCGCTTTATCGGTAGTGATTTTTTGTTCACATGCGGCAATTTCACTTTGATTTTAACTGTTTTTTCAATTTTTTGGATAGGAATTTTTTCTAAATGATTTTTCCAATCCATTCATAGTCCGTTCTAGGTCTAGTTTTCTGTTTAGTCAATGAAAATTCTTTGAATTCATGTTTTTTTATTTCGTCGTCATAATTTTTGTTACGACAATATGACGTCACAGCCACTTTTTGTTCATTCGTTCTTGCAATTTCAACTGAATTGCATGTGTGACGTCATTTTTCGCTCTTAGTGGAGCGAGTTTTTTGTTCATGCGCGTGATTAAATTTTTGGTCACACTTGACTTACCTCACTCTCAAAAATGACTTCCTCACTTTGAAATTGACTTTTATTTAATTTAATTCAAAGAGATAAGGTCAAATGGGTGTGTGTCACTCTAAATGAAGGTTATTAGAGATCAGCTAATAGAGGCAGCAATGACATACAGATTTTTAATCAAAATATAACAGATCAGCCCTCAATGAAAAGACGAATTTTTTTGTTCTGTCTTTTTTACTGTTTTTTTTAGACTGCTGATCTACGAATCTATTGCGCCTTATTTCTGGCAATCTGCCAGCTATGTTTTTTATTTTCCGCCTTTTTTCGATTTCATTTTCGATTTCGATGTTTAATAACAATTTCCGCTGGGCTTTTAAAAATCTTCAACTACAGTGCTTTTTTTCGAATTTAATAACTTAACAGTAACAGTTGAAGAGAAAAACCCGTAAAATTATTTGTTTTCCGTCTTTAACCTCGTTATTAGTAACTTTTTTTTTACATCGTTGATAGAAAACAATTTCATTTTTTTTGAACAAATGATTTTTTGAATATACATAGTTTTATTAAAATTGATTGATAATTTCAACATCACATCTAAGTTATTAAAATAATCTGACAATTTTATCACAACTAAATATTTAAAATAATCTAATCCCCCCTAAAAGTTTTTCGTTTTTCTTAAACGTTTTCAAATGTCACCTTTTCGTGATCCTGCAATAAAGATTAAATTGTTCTAAAAAAATCAAATATAACCTCTAAGGGCTGCAAATTGCTATTTATCTTTTTTCACAACTGTGCAAAAAAAAAAGAAAAATTAAGAGAAGAAAAGAAAGACGCCTCGTGTCTCTATTCCCCCATTTTAAACAAAAATTTGGGAAAATAAATGTATAAGATAGACCTAGGTGGTTGACGATAGATAGAGAGTAAGAAATTTCTCTCGAACGACGTTTGAAGCAATCATTGTAAACCTGTTGGTCTTTTTTATGCAAAATGCTTTGCTTTTTTCTTCTTGAACATTCCATGACTTCTTCAGTGACTTTTTCACGCTTCACTTCTTCATTTTGAGTGATTTGAATTGCTCTTATTGTTTGTCATTACAAAGCTGAAAAAAGACTGGAATTAGTCCGTATTGGCTTATATAATTAAACAGTACAACATTTTTTTAGTGAAAGGATAGACAAAGTAGTAACTTACATCAATCACCGCCTAGAATACTAGTAAAATACCTCCTCTTGAAAATAATCAATAAGGTCCGTTGAATAAATTAATTTCAGTGTAAAGTTCGTGGAAATTTACTAGTATTAGATTTCAGAGCCAAGTATGCTGATTGCCCAGACTAACCTACGAAATGTCAAAAATGTAGTAGCTAGCAAAATGTGAATTACACACAAAATAAACTTCTGGTAAATTGGCCTTAACGGAGTTAAGGTAAACAACTCTTAAGGTAAAGTTAGGGTAAAAATTATCTTAATTTTACCTTAACCTGAGTTAAGATGAAAATTTACCTTAACTTTGTTTCTTTAGCTTTTTTTGTTAGGTTCTGCAGTAAAATTACCTAAAAAAGGTAAAACCTGTAAACAAAAACTGTTGCCTTCAATACTTTGAGTCGTACAAATAGATAAACTAATAGATTCAAAAAGTTTGACCCTTAAAATACCTTAAAACTACCTTAAATTTTTTCTTGGTTTTTAAGGTAAATTTAGCTTAACTAAAATTATTTATCTGAAAAGTTCAGGTTAAAATTAAGTAATTTATAAAGTGAATTTCAGGTATATTTTCAGGTTTTTTCACCTTAAATTTTAAAGTAGTTTTGCAAGTTTTTAAGGTAACTTCTGCCAATTTTTCTTTTACTGTTCAGGTGTGTTTTTGAGGTAAATTAAAGGTATGCTCAGGTGAAATTTCGGGTGGTGACCCATAATTTTTCAGGTAAATTTCAGATGAATTTAAGGTAAGATAAGTTAAGTTCAAGTAAAGCAAAACTTCCTTAACGTTTCAGGTAAGTTAAGGTGTCTTTTCAGGTAAATTTGCCTGTACTTTTTTAGTGTGTACCACGAACAATGATTCAACTTATATAGATTCAATTTTCGCTGTTTACTTACACTAGTAACAACAATATACTGAATATTTTGATACAATTTTGATACTCAGAAACACAAAAAGCAATAAATTCTTAGCTTGTTCTATTAATCGAATACTCTTAGATGTTATCCTTAGAAGAAATAGCTAAAAGCAATTCATTTATTCAATAATTAGTGCAATTTTCGTGTCATGAAGGCGAGTAATTGAACAATTGGCGCATCGTGACTTTGAATTAAAGTCCTTGAAATTGGTGGAGCAGTCAAATTTCTTCTATTTTTTTTCTAGAAACAAAGTTTTTTCTGTTAGGAAAATCTCCAATAATCGGAGCACCAACCACTGTTTTTGGAATTAGACTCGAGATTTGTTGCCATTAAAGAAATAATAGTGGTGATTGAGAGCGCTGACATCAGATCATGCTTTGGATACAAAAGAGTTGGGTGCAAAACTTTGTGAACAAGAGTTGATGTTTTAACAACGCAAGTTGTCTGAAAACCCTGCCACATACTGATACCTCACTATCAGAGTAAGCCGAATATTAGTTTTGTTGATGTATTAATGAATGTAGAGACATAGTTCAAAAGTAGAAACTCATTGCATAGTTAGCAAATCTTGCTTCAATTGTTTCGGTCATGCGTACTATCACTCCAAGCCTTTCACAGCAGACTTTAACTAAATGAATGAAACTAGTTGTAGAATCTTCAATTTTATTGATATCAAAATGTTAAGAAAAAATTCTATATTAAAGTCAGCAAGGATGTAAGACAGATTTGTTTGTTGACTTAAAAGGGAATTGAGTTCAGTCCACTTTCACAAATAGGTCACGATGTCTACTCCGATTTACTCTTCCATTGGAATATCTTGGTCCCTTAATATTTGCCACCCGAGCTTGTATTAGATCAAATATGGGCTTGCAATTATTGTACTCAGTAAACTGTTCAATTTCTGCCGGGCTCAGCTCTGTTTTCCATCGATCTATGTTCAATTCGGCATTTCTTGGATGTCCTGTTTCGAAGCCTCCCGTCACTTTTGCTTTTCCGTGGGTTACTCGGTGGAAACGCTTCGCTAGGATTGGATCGATGTAAATGTTAGCAAAATTTTTCAGCTTTCTGATGACTGAGTCTTGGTGGTTGACTAGCTCATCGTATGTTAGCTGCATGATCCTGTTAGCACCAAAAAGTTCCACTAACCTCTGACCTGATAAATCAAAAACCAAAAATTGATTAATGCTGGGCGAACTATTTTTTTTGTTTTCATTTTTTATTATCTGGTGAACGCTAAAGCATTTGCTTTCCAATGATGAAAAATAAAACACGCAGCACATGATCTAGTTGGCAGTGTTGTTTGATATCAGCTACCCTAGTCATAATCGGACAGTGGTCTTTCAGAATAAACGTCCGATAAATGTCAAATAATAGTTGTAATGTCAAATAATAATAGTCTTTAAACTTTAAAACTAACGCTCATATTCAAAGAAACATATTCAACAAAAATTTAAGTGCTCGATAGGATCAAAGTGTTTGAAGATGAAAAAACCAATTCCGGTCTGCTCCTCGTGCTCACTCAATCTGTGACCCATTTTTTTTTCAAAACCGAATCCTTGTGCATTTTCAACAACAATTCTCAAATCTTGGAACAACTAACCGAGTTAACCACCGTAAAAGAAACTAGCCAATCATAAAGCGCCATATATGCTTTCTATTAAAGCTTACTAGTGATAAAATGGCCAGAGAAAATTTTAAAAATTTGAATTTAGTCAAAAATCAGTGAAAAAATAACATTTCGCGAACACCATTTCTGAGCACATAATGTCAAAATGTGAACACAAAATGTAAACCGTATAGTCTTTGGCAAGATACCATAAAAAGTATGTTTTTGTTGTGTAAGTTTGTTCAACCAGGTTATGCGTTCCTTTACCATTTGGAAGATTAATTGTAATTTCAAAGTTTTCTACTAAAAGGTAACTTACTTGCCACCAGATCTTCATACATTGGATTGCATATCTTGTGTGGACCGAGGGTACCCATGGATGTGAAATGATCAGGCATCTCCTTACGAGATAATTGAATAGCTCTAGGATCTCTCAGAAGGTGTACTACTTTAACATCACTCATCCTCAAAAGCAGTTCCGTCAGCTCTCTCATTCGGAGCCGAATAGTTTTCACCACTATAGCAGGGGTCACTTTTTTGCATTTGGTGTTAAGCTTTGTCAGGTTAACCGTGTCACGCAGTTCACTGTCCACAATAGGAAGTGAGCTCTAAACAAGTACAAAACTGAAGTTGCTCAAACCTTTTAATTAATAATCTTTACATTCAATAGCTGTTCAAAATTGCTTTCCATTCCTCCCGCTTCCTGTATTGTTTCACCGCCCTTTTTGCAGATACATTAGGTAACTGCCCTTATATGGAACCATGGAGGCAACTGTAGTCATAGCAGCTTTGTCTTAAAATGGACAAGAATTTGACTGCGCGACTTTTTCAGAATTTTTGTTTCGGCCGGTTCGCCTCAAATTCATTAACTCGCAATTATGGGTGCTAATATGGGAAAGGCAATCGTGTAGGCAATCGTTCCTACAGCTGGGCAACTCACTCGATAGCAACACTCTACCATTGATTTTATTTGTAATTACCAACATCTTTTGTCCAGTGGACAATACCCGCTTCTCAATAGACAGCTTTTAATTCACTCGAATTTAATTGAACCTTCACAACTGATCACACGAATTGAAGGTGACCTACAAATATGCCGAGAGAATACGGTGCCGATTTTGAGAATGCAAAAACTTTATCCAGTTTTTGGCTCGAAAGCTCTCTTTCATCGCCAATCAATACTTTTAAAACAAGCACAATCACGAACCATTATTTTGGCATATATTTTGGCATATATCATTTTAATTGCTCTCAAACGAAGTTTATAGCAACTACATTAGTCCTATGGTTTTTAAGGCAAATTTTTGCCTGACCTTTTTTTGGTCTAACATTTTCAACTTTTTATCCTGAAAAACGGGATAAACAGGTAAAGCCCGTTGAGCATTAAATGGCTGAACAGCTCTCTTAGAGCCTAACGCTTTACTAGCCTCTCAGTATGTGAATTACCAAAACTGTTTAGAGACAAATGTTGGAGACATTTTCATGGTGTGAAGGGCGGTTTTAAATCTTAAATTTTGGGCTTGATTTTGAACACACCGCAGATTAATAAATAAACAGTTTACTGACAACGCTGGAAAAAAACTTTCGACGTTTTTGGTTGACAATATTAATCTATTTCACGTTTTCACTATCTGTTTTAAACATTTGTCAAACTCAGTTCCTGTTTGGGTATTTCTATTGTCGACATGCCACTATGTGTTTTGAGAATCAAATGTACCTAATCCGCTTGTGGACATGGTTGAAGTTACTACGTATATGTTAGAATACACTAAATTACCAAAAAGCTACGTACAGCACAATTTGTGCATTTAAAGCTTTACTTTTGCTCAAAACGTTTGATTGTCGCAAAGGCGTGAAGAAAGGCGTGAAATTTTTAAGTTTTAAACGCAATTTCATTCGCGTTTTCTCCGCTTACACAGAAAAGAAGGTTAAGCTGCTTTGTTAATTCACTGTTTGCCATGATGTTGCGATTGGAAATGTCCAGTATTGATAGTCAGAAAACAAGAGTAACCCAGCTTTTAATCAAGATAGCAGTAACAGGAAAGTATGCAGTATGCATACAAACTACATCAAAAGTGCAATAGGCTCAGAGCGTCTCTAGCAAAGGAATTGTTCGATTTATTCGGAGAAAAGAAACAAGATTTTTTGACAACACTTTGATTTTGCACAGGCAATCACTCATCTCGTGGGGGTACAAAACATCAGATGAGCGGACACTGTTTGATAGGAGATAAAATAAGCTAAAGGGCCTAGTTCGCTTGAAATCGTTGAAAAATTACAAAAAACATTTCCATTTTCAAACCCTTATTTCTCAACAAGATGATGCTTCTGTGCATAAAGCAAAGATTGCCAACGAATTCTTCAAAGAAGATGAGCGGGAGGTACTGGAATGGTTGGCAAATAGTTCAGATCTGAATGCAATTGAATATTTATGGGAAATTGTGAAGCAAGAATTACGAAAACCGAGAGAAATTCAGGAAAAATTGGAAGAAAAATGGTCAAAACCTTGACTTGTTATTTTGTCTGAAAACTCCAGAAATTGTCTATTAGATATTAGAAAAACCAGGAGCGTAACTTCCCGTTATTAGAGAACTGATTTGAACTCAAAATGTTGTATTATTTGATGTTTGTGTAGCTTTTTAAAAATTTTCTTGGTGTACGTAGCTTTTTTGGTAATATAGTGTAAAGTTATGAGACAATAAATGCTGCTAATTGGCAGACTATTTCCAGAACTATATTCTACTTTATTCAGGCCCAAAATTTGCTGTTTCTTCAAGCCTATGAAGATAAAATGTAGAATATTGATTATTTTTGATATTTAAAACTTAAAAACTGTTTGCTATGTGGAATTGAATCTCCCCTGCATTAGTTTTCTTGAATTAGTCAAGCAATTTTGCGGTAACCCAGTATTTGAGAAGTGCTTTATCAAAAACAAGAGAAAGAGAAAACTTCTAAATTCTAATTAAGGTTAAGAAATTTCTTCAGAGAGTTGCCTGAAGGCGTCAAAGGAGTTTTACTGACTGAGTAGCTTGCTGACAATTTTTTGTCTAGAAAAATGAGAAAATAGGCATGAAAATTTGAAAAAATTGCACGTGGTTTCATGAGAGAGAGAAGTTCGATAGAGTTTAATGACTTATCTCTCTCAGCTCAATTGTTGCTTTCTATTAGCAGCAAAACTCCAAAAAGTTAAAAATTTCTCCGCTGATGTTGCTGTTTCTATTACAAACGTTAACGCGGAACATGGTGCAAGTGTATTTCAGCGCTGAACTAAGACAAATTTAATTTGGTTCTTTATCAGGGCCATTTCTTTGGTCATGTCCCATTTTTAAAAAGCTACAGTATGCAAATTTATTATGTTATGAGTCAACAAACTGTCTGAGAATTTTTGAGAAAAATGTTTTTCAATAATTGATTCACTCTTGTGAATAAAGAAGTTAAGCCTGTTTCTTATGTGAGGAGCGATATATACTCCATTTTTAATTACCTTGTCACTTTTGTTTGCTCAAGAAGCAATAAATTTTTTTATCGCAATCTTCTCTCTCTCTCTCTCTCTCTCTCTCTCTCTCTCTCTCTCTCTCTCTCTCTCTTTCTCTCCTGCTCTATACAAAAAGCGTGCAAAACCAGTTTCAGTCAAAATTTCACAATTCACATCGAATCAGTTGGGTACTTTTTTGGGAAGTTCTAAATTATTCCGGAAAAATCAAATTGCTAATTATTTTTTGAGACAAGCTTGATTGGCGTTCCGTCAAAAATTCCATCAAGTAAGCATAAATGTTGAACGCCCCAGTCACCGCAATCTCCGCCAACCCCACATTGTTTACAGCAGATTCACCTATGGAATTAGCTCTGCTACACCAAACAACATATCTTTTTAACATTTGCGTTCGTTTTCGAGACAACAAGTCCTTTTCTTGACCTGCATTGAAACCACTGGTCCACCTGCCGACAGTAGGTCCATTCAGTCAATAAATTGTAAACGAAGTCGAACACAATAGATTAAGTAGGGATATGTGGCTTCAAAAGTGGGATGCCACCGTCATCAGTGGAGAAATTAAGGGAGCCATTTAAGTGTAGTTACAACATATGACCAACTCTTCCATACATCACAACCACCTTCTCTGTCTGCCTCCCCTCTTTTTGTACTTAATTGTTTTTCATAATTAGAAATGTGACACATCTGAGTTTACACAATCATGAAGAAGCTAAAGAGAACATAAGACAACAATTGAGCGAAGTTTCAATATCAAGCAATATCCGAATAGTTAAATAAAATGTTTCTTATGAGCTCTTGTATAAAGAGGAACTAAAAGAGCCGTCATAAATAAAATTGAAGCAGGCAATCATCGGAAAAGACTTAGCACTTCACATTGAATCAGTCAAATATTGTTAAGGAGGAGTCCTAAATTGCTCCGGAAAAACACACTGTGTAATGGTTTTTTGAGACAAGCTCAATTGGTATTCCGTCGTAAATTTCCTTTAAGTAAACTTAATTGTTGAACGCCCCAGAACCCCGCCCCCAATCCCCAACAAGCCCCTATTTGTTGCATCGGATTCACTTTGGAAAGAGCTCTGCTACACGCAACAACATTTTCGCAACAACAACGCTAAGGATGAGAACAGAATTTTTTAACTGAACACGCCAGCTATAGTCTGGAAACAAAATTTTAACTTGCACTGGACTTGCCGCAACAGCACTGATTTGTTATGAGGCGAAAGTCCAGGAAATAATCTGCACTTTAATAATTCTTCATTCACAAAATTTTGTCCACAACTGAAGACTATAAAAGCTCTAGCTTTTGTCATCTTTTGAATGATGGCATAATTTCTGTTGGTAGATAACAATAGATATGCAAGTAATTCCTTGCTAAAGAAAATTGGTTGTGAGGATTTGGCGCTGCTGAGAATTTAAGCCGAATGGTATTCCAGCAGAATGAGGAAAACAAATAACTTGAGCCATCTGTGACTTCAAAAGCTTTTTGATCATTGATACAGTTGACGAAAGAGTTGGGATTTATAATCTATCTGCTTCCCCTCTTTCTGTAGGTAGAATGGATCTATTTTCCAGCCTTTTCTGCCCTCCCCCCACAGTTTACTGACCTATATTTAGTTTTTAAGCCCCCGGGAGTGGGTGCCATTTGTTACATATTAACGTTCTATGCAAGTGGGGCAGCAACACTGCTGGCGCAGGTTGAACAAGTGTTCGGTGCGGCGACCACTACGGAATTAAGCTGGATTAAGTCCCTACTGGTTTCAAATTGCGAAAAAGACGTGCAGGTAGTTCAAAACTGCATTTAATGGTAAACGCGGCTTTTGAGTTACTGCTGTGCATTTTCAGACGTTCCTTATTCCATGAATGTACAGACTGCCAGGTTGCGCATAATGTCCAGACAAAAAACAATTCGAATTCGCTCATGCTAAGAATGAAAAAAAGTGTATGTTAACTGAACACACTAGCTATAGCCTGGAAACAAAATGTTAACTTGTAACTTCATGTTGGAGTATTGAGTTGTATGCTGATATGCTGCAGCAGCTCTGATTTGCTATGAAGTGAAATGTCCGTGAACGACATTTACAAATTTTTTATTCACAAAATTTTTTCCGCAACTGAAGGCTATAAAAGCTTTTGTCATTTTTTGAATGGTGGCATAATTTCTGATGGAAGCTAAGAATAGATGTACAAGTAGTGACGTTTCCTTTCTAAGGAATTTTGTTTGTAAGTATTTCCCGTACCTAACTCCAAATGTGATTCAGTACTGGACCAGTATAAATGAAAGTCTTTCTACAAAAATCAGTACTGAATTCGTACAATATCAATTATCTTAGTCATATCAGACATGAATTACATCTTCTCTCTCTCTCTCTCTCTCTCTCTCTCTCTCTCTCTCCTGCTCTATACAAAAAGCGTGCAAAACAAGTTTTAAAACAAATTTCACAGTTCACGTGGAATCAGTTGGGTACTCTTTGGGAGAAGTCCTAGATTATTCCGGCAAAATCAATTTGCTAATTATTTTTTGAGACAAGCTTGATTGGCATTCCGTCAAAAATTCCATCAAGTAAGCATAAATGTTGAACGCCCCGGTCACCGCAATCTCCGCCAATCCCACATTGTTTACAGCAGATTCACCTATGGAATTAGCTCTGCTACACCAAACAACATATCTTTTTAACATTTGCGTTCGTTTTCGAGACAACAAGTCCTTTTCTTGACCTGCATTGAAACGACTGGTCCACCTGCCGACAGTAGGTCCATTCAGTCAATAAATTGTAAACAAAGTCGAACACCATAGATTAAGTAGGGATATGTGGCTCCAAAAGTGGGATGCCACCGTCATCAGTGGAGAAATACAGGGAGCCATTTAAGTGTAGTTACAACATATGACCAACTCTTCCATACATCACAACCACCTTCTCTGTCTGCCTCCCCTCTTTTTGTACTTAATTGTTTTTCATAATTAGAAATGTGACACATCTGAGTTTACACAATCATGAAGAAGCTAAAGAGAACATAAGACAACAATTGAGCGAAGTTTCAATATCAAGCAATATCCGAATAGTTAAATAAAATGTTTCTTATGAGCTCTTGTATAAAGAGGAACTAAAAGAGCCGTCATAAATAAAATTGAAGCAGGCAATCATCGGAAAAGACTTAGCACTTCACATTGAATCAGTCAAATATTGTTAAGGAGGAGTCCTAAATTACTCCGGAAAAACACATTGTGTAATGGTTTTTTGAGACAAGATCAATTGGTATTCCGTCGTAAATATCCTTTAAGTAAACTTAATTGTTGAACGCCCCAGAACCCCGCCCCCAATCCCCAACAAGCCCCTATTTGTTGCATCGGATTCACTTTGGAAAGAGCTCTGCTACACGCAACAACATTTTCCTCGGCTTTCATTTTAACGGCTGGTTCACCTGCCGCTTGTTGGCCCACTTTGTCAATCAATTGTAAGCATAGTCGATCAGCGTAAACTTGGCTAGTACCTGTGGTCGCAGAAGCGGGATGACGATCGTCATCAGTGGAGAAGTAAAGGGAGCTAGATCAGTGTTTTTACAACGCACGACCAACCGGCCGATACGCCTCAACCCCCTCACTATTTGCTTTCCCTCTCTCTGTAAGTCGAATGGATCTATTCTGTTCCCCCGAACTTGGTTGCCATATATCTTCTAAGCCCCAAGTGCTGGTTCTGCCCCCTCCCCAGTTTACTAACCAATATTTTGTTTAGAAGCCTCTGGGAGCTTGTGCCATTTGTTAAACTTTAACGTTCTAAGTAAGTGGGGCATCAACGATTGTGGGACAGTTTGAACATCAGTTTGGTGTGGCGACCACTTTTGAAGTACACTGGAATGAGTCCTCACTGGTTTCAAATGGCAAAAAAAGAAGTGTAGGTAGGTAAACTGCATTTAATGGTAAACGCGGCTTTTGAGTTACTGTTGTGCATTTTCAGACGTTCCTTATTCCATGAATGTACTGACTGCCAGGTTGCGCCGCATCATGTCCAGACAAAAAACAATTCGAATTCGCTCATGCTAAGAATGAAAAAACTGTATGTTAACTGAACACACTAGCTATAGTCTGGAAACAAAATGTTAACTTGTAACTTCATGTTGGAGTATTGTGTTGTATGCTGATATGCTGCAGCAGCTCTGATTTGCTATGAAGTGAAATGTCCGTGAACGGCATTTACAAATTTTTTATTCACAAATTTTTTCCCGCAACTGAAGGCTATAAAAAGCTTTTGTCATTTTTTGAATGGTGGCATAATTTCTGATGGAATCTAAGAATAGATGTACAAGTAATAACGTTTCCTTTCTAAGGAATTTTGTTTGTGAGTATTTCCCGTACCTAACTCCAAATGTGATTCAGTACTGGACCAGTATAAATGCAAGTCTTTCTACAAAAATCAGTACTGAATTCGTACAATATCAATTGTATTAGTCGTATCAGACACGAATTACACTTGGCAAGTGATTCCCAAGTTTAAATAAACTTTTCTAAAAAATGTATGTGAAAATTTTGAATTCCGAAAAATTTTGTACGTGCCACCATTTCCAGGTTTATGTTGTTTATGTTTTACCACTTTCCCGGGGTCCTAAAAATCCTTACCAGACTGGTACATAAAGGCACTGGACACTACTACAGGACCTCCGGGAGGTCCCAATGGATCATTTCAGGTAGCTATGGACCGTTTTCAGCCGTTTCTGAACCGTTTCAAGCCGAATTTTAGACGAAAATCAACATTTCTTGATCTGTCATATTTGGCAAATGTCGATGAACATCACTAGGGGCAAAATCCTTAATATCATTATCATAGTTAGTGTTTTTTTGTTCTGGACCATTGTCGATTAATAGCAAATACATCATTCATTTTTGACGTGTTGCATTTTAATGGTCTTTTAAGTTTTTTTCAGTTAAATATTCGCATTAGCTGATAACGGGATCACTGATTACGCCCAAACTTAATACCCCTTCCAACAGAAATGACTCATTATCCAATTATGTTGGTTTGATTCTCTTAGCATGGCAAATGTGCACTTTGTTTTAAAATGTTGGTCATAGCATTAAACAAAGCATACGAGACATAAAATAAGATGACTGACTAACTTTTATTCTCGGTGTCGTTATGAGCAACTCCGATAACTCAGAAGATTGTTATATACTTGTTTAGTTGACGAAAGAGTTCGGATATTGGAGTTGAGTACGAAAATTGAGTTGGATATAAAATTCACCAATGAAAGCCGTGGAACCATTAGTTTTTGTTTTTTGCTTTCAATCAATTTGTCAAGCGACTAATTGGCTAATGAGTCATTTCACGTATTTCTCATCAAATAACGCGGATTTAGTTGCAAATGATCACAATAAATTAATGATCGGATATTTGTGAGTTTGAGCGGGAACAGTTTAAAAAACTGGCAAAAACATTTTTAAATGATTTTATGGTTGTGGATCGGAATTATTTGACACAATTACTTATAATAATCAGAGGATCTATTCTGTTTTGTAGTGTTTTTACGCCCCCAGTTACAAATTACATGTTGTTATATAGCACGTTACGATGTAAAAAAAATAGCGCGTGCGCCTGGGGGGGGGGGGCAAACAGAATAGATCTTGCTAATCAGATACCTGCTCGAGAGCTAATGGCCATTTTCTAACTCCAAATGATGAACTGCTATTGTTCATCTCCAAGATGTCAGAGAAGTCACAACTCTTGAGCCTAAATAGACGATATTAAATTAAACTCTAATTTGAATTACGACCCTCAATGCCGATGTTTTTGATAGAAAGTCATCATGTTTTCATTGCTTTAATTTATTCCATCAGAATATTCTACCGCTGGAATTTGATCAAAATTTCAGGATCTTTTCCGTTGGTGCCCCCCCCCCCCCACCTTAGTGGGTGCACATTATTTGCACCCCAAGACGTACGCGCCATATTTTTCATAATGATTTACTGTGTAATGACACGTGCTCTGTAACTGGGGGTGCATAACGTACTGGGGGGCGGGGGCACAAACGGAAACGATCCAAATTTCAATACATTAAACTAAAGGTTATCAAAAATCTGTCACAACAGCTCTGCCAGTTAACAAAATCGGCAGCAGCGATATTTGACTTTTTGCAGAGGAGTTAAAAGCTCCGTGCTATTTCTTGAGGATCTTTTCCATTTGTGCCTCAGTTATAGAGCGCGTGTCATTACATTGTACATAATTGTGTGATAACAAAGCACGGGCGCTTGCGAAGTGCAAATAGTATGAACTATATATATGCTGTTTTCTATCCTGATGGCAAGATTCTTCCAAAAAAAAGTTAATCTTGCAAGAATCTTATAAGATTAACTCTATCTTACAAAGATCTTGCGAGAATAACTCTGTCTTGTAAGATCTTATAATCTTGCAAGATCTTACAAGATTAACTTCTGTTTTCGACTCGGGTGCACTAATCTGGAGACACAAATGGATCTATGACCTTTCTTGAGTTTATATGAGTTCAATAAAAACAACAATGCACGGCAACCTTTGCAGCCATTTCAGTTTCTCTTTTGTCTGGTCCTGTGCAGTGTCCGACAAGTATGAATTGAAGACTCTGAATGGCTCGAACACGTAGAGTATATCTGCATTCTGTCTGAACAGTTCTCCCAACAGAGTAGAACCACTGCGCATGTACGTCAGTATTATTATCCTAGCAAAACAAATATTCACTTTTGGTCTAAACACTAGTTGCATCATAATATAAAAATTGGCAGACACAAAATTATCAAGACTGCCTAATTTTTCATCCTGGGCGTTCTATCTCTCCTCGACTGTTGGCTGTTTCATATTCGTAATGTAGATTTAAAATGATGTCAATTGATAACGAATTAAATTACTGAATGTTTTTAGGTTGATGATTTAATTATGTTGATGCCAGTGCACTTCAGAACATTAACAGTACAAGACCTTTTAACAGTGAGATCTTTGCAGGAAACCACTAAATTGGTCAATATTTCATCTGCTTGTGGTCACTTTCAATCATTAGTATAGTCTGTATTTTTTGTCAGATTATGAGATAAAACTGGCATCAACACCAGATAACTGTTTCATTGTTTTCAACTCGTTTTGAGGTACCATCGTTTAGTTTTTGTCCGTCAACAGAAACCTTAAGGCCCTGATTTTTGAGCACTGGACTAGCGTCGATTAATAGCAAATACTACATTCAGTTTTGAAGTGTTGCATTTTAATGGCCTTTTAAAGTTTTATTCAGCTAATAATTCGCATTAGCTTATAACGGGATCACTGATTACGCCCTAACTGAATAGCTCTCCCAATAGAAATGATTCATTGTCAATATATGTCGGTTCGATTCTCTTAGCATAGCAAATGTGCATTTTGTGTAAAATTGTAAGCCATAGCATTAAATAAAGCAAATGAGAAATGGAATAAGATGACTGACTAACTTTTATTCTTAGTTAACAAGTGTCGTTATCAGCAACTCCGATAGCTCAGTATATTGAACTCGCGGTATAAAATTTGGCCAATTCTTGTTTGGTGAACACTTGTTTAGTGCATTCCGCGGTGCGAAATCAGGTATAAATTTGTTATGGAAATTATTCTGAAGTTGTTTGACTAGTTTTTGGGTTTCGCCTGGCGAAATTGATTATTACTTTATTAGGCTTAATTCCCTTCGCGAATGGCGCTCCAATTCCCCGGGTTGACAAAAAGTTTTAATCATAGAACTTTCATACTATGGAGCATAGACTTCATACATTCAAAAAGACATAACAAATTGGTAGGAATACAACTTTGTCATAAACGAAAGTTTTATGACTAAAACTTATTCATAAATGAAAGTTTCATGATTAAAAATTTTTCATAAATGTAAGTTTTATGATTACAACTTTTCCATATAAACTTCTATGGCTACAAATTCTCCATAACAACAGAAACGAGGCATTTAAAGAGTCTTGGTTTTTTCGTGAGTTCTGGTGAGCTGGTGCTGATGAGATGAACAATGGGAGAAGGTGCCTGTAAGGGCACAAAGGGATGGACATCTAAAAAAATCGATTTTTTTAAAAAAAACTTTCTAACCCCCAAAATTTAAACGAAGACGCCAAACAAAAAAAATGGTGCCTAACGATCCTTATGGATAGAAGTCACTACCAAAACAGTTTGGGTAACATTGAACAACTCGTTGACCCAGAAGGTCCCATTAAATTTTTTAAATACGATTGACTTTTTGAGAAACATTTGACGAAATCGCAAAAGTTGACCTTATATATCACTAATCGTAAATTTCTTTACATCAATGCCAACGTTAGCCTGACACACGTTAGTTTTATCACTTTGAACCGCATAGACCCAATAGTTGAGAAATAAGAAGACATTTTACATAAAAAACAGACAAATTTTTTGCGTTTCCGAACTTTACATTTCTAATGTACCAATTTTTCAACTTTTGACCCCAAAGCAAAAAATTTTGGTTTAATGCAATTCATATGAATAGGAGATACTACGAAAACACTATAAGCAACATCTAACAACTCCTTGACCCTTGGGGTTACATCTTACGATTTAAACTATTTTTCTTTTCGAAGTCAGCTGTTTCACTGACCCCAATCATAATGAATTGCAAATAGGGTTCATATACCAGAACAATCGCTCTTAAATAACAATTTGCATTTTATCTAACACATAAAGGACACAGAAGCTAAAATCTTAGGTTTTGCATATCGATATCATGACGTTTTTTACTAAGTTTGTATATGGCACTGATAATTTGTTGAAAACTAGCCGTTTCGAATTACTTTTAGTCAAAATGCACCATCCATTCAAACTTTTCCTAGAGGTTCCTTTATATAGAAATGTGCGAAGCAAAACAAATTGCCAATTTTTGACCACTTAAGCGTGTTTTTGACATCTTGCCACATCTAGTGCTGGGATAAAAAGTGTGGAAATCGGTTCGAGGTAAGATAGATAGAAAAGTATTCTTCCTACAGAATTTTTATATAGTTTATAATAACCTTCAGCACATAATCTGTTCACAATTTTAATTTACTTTATCAGTAATATCCTTTGAAAAAATCAGGTGTCCATTATGCTCCAAAATCTCAATTTTTTCAACACAAGTTGAAAATCAGATTCATTAGTCTTCCGACCCTTTCAAAAAGCGTTGTTTAGCAGAACGGCACTCCTATTGAGACTAAGGCACTGCTAAAACTAAAAAATGGGGCCCAAAAACTTTTTGTCACAAAACAGTTTTTCTCGCAGGCTTAGATAATAAGTTTTATGTGAACGTTACTGGTGATAACGTAATTAAAACTCCGATTTCGAGATAATTGATTCAAGACACCTTTTTAATTTTTAAACTGCATACATCATGTTTGGCTAGTTTAGTAGGCACCAAAAAACGTGATAATAAGGCCCCCAGGGTCTTCAGGTTTTGTGTTTAATATGGTTTATACTATTTTTCCCTTTTGAAATCAGCTGTTTCACTGACTCCAATCACGGTGAATTGTAAATAAGGTTCACATACCTCAACAGGCAACTCAAAATAGCCAATAGGCATCAAAAAACGTCACCAAGTTAAGCATTACCTTGAAATCAGCAGTTAATAAGCAATTTTTTTTGCTTCATGAAGTTTTATGACTACAACTTTTCCTTAAAATAATGCAAAACTTTGTGATCTGAGGCTCAAATTTAAGCTGAGTGTAGAATAGACAATTTCCGAAAGATCGCACACTTGTGATGTCTGAAATTTAGGTTGGCAAAAAATTTTATTTTGTATGAAGTTCTATGACTACAACTTTTTCATAAATACGGTATTACTGAAAATCAATTGTTTCCGATTTTTTGCTCACTATTTTTTGAAACAGTTTATTTGCTTTTTGTTTTAGTCCCTTTCTTGATTTGTCTAAAAACAAATTAAATTACAACTTTCATTTTATGAAAATTTTATGATTACAACTTTTCATAGACGCCATAATATGAGTTGTAGTTTTATAACATTTTGAATTATGGGGTCAACCCGCTTTATTTTTGTTCACGCCAATTTAGGATTACTTAACTTTGCTCTTTTCTTAAAAAAATTGAGTTAATTTTTGCATGACTGATATAAACTTTTCCATATGTTAATTAGGTACAAATTGAAAAATTTTCAAATTTTTACTTCTAATTGACGTTCCAGATCTTGATGAAATCTATTGTGATGTAAAACAGGCCACTTCCATAGAAACATGAAATACAACAATATTTTTTGTGTATTGTGACGAAAAGAAATGGAATAGATAAGCCTAAATGTGTGTTCTGAGGATGCTTAAGACGCTCATTTTTTCCAATCAAAAGAGAAGATCATTTATTACCAAAGGAGACTAGCTTCATTATCTTAGATAATTTATTTAAATTATCATTAGAGCACAAAAATTGAAACCAATTCCGCTAAAAAATTGGCCCTCATTTTGAAGACAGCTTGCTCATTAAGCATAATTAGATCAGTTAAACTGAGTTTAAATGAAATTGAATTAGAGTTTTTGCAGCAAAAGTTTTGCGTGTATATTTCAGTTTTCTAAGTAGTTCCTTGTCTTTTTATGGACATTTGATTTATAAAATAACGATTATAGGTAATAGATTAATGATCTAAGGACTCATTGGATATAATAAATTCGTTTTCAGACTGTTTCAATAGATGTCCCATTTAATGCAACAACGAGGCTCGGTAATGTGTGGTTGCTCATAATGTTCGGAATCTGCTTAAACACGTTTTGGCTTAATTGACCACCAAAGGTAGAAGGGATAGAAAACTTTCAAAAAAATCACTTATTGTGCAAAAATACTTGGTTTCTCCATTTAAAAAAACCCTTTAAGCTCCAACTGCTATGGAAACGACAATAAACTATTAGAGGGCCGCTGATGACTACAATTAAGGAGTGTAAGAGACAAGACAAACAACTACATCAAATAAGAACAACCAGCAAAACTTACGACCAAAACTTTTGAAAAGATTTGTGAAAAAAGCAAAAGAGCCAAATATGAAATGTAAACTAAATGACTTGAATTTAGCGAGAAAAAGGACGGGACCTATTTTTTTAGAACAATAACCAGTATACAGAAAAAAATGAGCAAAGTTAGAAAGTACGTTTGAACTTTTTGAAAATAATTATATTCAAAGTCATTCGTTCAGTTAGTTTCAGGGGTTTCAAATCTGTCCGGATATTTTGTTTTTGCAGTTAACTTTTGGGAACTGTATTATCCGCTATGCTGTAGATTACTGTTACATTACTTTTTGCTCAATTTTGCCTGATAACTAATTGCTCAGCTTTGCTGTATAACAAACTTGTTTCTCTCAGAATAACAAATTAATTCAAGTTGAAACAATCAATTTTTGCTCGAGTTTTGGTTAATAACTCAATTTATAATTCGAAATTGCAAAATCCCCCATGTTCAGCACTAGGTAACCGTCTTAACTACTGGTTAGGGTAAATAATGTGCGTCTCCGATTTCTTAATATTTTCGGAAAGTTTGTCCCGATAATCAAATTTTACAAATGTAACCGAGTTCGCACTTTGTGCTTCTCAGCGCACTCAATTGCTCAAAAGCGCAATCAGTGATTTATTCTGGGCTTCGTTAAAACCCGTAAGAGAAACTGACTTTATGCTTTTCACAAAGTTTCTCTTACTTAGGAACTCTGTTCCTCAGAAAGAAAGTTTTGAGAATATCAAAGTTAATTCTATTTTCACAAGTCAATGTAAAGTTAAAACTGTATAATCACTTATATGATCTAGAACAAGTAGTTTACCGCTCAAGAAAATGTGCTTCAATACTCACTGTGTGTCAGTTTAATATAACCAAAATCGCAAATTTCAACTATATTTTGTTAGTTTTTCAAGCTCTATTTGTACTGCCGTACATGACAAATTAGCATCTCCGATTGGTTGTAGATAACTATGTCGTAAAATTCTCTAATTACAATGAGGTTGATGTTCGGGATACCTTATACGGTGCCCCGCACCCTCTTAATTGGTATGAAAATCGCAAAATTAATTGAATCTGGTTTACCAATTTGGGTATCTCTTACTCCGTTTGAGCTCAATTTGTGTGATTGAGAACACTTGAATACGTGAAAATACTAGCGTAGGTTGAGTTTGAGTTTCAGTTTCACTTCATGCATGATGATTACGTACTAAAAATAGTCACTGAGTATAAATGTTGAACAAAGTGAAAAAATCTGTATGGCTTTGATAGAATGTAACATTTGATTTCGCTTGTCATGCTATTCTAGCTTTAAGGCTTGAAAAGGCCTTGAAGCACTATTCAATTTGGTTATTGAGTTATTAAGCTCAGCCACAACATCGCCAGCCCTGTTTTTTATCGCGAAAACGTCTTTTCCAGGTAACACTTGGGCGAGCTTCATTACTGGTCTCTTGTACACTCCGTCGTTCGATCGAACTTTCGCTGATCGAATCACACCGTCAGACCCGTTTATGATCTCTGTAACGCGACCCAGATTGTAATTTTCACGCTTTTTGCTGTCTTCAATCAACCAAAGGAGATTGCCTTCTTTAAGGGTTTCGTTCGCCGTAGATCGCCAATTTTGCCGGTTATTCAGAGTTGGCAGATATTCTTTACGAAATCTGTCACAAATGAGATTTGCATAGGCTTGATTTTGTCGAAAGAGCTTTCGATGATCCACAAATTCTTCTGCGTATGGTAGATAGGGTAAGCAAACGTTCATGTTGCCAAGCCAGATGTGATTGGGGGCAATGCTTCCAAGTCATTAACGTCTGAACTGACTGGAGTCAAGGGTCTTGCGTTCAACGTCTGCTCTACAATACACATCGTAGTTGAGAGAACGTTCTCTGTGACTGATCTGGTCCCCAACACTGCAAACATTGCTTTCTTGCAGCTTCTCACCAACCATTTCCATACGCCACCAAAGAGAGGTGCTGCAGGTTAGTTGAACTTCCATCTGATTCCTCGTTGAATTAGATGTCCTTCGATCCCTTGTTTGTTCCATGCCGCAATGTACTCTGCAAACTTTCTTTCAGCATCAACAAAATTTGTCCCATTGTCACTGATGATTGTACTTGGTTTGCTTCTTCGAGCAAAAAATCTCAATATTGCATTGCGACAGCTGTCAGTGTCCAACTTGGGTACCACTTCTATATGCAACGCTCTCATAGTTAGGCATGTGAAAAGACAACACCATCGCTTTTCGTTTCTTTGTCCCCGATTTTCACAATGAAAGGGCCAAATTTTCACAATGAAAGGGCCAAAATAGTCAACTCCCACATTTGTAAAAGCTGTTGAAGCATCTAACCGCTCTTCGTGTAGATCTACCATTACTGGTGCTATCGTTTGTGCTTTGCCTTTTCTGCAGTTAACACGCTTGTTTTTGATTGATCATAGGGCGTTCCGTATGCCTAGGATCCACAACTTCTGATGAACCATGTTTCTTTCATGCTCAGTGCTCGCGTGTTGATTGTCCTTGTGCTCATTTCGCAAGAATATTACAACTGGTTGATGTTTCCAATATAGCAAAATTGGATGCTTTGCATTGAAGTCCAATTGACTTTTGCCTATTCTTCCGGTGGCTCGAATAAGTCCTTCTTCATCCAGAAAGGGTGAGAGATGTAGGATTTTGCTGCTTTTTGGGAATTTCCTTTCCAGCTTTCAAAGAAATCATCTCTTCACGAAACTGATCTTGCTGTAGTAACTGGAAGATAGTTGCTTTTGCTTTTTCTCTTTCTTCAATGCTGACTACGAATGTCACTGGTTTGTATTTGTTCAATGCTCGCTGTACGTATGCCACTGTGTTCACTAGTCTGTTAAAGTTACTGAATCGTTCCCACTGAATAACAGCTTCTTTCCCTTCAGCCTATGCCATGAAGACTGATGAGGGTATATTCTCTTCATCTGAGGCAAAGTTTAGGTTCACTTGCTCTGGCCATTCATTTTCCGGTCGTATCAACCAGGCCGGCCCAGTGAGCCACTCACTTCTCTTGAGTTCCTCAATGTTGATTGCTCTGGTGCCAATGTCCGCTGGGTTGTTGATACCGCTCACATGTTTCCACTGTGAAATATCAGTTGTATCCAGTATCTCAACCACTCGATTGGCCACAAACACTTGTTGCTTACGATGGGAACTGTGTATCCACTGCAGTACCGTAGTTGAGTCTGACCAAAAACTGCAACTATTTATCTTCATTTCATGTTCCTTGACAATCTGTTCTTTCAACCTCACTGCCATGACTGCCGCTTGCAATTCCAATCGCGGTACTGAAAGATGCCTCATTGGTGCCACTCTGCATTCTCCAATGACAAATGCTAAGTCAGCTGAGTTTTCTTTTGGTTGTGAACGTAGATAGGCCACTGCACACATCGTGTCTTCAGATGCGTCAGCAAACACATGAAGTTCGATTTTATCTCTCTCTTTGTTGAAGTACCTTCAATCGATGCTCGTTTCAGCCACTATTGGAAGTTGTTCCATCTCAGGAATTCTGCTTCGTCACCAGGCTCCACTTCGTCGTCTCAATGTTGTGCATTCTTAGTCTAGATTCTTTTCAGAAGTCGTCTCAAGTGAACACTGAATGGTGCAAACAATCCGGTCGGGTCAAATACTGAAGATACCATTGATAGAATCTTCATCTGAGTTATAGGTGCTTCAAATTTTTTGTTGGTACCTCTGCACACTTAAAGGCTATCATCAGTAACAGTCCATTGTAGTCCTAACACTGAGGATCCCTCCGTATTGGGTTCCACTTCGACTTGTTTCGTGTTGCTGATTGATTCCAAGCCTTCTGGGATTGCTTCGGTAACTGCGTCATTGTTGCTTATCCACTTCTTCAATTCAAATGCATGTTGTGAGGGAAGAAGTTGTTGTAGTTGATTGAGGACCTCAATCGCTTCTTCAGGGGTTTCTACAGATTTGATGAAATCGTCCATGTAGAAATTGTTTTGTATTGCCTATGCTGCAATTGGATACTCTTCTTCGTTGTCCAGTCCCACTCGCTTGAGAGCATAGTTTGCACAATTTGGAGAACTTTTAGCTCCAAATACATGACGCTGATATCCGTACATCTGAACAGGTTCATTTGATCTTCGACGCCATAAGAACCTCAAGCAACTTCTATCCTGATCGGGAACTTGTACTTGTAGAAACATCGATTTCATGTCAGCTGTTAGGGCTATTGATCCTTAACAAAATCTGAAAATCGTTCCAATCAACCCATGTAGCAGATTAGGCCCTGCTAGTAGCTTGTCATTTAGGCATACTTCTTTGTACTTTGATGCAGCATTGCAAACACGTCTTACTTTGCCAGGCTTGTTCGGGTTTAGCACTGGATGGTGTGGCAAATACCATTCCTTCCTGAAGGTTCTGTTCACTTCGGACTAGTCCAATATCTTTAGGAATCCTTTTTCTATATCTGTATCTATTGATTGTTGATACAAACTCTTCAGGTTTTGGTCACTTTGGAATCTTCGCTCCAGTGAGTAAAGCTGACCCAAGGCTGAGCTGTAGTTGTTCGGTAGGTTTAGCTCTGGTTCACTCCACAGCATTTCCACTTCGTACCGCTCGCCTGTGAACTTCGTCGTACTCTCTAGCATCTTCTGTGTCTGCAGTTCCTTCTTTGACTGACTGACGACGTTGATTTTGGAATCATAGGTTTCTATGTCCCACCACGCTTGGACATTCTCAGCCATTTTCACATCTTCAGTGAAGGCTAAATGATAAACATTTGTCTTCTTTTGCCTGTCATGGGTACACTGACTACCCATCCTAGCTCTGTTAGAAAGGCGAAAGGTTCACTTTGTGTTCCTATCTTGTAGCCCTATTGGCGTTGTAGCTCATAAGCATCTTGACCAAGGATGATGCCAACTTCCGTCAAATTGAAGCTTTTGTTGGGTAGAACACTCAAATGATTGAAGCTTTGCTTCAGCTTGTTGTAGTTGTAGTTTGTGTTCCCCAAAGAGAATGACGGGTGTGCAAATGCTTCGATTGAATGCACCTTTGAATGTATAGCATTTAATTTGAGAGGAACCCTTTTTGTATTCAGATCCTTTGTTCCGTGTATGCCAGCTATGTTGAGCGGCACACAGGTGACTTGGTCTCGTAACTTCTATTGCACACTTTGATCGATGAAAGAAACCGTTGATCTACTACCGAGGAAAGCATATGTGTTCAGCCTGTTGCCACCGCTATGTATTGAGACAGGAACTATCTGAAGAAAACTAGTAACTTCAATGATCTGGTTGATTGTTGCTGCGCTTACGTTGACTGCGTGATTTACTCGTCCATTTGGTTTCCTGAGTGTAGCAATCGGTTGTGCTTCTTGATGCATCCATGGATACCGCGCGCATTGACTTTACAATCTTTGATTGCATGTCCTTTGCCTAGACATCCGTAACATAAGCGTTGCTTCCTCACTGCTGCGTACCGATCATTCACTTTCATGTTCTTGAATGATGAAAAGTTCCATTTTTTATGTCGTCAGCTAGCGGACAATGATCACTTTGCATTTGCTTGGTTTCTTTCACATTCGAACTAGCACTGAAATTCGATGTTTTTGACAACCGTTTGTCTCTATTTGTGCCTCTTTAGTCTTCTTCTCCTCGCTCTCCATTGAAAGCTGAAAACCCATCGTGCACGAATGCTATCCTAGATAGCCGTTTTTCAAACATAATCAGATGAGACCAATCTTTACTTTTATCATCAACATAGAACCACCATTTCTCTTTGAGAACTTGGGATAGTTTATCTACTGCCATATAAAGTGTCGAACTCGATTGCAGATCACCAATCTGCTTGTACTCTCTGAGCACATTCACAAAGTTTGAAACAATAACTGAGAAATTGATCAGACTTGTTGAGTTGTGTGACTTCACCTGATTTGCTTTGCAAAGACTCTCCAATTGTGCATCAATGATCACATGAGGCCTTCCAAACTTCCTCTCAAGAATGCTCCATGCAGCACCATAGAACTGTCCAGAATAACCCATTCCAGAGATTGCTGATCTTGCCTTGCCGGTCAGTAGAGACTTCAGATGGCTCACCTTCTCTGGGTCTGGTATTGGGCGTTGATCCACTGTAGCAATGAACATACTAGACCACTCTGGCCATTCGAGAAGGTTTCCTTCAAATTTGTTCAACTTCAGCTTTGGTAGGTTACTACTACCTGAATAGCCATTGTTGTATCGTAGAATAGCTCTGGGGGAAACGTCTCGGTCTTCGACACTTGAGGATCGGTTTCGTGAACTACGATATCTTGAGAAGAGACTATACTTGTTCACTTCAGGGTTACTTCGAAGCTAGCTGTTGATTGTTCTGGTGTTAAAAGGTTGTTTATCTTGCTGGCCCAGTCTGAGACATCTCTCTTTTTTGGGTTCAGTTAAAGGGTGATTTGTCTCGAGCACCAGTTGATTTGGAACGAGCATCATCGTTCTCTAATGCTGTTATCTTCACTTATTGCTCTAGCTCGCGCTCTTCCTCCATTAGTTGATGCTTGGTTTCCAGTTCCTTCATTTGCATTTCCAGCTCTAGCCTCCTCCGCTCGAACTGTGCCTGTTCTAGTCGCATCTTGGTTTCTAATTCAACATCAAATTTCTTCATTCTTTCCTCGCGCCTTTGCTTTGCTGAAGATGTTTCAGAAACTTTCTCCGTTTCTCGGCCACTTGCTTTTGCTCCATTTTGCACTGTTTGAGCAACTGGGTTGTCCATTGGGTAGTTGTTATTGCTCTCGCTGTCGTTCACTGCTTGAGTTGTGTTGCTTTGCTCTGTATTCATTGCTGGTTGCGTGCCTTTGCTTATATATGCAAGCCATTGATAGTCCAAACTTGCTTTGCACTTTCTTGCTTCTTTCAGATGTTCTTCAACGAAATTAGCTTGATAGGGCACAAGCTTGTTCCGACGTTGCAATTGGTTGGGTATTTTTTCCTCTAGAAGGTGAACAGTCTGTTGGTAGAGGAACTTTAGTTTGTTGGGTCGATCTGAACTTCTTCCACTAAATCTTGGAACTTCTTGTCGTTCTTTTTAGCTGTTGATTGAAGCCGCTCTCCGCTGGCTGTGATTGAATTGCCTGGTTGCTGTTTGCTTTTGCTTTGATTATTCCTTTTAAGCGAGGTTAGCTCTTCAACGCATTTTGTGAATTGCACCCGACCAGCTCCGGGGGAAACGTCTCGGTCTTCAACACTTGACGATCGGTTTCGTGAACTGCTGTATCTTGAAAAGTGACTACATCTCTTCACTTCTCTCTGCCTCACTGGCGTTGCGCTGCTGATTCGTTTGATTGTCTTTGGGGGTGCCTTCGGCGCTCTCCTCATCAGATTGGACAGCAGTTTGCCTTCCACTGTCCGGTTCTGCGGACCAAATGTAACGGCTGCTCTCCTATCAAAGTCAAGGAGAAATTTACACCGCCCAGTTCGTCTCAGCGGTTTCAAATGTGTCCGGATATTGGGTTTTTGTAGTTAATTTTTGTGAACTTTATTATCCCCTATACTGTAGATTAACGTTGCATTACTTGTTGCTCATTTTCTCTTGATAACTAATTGCTCAGCTTTGCTGTATAACAATCTTGTTTCTCTCAGAATAACAAAAAAATTCAAGTTAAAACAATCAATTTTTGCTCGGGTTTTGGTTAATAACTCAACTTATAATTCGAAATCGCAAAATCCTCTATGTTCAGCTCTAGGTAATTGTCCTGGCTACTGGTTAGGGCAAATAATTTCCGTCTCCGATTTCTTAATATTTTCGGAGAGTTTGTCCCGATAATCAAATTTTACAAATGTAACCGAGTTCGCACTTTGTGCTTCTCAGCGCACTCAATTGCTCAAAAGCGCAATCAGTGATTTATTCTGGGCTTCGTTAAAACCTGTAAGAGAAACTGACTTTATGCTTTTCACAAAGTTTCTCTTACTTAGGAACTCTGTTCCTCAGAAAGAAAGTTTTGAGAATATCAAAGTTAATTCTCTTTTCACAAGTCAAAGTAAAGTTAAAACTATACAATCACTAATAAGATCTACAGAAACAAGACACAGTAACAAGTAATTTACCGCTCAAGAAAATGTGCTTCAATACGCACTGTATGTCAGTTTAATATAACCAGAAATGAAAATTTCAACTGATTTTTGGTAGTTTTTCAAGCTCTATTTATACTGCCGTACATGTCAAAATAGCATCTCCGATTGGTTGTGGATAACTATGTCGTAAGATTCTCTGAATACACTGAGTTTGGGGTTCGGGACACCTTATACAGTGCCCCGCATTCTCTGAATTGGTATGAAAACTGCAAAATTCATCGAATCTGGCTTACCAAGTTGGGTATCTCTTACTCCGTTTGAGCTCAATTTGTGTGATTGTGAACTACACTTGAATACGTGGTAATACTAGCGTAGTTCGAGTTTGAGTTTCAGTTTCAATTCAAGTATGATGATTACGTACTAATAATAGTCACTGAGTATAAATGTTGATCAAAGTGAAGAAATCTGTATGGCTTCGATAGAATGTAACATTATATTTCGTTTGACATGCTATTCTAGCTTTAAGGCTTGAAATGGCCTTGAAGCACTTTTCATTTTGGTTATTGAGTTAGTAAGCTCAGCCACAACACAGTTTTTAACCATAACCATAGTGAGTGCCTACAACGGCCTGTTTGACATAACTGGTGAATTTCATTTAAAAAAAAAGGTTGCGACAGACATCACCAGCACTAAACTACTGAAGATTTCAGCTATTAATGCAGTCCTCTATGGTGGCATGGTTAAAAGAGTGATGCATTAAAACTTTCTTGCTCGTTGGATTGCGCATTGCATTTACTCAGTAACAAAAGGCCAAATATAGAAATACAAAATTTTTTGGAAGATTTTGGGTATAAAATCCAAGTCAATATCATCTCAGATTGATTAAAAATGAGACTTAAATGCGGGCAGTCAAAAAATACTTTTCATATTTCCTATATACATCTCCTGAAGTTGACTTCCATGAGATTTTGGAATTTTTAAAGTTGCAAGTGCAGTGTTTTCAGTATAGCTTACGCGACTCTTTCCGTAGTTATCGAAAACTGTTTGTATATCGAGTCACCTAGCTTTGGTTAAATCACACAACTTACAAGTTTTGAATTTCCGAAAGATTATGGAACTCAATTTCTGGCTTTGTATGTAATAACTTCTGGCGTTTTACCTTCTGGCACTACAGACTTTTGGGCATTTTAAAACTTGTCCGTGAGTGGTTGGAGCATTTCAATTCAGTCATTTTACTTCGAAATTCTATCTATGATTTTAAGTTTTTGCTCGTCGGCATGTAAATCTGTTTGCAATGGCATCTCACGTGCCACTTAAATTAAAAATGTTCTCACTTCAATCAGGAAACAAAAAATAACAAACATTGGCTTCGTAGACGTGCCGCTTACTGCAGTCGGGTTAGTTCCACTCAACATCGGAAGTGTCGTAAAAATATTCGAATATTCTTTGAATCCATCAAGGGCTAGAAAGACAATCAAAGCAACTGTCAGAGTTTTTAATTTCCTATTTGGAGGTTGAAGGATGCCATTTTTCAAGGTCAACTTCATGTTAGGTTCCTCTTCTGCTTTTGCTTGTTCATACTCTCTTATCCAATGTTTCATGATTCAGATAGTAATGTTTTATAGGGTAAACAATATTTGCGTAATATTGTAATTGAAATTGATTTTTGTAATAATAAATTTTGAGCACAATTTGTGAACAAAATTATCCAGCACACACGAGATTCCAAGCTGTAAATTTCTGATGACAACTTCGGGTATTCCATAGATTCATAGTTTTAAACAAATGACGGTTAGATGCAAAAAAAACAAGAAATAAATTCTGCAATGATAATCATTAGAATTTGAACTACAAAAAAATTGCGACCAGAGAAAACGGGAAATCAGTAGAAAAGACTAATGAAAAGACTTGCGAATATAATTGCACATTATTGACGGACAAAAATCACATTTGTGAAGCGCCACGACTAAAATGAAATTAGTCATGAAAAATGCATGGCTGCCTAAGCTTCTGAATTTGTGGCTTTCTCGTAAATTATAAATAAAGAACAAACAAAGAAATAGTGTCAGCTAAAAGCTTTCGTAAAGCAAATGGTCCGATACTGTATTGAAAAAGAGACCAAATGTTCTGTTTCAAGGTGCTTTCATGTTCGTCAGTCACTGTTGAAAATTCAAAAACTTCCCATCTTTCCCTGCGCATAAAATATCATAATGTGACACAATCGCTTTGGGACATGTAGGATAATGAATATTACCATACGGTTGTTATCGCCACCGAGAAGTTATCAAACTCCGAGGCGAAGCCGAGGTGTTATGATAACTTCGAGTGCGATAACAATCGTGTGGTAATTTTTTTAATCAGCACTTGTTGTGATCATGTTTGTTTTTTTTTTGCTGAAAGTTTATTAAACTGTTTCCATCATTAGACTACAAATTTATCACCACTCTTTTATCGCCAATGTTTACTTAGTAACAGTGGAGATAAAAGAGTGTGATAAACTCGTAGTCTAATGCTGAAGTGTTTTTCCAGTGTCGATCGGGTATAAAAATTCATTATACTAGCAGTTTATTTAGCTGCTGTTATCGCAACAGGTGTTTATTAAGCGGCAAATTTGAACAGCAAACATAGGTTTATTTTTCCTACCCACTTTAGTGGGGGAGGAACTATATACTCAAATGGTTTTTTGTTCAGACAATTTTGACAGATCTATATAACAATCGTAGAGAGTTGTGAGTGGTATCATTTGAAAGCCCGTCAAGCGTGGAATATAGAACTACAAAGATTTGTCGTTTCAACTGTCGTTTTTCATAGGGAGTAATCGAGGTTTAAATTTTGTGAATATTAGTAGTAATTCAGCTGTTTTTATTCACATTTTCGTTATTTTTAACCATATTTTCGTCAATTTTGCAAAAATGTGTTAAAATTGTTAACTCTAGTATTGTTAATTTCATCTCTGAAGACAAACGAAGGTAGCAGAACTGTTCGACCCGAGTGATTCGGCCACAATTATTGTAAAATTTTTCAAAAGTCAGCTTTTTTGAGACCAAATTTGCTTTTTTAGCCCACTTGCTTTAAATTTGCTGGAAGTAGACACCTGAAATTTGCGGCCATATTCTTCTCAAGTTTATTAAGAAGAGCTTAAAAGAGCATATTGTACTCCCGTTGTTGTTATGATCTTCTGTTACTCCCGTTGTTGTTGGTCTTCTGGATTTATAGCTTTGCCAGATTTTTGTTAATTTAAAATCAATAAATATGAAAAATGAGTTATTTGTTTTTGACGAACTGAATAATATTGTTTAACAATTGATCTATTTCGCAACCATTTGAACAATTGAGTGTTTTGATAGATGCGCCGCAATATCTGGGCTGATCTTGATCTCAAAATGGATCCTTACGATAAAATAAATTATAGATTTTAATGGGACGCGACCTTTTTTTCTAAATATTTCCGCTATGTAAACGTTTTAATGCAAAACACTGACAACATTTTCAAATCAGAGCTCTATTAATGACAGATACTATTTGAAACAAACAATTCCTAACGAGATTATTTTTCTTGTTTTAGAGTTAAGCTCGTGGTTTTTTTTGGCTCTGACCAATTGTTTTCGTAAAAATTGTATGGACAACTTAAGTTATGCTTTCACTTGTTAGAATTTTTGTGGCCCAATGACATAGTGTCTCCCATCAAAGATCCATTTAGCTCTTTAGGAGGTATAAATGAACATAGACATTTATTTCAGTTGTTATGTAACGTCTGTTATGACTTTGAATATAACTGTTTTAAGAAAAGATCGTTGAATTTTTGAACTTTGCCAATATTTTATCTTGCTTCTCTCAATTTCGGGCACAGTCTCAGTTAAAATTTGTGAAAACCAAATTCATTTGAGTTATAAATTGATATCGGTAATGATTTTGTGTTCAACTAATGGTTTCGATACTACGCACTTTCAATTTTTGTTTTACTTTTGAGCATATTTGCAAATTTTATGAGTTGGTTTTGTTTCCTTGTCGAATTATCACAATATTGCAAAGTCCAGTTTAAGAAAAACATAGTAGGGAAATTACACAGCGTAGGAAAAAGTCGTATCTGGATATGTTTTTTTTTAAATATTTTTTGCTTTTTGTCTGAGACATTATCTCGCAAATTTTTTGGATTTTTTTGTTTTGCCTATGTTTGTCTTTCTTTTTGATGTTGTACGCCATATACCTGATTACGATAGATCTGAATTAATTTCCGAGGACTTAAAACTTCAACTGGACAAAGATTTTAGTTTAAAGCTGTTTGTTTTAATGTCTTTCTATTTATATTTTGAAAAAAAATTTTTCAACTGTCTTCTTTTTGCTTTCATTTTCAACACCATGTAACTCAATCTCACTAATCAGAGGTCTCAATTACTTTAGTTGATACAAACAAGTGTTAGCGCTTGGTTTTACGTTCTGACTGATTTCTTCGACCTTTCAATTCCATAAAAACTTTTCGAGATTTCTATACTGTTCAAATATTGGGTGTCTTTTTGTTGTCATGTCTATGTAGTCTTTTCATAAGGAAGACTCTTCGATAAGATGCTAACATTTAAAAAAGTGACAATTTACAGTTCATGCAGGTAACGTATTTTAATTATAGTGCCTTGAACAGTGTTATGTCAAAAAACTGGTTGAAAAATTGGCCTCTTTGTGGGGTCGTGACTGAGTCCTATAATTAACAATCGAAATTGGCTTCCTGAGGTATTACAACATAATCTATCGCTTTTTTTGAAATCTTAAGTTTATTGCTACTTAAAAAATTTTTGTTTTCAAAAACATATTTCGGTTTTAAAGCTTCCCCCTTTTTTTGAAATAATTTTTCGTTCAAATTGTAGCTCAGTCTCTGTAAACATAGGTCACAACCATTTTGCAGTGAGAAATAAATTAATTTTTATGACGGTTTTACCTTGATGCATTTGTTTCTCGGCTTTGTTACTACGGTTACTACTAGATTTCATAAAATGTTTGAGATTTTTATATATTTGTATAGTTTAAAGTTTTTTACATTCTTTTTAATTTATAACAATAATCGTACGTCCCATTGGCTTTGCGCAATAGCAGAACAGATATTGAAATTTCTCAATTTTTTCATGGAGACAAATTGAAAGCTTTAATGATTTCGGTTGATATCTAATGACATTATTAACTGTGAAATTAATTGTTTTCAAAAATAGAAATTCCGCACCTCTTTGCCATTTTTGTCGACTTGTTAAAAAGTTGCATTGAGGACAGCTCCCATATCTTTATCTTTTCTAATGGAGTATAGGTTTTTCTGTTATGCTTTGGTTTTATCTGATGCGAGTTAGATTTCGTTATGGTTTTTTATTATAGACATCGAATTCTGGTCGTAACTAATTTTTGTTGTTTGATTTTCATTTTTGTCCTTTCTAGTAGTCTTATCATCAACAACTTTAATCGGCCTTCTAACGCGGCCCTATTGTACTCCATTGGTTGTTCATTGAAAGATATGTACGTTTTTGAAAGTTTTCTATCTCTTTATCATATGTATCCAATTAATTGCTGTCGTCAGCATAGTTTCATCCCAATTAATACAAAAATTTGGCGACCTGGTTGGGCTCCCATAAATATTCAACGAACGTTCATTGTTATTGCAAAATTTTTACTATACCCTTGACGGCTCACAGAATATTCGTTAAAACTACAAATTCATCGACGGATCATAGAAAAACCATGAAAATTGAAAATTCATCAATGGATCATCCCGGGTCGTGGTTTTTGGGTGATTTTTTGTAATAAATGCTGTGAATGCGTTGAATTTTTTAAAGAAATGCAGTGATTGCGGTGAATGAGGTGATAAAAAATTTCACTGCATTTCACCGCAATTACAAAAATTACTGCGAAATTCACCGTATTTCTTTCAAAAATTCACAGAAGTCACAGCATTCTTACAAAAAATCACCCAAAAACCGCGACCCGGGATGATCCATCGATGAATTTTTAAGTTTCATGATTTTTCTATGGTCCGTCAATGAGTTTTTAGTTTTAACGAATTTTCTCTGATTCATCGATGGGATAGTCAAAAAATTTAAGATAACAAAGAACCATCGACAAAAACCTCTGAGAACCCAAACCGGGCGCCAGCTTTTTGTAATAATCCGGATGAAACTATGCTGACGACAGCAGTTTGAACTTCTTGCTATACCTAGTGTTATTTGATAAAAATCAGGGTAAAAACGGATGTTAAGTGAATAACTCGATAATGGCGGAGGCATTGCTTGTAGAGTCGTTAACATTGACTGATTCACAAAATTAGTATAGCATTATAAACAGGAAATACAGCAACAGCAGAAATTCACAAATATTTGTATCCGAAGTGGAAACTCCCTCCCGGAATTCAAACTCGTTTCTTTTTCAAAACCCGAAAAAAAACGCGATAGTAAATTGATCAAAGGCATTAATAAATTGTACTGACTTTTTAATGGACTTTCATTGGGAGTTTTGGCTTTTCATACTGATTAGGTGGCTGATAGTAAATACATATATTGTTGTTTTCAAATTGAAATGAAACCTTTTCATTTGAGATTTAATCGATGCTAAATACTGTATCCGTATTTCCAGAAATATATTCAACGCATAGACGAATTCCTCCCAGGAATGCAACTTATGTAATGGAACTTATTATTAACTGCACTTAGATATTAGAACAAAAAAACCTGATAATGAAATGCTGAGTTTTTTCAAGTACATCTCATGAACCAATTTTTTTTGTGAAAATGTTTATAAAGATAAGTGTTCGCGTGTGTGTGTGTGTGTGTGTGTGTGTGTGTGTGTGTGTGTGTGTGTGTGTGTGTGTGGGTGTGGATGAGTGTGTATTTAAGACTGTGTAATTTACTACAGAATTTTCCGAGAGTTTTAGCGTTACTACATATTTTTAGGCAGCATTTTTGCAGCGTTTGCAAGTTATAAAATTTGGGACCTGTTAGTATCTAGTTAGTATTGAGTAAATGGCAGTTTTGTGAGATTTATTTGTTTTTTGTTGACATTTCTCATTTTCCCTTCAAAAATATTTTTCAATTATTTAGAGGAATAATAGATGTACTTTCAATAGTTTATTCATCGCCTGCTTGTATTTCTTTGAGAAAAAGCAAAAAAAGAGAGTTTTATAAAGTTTGAATGAGATGTTAATATTTTGCAATCATGCCATTTTTCATTAAGCAGTTTACAAATTTTTTAAACACAATTTTCACATCTAAATTGAAAATTCTAGCTAGACACTTCAATGATAAATTCAAAGAAAAATTTAGCAGCACTTAGCAATAAAATTAAAACATTTATATAAAAATTTTTCTCCTCTGAAGATTTATTAAAGTACTTGACATGTCCTGTAGGATGATGTTTCATGTTCTTTAACTTATATTTATCTGCAACAAAAATTGATTTGCAATATATTTCCAGAATTATAACAATGAGAAACACAAGTTGTAGGATTCAAAACGGGATCATGTTAGAAATTTTAGCATCAAATTACTTGTTTGATAACAAAACGTCAGGTGAGAGTGTATGAAACAATGAATCTTGAGTCATCGCTTGTGCTGATTAAAAAACATAGCTGGAAGACTCCGGACATGACTCTAAGTACACACTTCTTTAAGATCCAACCAACCACTCAAAGAAAAAATAGAGCCTGCTAATTAAATCTACGAATAATTTTGTAATAAAAACAGAAGAAAGATAATATGAGAACAAACAAACAGGATATCTGAAAAAGTATCTGATAGTATTCGACCCCAAGTGCCACCACCCAGAACCACTATTGCAAAAACAACTCACAATACAAATCAATTCATTCAATGTAAAACCGACGTTTGTTACATACAGAGAAGAAAAAGAAAAAAAATTTAAAAAAAAACTGCATAAAATTGTGAAACATGTTTTTCCAAAAAGGTTAAAAAGCTACCTCTTGATTGTTCTGGGAGCTTTTAAATATTTTCTTCTGTTTAATCAGTGCACTACGCAACTCCAGTCAGTGAAACGCTAAACAACAATGAAAAAAGCAACCAAGGAAAGATCGGAAATAAAATACAAATCACTAAAAAATGCAATTTATGAAAACTTAAACTGCAAAACTTCAGTAGCAGTATCAATACATTAAATAGTGAACCAGAAAAAATATCCACTTTATTAATTCAGAAGAAATAAGCAAAAATTTAAAAAGACGAAAATAAACAAAAGTTTGAATAAAATCACATCTTTCTCTTATACAAATCTCAAAAATAATCTTCTCTATTAAATCCAAAGACCACCTGAACCACTAAAATAACTACTTTCAACCAAAAAAATTCCCAGATTCTATCAGAGGGGGAACAATATTAATAAAACTACAAAAGAATACAACAGGGCAAAATGGCAAAAATAGCTCACATTTGAAGCGCCTGAAAGTTTGACATTTTTATTAGAAGATGAAAGAAGTCTCTATACGCACTAAAACCAGTTTATTTGATCGAGATTCAAAATATTTAGGGGTAAAACTAAAAAAAAACGCTGTGAAAAAGGTGCACGCGATCAAACATTTTGCTCGCTTAGCGAAAAATTGTTTCACTCCGACTTCTCTTGTCTTCTCTCAGATTGATGCTTGAACAAAAACTACTTCAGAGTTTCTCTGTGCTTGTTTTGTTCTTCAATGACCGGGAACCCTTTTTATACGTGCAGCATTTGATTTCTTCTAAAACACTAAAATACATCCTTTAAAAATAGAACTCGCCTATTAATGAAATATAGATCACCATTACTCTTCTTCGAGATGTAAAAAAAATATATTTATCAACGTCACTGTGGCACTGTTAGATGTTGCAAATACTTGCTGATTTTGAGTGCCGGAAAATGTTTAAATAGAGTCGATTTGAACAACTCCCTAACCCGATTAAAATCAAGTTTTCAAAATTATTTTCTCTAAATTCGTAAAGTTACCATTCTTTTCGTCAAATTTTTAAGTCAGTTAGAAAAACCCTTTGACCCCAGCGAATTTCCACTTTTAAAGCGGCAACAAAATGAATTTTTCATGTCCCAAAATATGCGGACAAAAATCTCATAAACGCACGATAATAACTGCTTGAAAGTCTGGGCATGCACGCACCAAAATCTGATCAGCGCACGAAACTCTGGTGAACTTACGAAGGTCTGGTGAAAGCACGAAAGTCCGGACATGAACGCACGAAAGTCTGGCGAACGCACGAAAGTCTGGACATCGGCACTTTCCGTCTAGGACGGCAAGGACATACTTGCTTCCGTCTGGGACTCTGCCTGGGAACGCTTCAACATTTGTGCAAGTGAGTTTTTTGCTTGAATTTTTTTTACTGTTTACTAATGAGTGTAATGAGTTTCGTTTCCTTAGGTAATCTAAACATATGTCACCAGACTTATAAGTTCTACAAAGAAATAATCAGATCTTACAAAATAATTTTTGTTCAATGAGAAGTTGTTTACTTGTTTTCAGCAGGAGTTTGCCATGAGAAGCCCGGAACGAATTTCAAGTCTTGATCAGTACTTCTCCAGTGAAATACACGTCTTGAATTGACAAATCAGTACTGATCGCGTCTTATCTCAAGTCTTAAGACTTGTGGAGACATGTCAAGACTTGCTCAATACTTGTCAGTCTAGAGTCGATTCTCGGCCAATTGACTGGCAATCACTGAATCAATACTGATTTAGACTTGCCGTTCAGTCTGGGAGGTGTTTTTTAGGTTAGAATGAAGAAGAAATGCGACGAAAAACCTTTTAGTTTTGATTCAACGCAATTAATAATGCTCCCGCACTCATTTGAAACTCGCATCATGAAACTCTAGTTAATCGGTTCAGCAATTTTAAACAATATTATTTTGCGCATCTCGCAAATATGTGTTAACGCAAATGGATAACAGGAAAGTTCTCGTGATTCATTGCTTGGACGGAGTCTACCTACATTCTGATTTGAGATAATACAAGGGAGTATATCACTGAAATGAGATGGTTATTATGAAGACGTTTGTATTAGCGCAAATTGTTGTGTTTCAGGAAAATGCAGTCAAAAATTTCAACAATTTTGAACCTCAGTTTTAAAAACGCCGTAAAAATTGAAAAAAACGCCGTAAAATTCAATGTTTACGTCGTTTTTAAAACTGAGGTTCAAAATCGTTGAAATTTTTGCTGCATTTTCCTGAAACACAACAATTTCAATTCTATCTTTTACCATAATGCCCTACTTGATAGTTTTTTGTATACTTAAGAAAATCGCCGGTATGTGTGGATTAATTTATTAAAAATGACGGAAGCTCTTACGTTCTTTGCTTCGGCATCGTCGGTATGTTCACATTTTAAAAGTAAGGAATAGTCGAGTTAAATACTTGCAAAATTAAACAACTTCAAAAAGATCAAAAACAATTAAAATAATTGGAAATGGGAAATTTACCAAAATCTCTTAAAATTTGTTAACAACTTCAGGTCTTTGATACAGTGGAATTCCGAAATTTTTAATGTTGCGATCACGCGATAGAGCTCCATCACTTTTTTTATTCTCCGATGCCCTCAAAAAGTTCAAGAATCGAGTGAACAAAAACAGTGGGTTTGACATAAAATTCTATTAAAAAAGTGAGAACAATTATGCGGTAGAAGTACATTATTTTATGCTACTGGCTGCCTTACTCCACGCAATGATTCCCGGTTTCAATTCAGTTTGAGAAATAAGTTCAAATAGCTATGAACAATTTGCCATTTAAATAGACTATTTCTAAAGTCTCTTAATGGCTGGCCATGAATTTCGATTACAACACATGCGATGCTTGTTCACTCAACTGTGACTATATTTAGTTAGCTTAGTTCAAAATATGCACTATTAGCTCTAAATTATAATGAAAACTTAAAAGTACATTTTTTCTTAGTCAAGAGTCATTAATTATGCAAAAAATAAAGCCTCACAATTTTATTGATTCGCAACTTGATAGTTTTACCCTGCCTCCAGTCAAATAAATAATATTTACAGTCAATAAAACCAGTTTTTGTTTTCGTTCGATTACGGTTTTTTTGAAAAAAAAACCGTTGAAGTTTAAGTTTTACATTTCAAGTGTGAAAATGGTTTTGGATTTGAACGTAGTGCGCTAATTATTGGTAGCCACTTAAAGCACTTTAGCAATCTTACTTCATTATTTTGAATACTAAGTCAACGGCCCATTCAACCGCTTCGTATCATTATTTAATATTATAACTACAACCGTTCTGTACGTGAAAAATCAGCTGGAGGAAATGCGTTTCTATTCACCAAAATTTCTCAAACGACTGTTTATCCAAGCTTTTCTATTTTTGTCCATTTTTCTCATTGGATTGTCGACTCTGAATGTGATTATGAGCAGATATCCGGTAGCTAACACGAATTTAAGTCGCAGAAGCAGAATTGAAGATTTGTCTCCACTAGAAAGTTCGCCTCGAGTTTCAAATAATCAGGCGAAGAATCTAGCAAACTCAGGGATCACTGCAGCATCTGAGACTTTGCCAAAAGACGCAACACCTCAAATGCAAGCCGTACTGGTGAGTATTGAAAAAGGAACGAGGCAAGAAACAGATCAACTGCAAAGTGACCACTTGGAAGAAGCCAAAATGTTGCCCGCTCAAGCTCTGGATTTTACTAAAGCAATAATTACAGGAGCCAGAGTAGCATATAAAGACGGTGAGTTTGAAGACAAAAAGATCACATTTAAAGAAGATCCCAACCAAGTTGAAAAAGGTAATGTAACCATGAATGATCAAGTTGTGAGTGCTCCAATAGAAGCCAAGGTCCAAGCTGGATTCACAGGTCAGGGTTCGATAGGAAAAGCAATAGATCAAAGTCAGGATGAGGTCGGAGCAATACAAGACGAAAGTCAACATGAACGAGAAGGGCAAATACTTCAAGGTCAAACTACAGGCGAGCTAATTGGAGCTCAAGGTCAAACAGAATCAGAAGTGCTACCAGCTCAAGGCCAATATAGAGGTCAAGAAATACCTGTTCCGCTTCAAACTATAGGTGACGCAAACGGAGCTCAACGTCAAGATAGAAGCGAACTTATTGCAGATCAAGGTCAAACTGCAAGTGAAGAGCCAAACGCTGGAACTGGAGGAACATCAATTTCTCTAAATCCGACAGAATCTGAACCGATTGCACTACATGAAGTGCTCCAGACACAGAAAGCTGCACAAACTAATTTTGATCCAAAGAGTTCTTTCGGAGGCTCAGCCTTGGCTTTGAACGACACACTGCAGACCTCTGAACAACTTAATAAACAGGAGTCATCTTTACTGCAAAATAGCAGCAACATATCAACCGTTCAAAATCAGATTGAATTCGTTCAAGAAAAATTAAATAAAGACGTGTCGACAAAATATACTTCAGTTGCAGCTCAAGGCATTCCTGATTATGTGTTAGAAGCAATTCCGTCAAAAATTCGAGAGCTCTTTCCATTTGAGGCAGTTTATGACTTCGACATTGAAAACAAAGCACACACAGATCAACAGCAAGCAGACAGGAGGATAACGAGGTTGAGGAATTTCTGTGCTTCGCCAATTAGCAGAAAGACTGGCATCAGAAATGTTCACCACAACAAGGCCGTGTATTTGTACGAGGGGTACAATATGCTAGAATGTGCAATGGCCAAAACAGGTGAGCACGTCCAGTTGCATGCGATACGGTAGAAATATATCTGCAATGAAGTATGTGACATACGTGCGTGTGTGTGTGTGTGTGTGTGTGTGTGTGTTTGTGTGTGTGTGTTTGTGTGTGTGTGTGTGTGTGTTTGTGTGTGTTTGTGTGTGTATGTGTGTGTGTGCGTTTGTGTGTGTGCGTGTGTGTGTGTTTGTGTGTGTGTGTGTGTGGTGTGTGTGTGAGTGTGTGTGTGTGTGTGTGTGTGCGTGGTGTGGTGTGTGTGTGTGTGTGTGGTGTGTGTGTGTGTTTGTGTGTGTGTGTAAGTGTTTGTGTGTGTGTGTATGGGTGGTGGTGGTGGTGGTGTGTGTATGTGTGTGTGTGTGTGTTTGTGAGTGTCTGTGTGGTGTGTGTGTGTGTGTATGTGTGAGAGAGAGTGAGCGTGCGCGTGTTTGTATGAGCATGTGTGTGTGTGTGTGTGTGTGTGTGTGTGCGTGTGTGATGTGTGTGTGTATGTGTGTGTTTGTGTGTGTGTGTGTGTGTTTGTGTGTGTGTGTATGGGTGGTGGTGGTGGTGGTGGTGGTGTGTGTGTGTGTGTGTGTGTGTGTGTTTGTGAGTGTCTGTGTGGTGTGTTTGTGTATGTGTGAGAGAGAGTGAGCGTGCGCGTGTTTGTATGAGCATGTGTGTGTGTGTGTGTGTGTGTTTGTGTGTGTGTGTGCGTGTGTGATGTGTGTGTGTATGTGTGTGTTTGTGTGTGTGTGTGTGTGTTTGTGTGTGTGTGTATGGGTGGTGGTGGTGGTGGTGGTGTGTGTGTGTGTGTGTGTGTGTGTGTGTTTGTCAGTGTCTGTGTGGTGTGTTTGTGTATGTGTGAGAGAGAGTGAGCGTGCGCGTGTTTGTATGAGCATGTGTGTGTGTGTGTGTGTGTTTGTGTGTGTGTGCGTGTGTGGTGTGTGTGTATGTGTGAGAGTGCGCGTGCGCGTGTTTGTATGAGTACGCGTGTTTGTTTCAGAGTATACGCAACAATTCCGTTGCCCCTTCTCAATGATTCAAGTCACATTCTTTTAGACGCTTCGTCAAACAAGATGACCCGTCCCATTCTGTGTATGGAACTTAATATTACAAAAATTTTTTACTTGCCATTTCAACCGATATGCAGAAAGAAAAAATGTTAATTCTCCATTTTTCAATAAATTGTTAGTAGGAACATACGGGTCTCAAATCACACTATCACATTTTCGATCAGCTCTGTATTAAAGTTTATGCGAAAAACTAAAATGCAAACAATATAGCCAGCATTCAAAATGCTAATTTTTAACCTAGCAAAAAATTTTGGTTCCGGATCTAATATTCGACAGTGGAAATAAGTGGAAAGTGGACTTCCACCAATATCAATCTCAATGTTTTGAAACTAATTTGGTTCGAGCATCTTATTTAATATTGGACTCCAAGAAATCAAATGAGAATGTCCAGTTTTCAGTACGTAAGAAAACTTCGAAATATTTTTATTTGAATAATTGACAATGATTGATATTGGAGTACACAAAAACAAAAAGGCAAGCTCTTAATGAGGGTAAAATATGTTGTCAGTTGCAGAATTCAATCAATCAAAACAAAATTCTCATAAGTATGACAAAATTATGTCATTTCAAAAATAGGAAAGCCTTATCATTCTTATCATTACAAAAAGCAAAAAAAACTATTGTTTACAAAAGTTTTTCGCAAAAAATTGACTGTCTGAGATGATTCCCTGTTCTTCAGCGCTCACAATTTGCAATGGCTAAATTATGCTAACTATTATAAATTTTTCTCAAAGCTGCCCCATGTTTCGATCAATATCTTGTTTGAACTTGTGTCCGCAAACAATCATAAACTTCCATTTCAATCCGAATAAGTTATTCGTTTCGTGAACTCACTTTTAGTTTTCTTTAGCTAATCCCTCTTATTTTTGTGATCTAATTTTACTCATCAAAAAATTTCATCAGATTATTATAGAGCGCAAATACTGTACAAAAACTTATTTCGTTCTATCATGCGCTTTTAGCGTTATAAGCCGAAAAATAGACCGAATATAGAATGCGCAAGGAATAGTTGAGGAAATTCACTTCTCAGTAGTTTTTATATTATTTAGACGAAAACTAATTTCCTAGCTTTAAAACATAGTGGCTTTCGTACAATGCAAATATTTCCAACCATTAGTATAAGGCCAATATTTTGAGTGGTAATGCAGAAATCTTTTAGATAGCTTAGAAATTGTTAACTAAATTGGATCACTGTTTTCAGAATTAAAGAATTTTTTGATGTATTAGTACTCTCTCTTTTTTGCAAGGTCAGATTATACACTTTTTAATCAATTTCGTTTTTTAAGGGTACATTATAGTTAAAGATAATTGAATTGACGTTTAACGTTGTTATTGTGCTTTTTTTTTATTCCAGAGTAGACTGAATTTGCAGAGAAAGCATAAATTAAAAGAGGTGAAATTATCATTTCAAAATTTTTCAGCCGAAACTGATGCTCTTTAGAAAATAAAAACAAAAAAAAACTGAAAACTTTTGTGTGAATTTATTTTGCAAAATTATCTAATTTTTTGAAAAATGTTTTAGTATCATTTTGATGATTTTGATCACCGTAACGCTGAGAATATTCGAAAGATTGTAAATGTTGTTAATGTTTATATTTTTTCGTTTTACAATAATATTTTTCTTCTTCTATGACTCTCTGTCTTGCATTATTCAGATAAAGTTCATCTTGGCTTCAAAGTTGGTGGTTGGTGGTTTATTTAGTTTTGGCGGCAATTTTAGTTTTGGGGACTCGCAACAAATTGTTTTCAAGAAGAATGTTAAAGTATTGATAATGAATTTTGAGTCTATTTGTTTTTAGTCTTGAAGTGCGATAAAGGAGTCAAGGAAATGTTCTGTTGCCTGTCAAGAAACAAAAAATCGAGATGTCATTTCCAAAAAAGTTCTCTGGTTCGAAAACGCTTTTTAAGAGTTTCCAGTTACCTCATATCGTAGGTTTCGACTTACACATATCGGTGTTGGAGGATACTGGTTTCTCTTAGTACGTTAAACTCTTTTCCCCTTTTCAAATTATTTTTGAAAATTGTATTTTTGCTTAACGTAGACAAAGCAAGAGTATTCGTGACTGTAGATTTTCTGTAGAATCTAGTAATCTCTTCTTTGTTAAAAAGATTATTTTTGTTTAACGAGTTTTAGAAATTGTGAAACGTTTTCATTTAATTGCTCTCAGATTCGGGTTTCATTGGTCTTTTTTAATGCATTGTTTTGCTTGATGGAATCTTTATATGATCTATATAGAATTGCGGCTCTTAAGCAAACCAAGGTACTGTGGCACAATGGTAGAAGAGACGACAAGCAAACAGGAGGTCAGCAGTTCGAGTCCCATACGCAACTGGAGGCTAATATTTCAAGTGGACGCTTTGATTTTTTGTAAGATCAACGCTAAATTCAACGCAAAAATATGTAAGATCTACGCTAAATTCAACGCTAATTATGTAAGATCTACGCTAATTTCAACGCTAAATATGTAAGATCAGCGGCAACTAGCGTTGACAGGTCGAAAAGTTCACCGCCATTTTCTTACATATTTTTGCGTTGAAGGCGTTTAATTTTTGTCTTAAAATTCAACGCATTCAACGCAAAATTATGTAAGAAAATTGCGGTGAATTTTCCGATTTGTCAACGCTAGTTGCCGCTGATCTTACATAATTTTTGCCAAATTTCTCGGCCCGGGATTTGACTTTCTGTTATCATGAACAAGATAAACTCATAAAATGGCATTTGGTCACCGTACAGCTCTTAGAGCATAAGAGTGCTTTAATTGAAGGGTTTGCCGAAACTTCTGAGGCCCAAATTTATTTTACGAAAGACCACTGTTGATTTTGGGGACCCCGCTTTAAGTTGTTTCCTTCGCTGGATTTGAGGCTTCAAAAAATTTTGAGATTACTTTTAAACCGTGATATAACAGTGTTCGATCAATTTTCTTTGGTTCCAGAGAGACAGAGAGAAAGTTTGTCATCTTTACGGTTTGACTTCTGTTTAAAACTTTTAGAAAGTTTGCAAATTGGATTCCATTTTTCGAACAAACTAAAAAAATTGAAATTTTAGAGAAAAATCTCATCCAATTCGCGCTTTAGTTTTCGTCATATATTGTTAGGTTTAATTTTGTTACAAAATCATAGACATGCTTATCATACCTAAAACGATCGAACCAAAACGTCTAAGGTTTCAATAGTTCAGGCACCACAATTTAGGTACGACAAGCAGAGGGAAGATCTTCTGGACACTACGTCATAACAAATCAGATCCCTATATTCACCCTTATTTTGACGAGGCCGTGCCAAAGAGATCTTTAATGGATGTCATTTACAATCCCGGAATGTTCTCCAACTACACCATACGATTCATGTTCACACGATCACCTTTTACCAGGGCTCTTTCCGGCTACTTCAACAAAGTTCTTCAAACCGGATATCTTGATGGTCCAAATATGACATTGGGCAAATATTTCCAGACTTTGTCGTCATATTTAACATCTGACAATCATTTTGTCGACCAGCTTTCTATATGTCGACCGTGTGAATTGCACCTAACTTTTATCGCTCGAAGTGAAACTTACTCAGCAGATATGAATTTCATCATCAACTATTTGACCACTATTCATAATAAAATTGACTACAATTTGAGCACAAACTCTCACCAATCGAATTCATACGACTTGAAGAAACTGAAAAAACAAACAAAAAAAACTGAACTTTTGTGTGAATTTATTTTGCAAAATTATCTAATTCTTTTAAAAATGTTTTAGTATCATTTTGATGACTTTGATCACCGTAACGCTGAGAATATTCAAAAGATTGTAATTTTTGTTAATGTTTATATTTTTTGGTTTTACAATAATATTTTTCTTCTTCTATGACTCTCTGTCTTGCATTATTCAAATAAAGTTCATCTTGGCTTCAAAGTTGGTGGTTGGTGGTTTATCTTGCGGCAAATTTAGTTTTGGGGACTCGCAACAAATTGTTTTTAAGAAGAATGTTAAGGTATTGATAATGAATTTTGAGTCTATTTGTTTTTAGTCTTGAAGTGCGATAAAGGAGTCAAAGAAATGTTCTGTTGCCTGTCAAGAAACAAAAATTCGAGATGTAATCTCCAAAAAAATTCTCTGGTTCGAAAACGCTTTTTAAGAGTTTCCAATTACCTCATATCGTAGGTTTTTACTTACACTTATTTGTTGGAAGATACTGGTTTCTCTTAGTACGTTAAACTCTTTTCCCCTTTTCAAATTATTTTTGAAAATTGTATTTTTGCTTAACGTAGACAAAGCAAGAGTATTCGTGACTGTAGATTTTCTGTAGAATCTAGTAATCTCTTCTTTGTTAAAAAGATTATTTTTGTTCAACGAGTTTTAGAAATTGTGAAACGTTTTCATTTAATTGCTCTCAGATTGGGGTTTCATTGGTCTTTTTTAATGCATTGTTTTGCTTGATGGAATCTTTATATGATCTATATAGAATTGCGGCTCTTAAGCAAACCAAGGTACTGTGGCACAATGGTAGAAGAGGCGACAAGCAAAGAGGAGGTCAGCAGTTCGAGTTCCATACGCAACTGGAGGTTAATATTTCAAGTGGACGCTTTGATTTTTTGTAAGATCAATGCTAAATTCAACGCAAAAATATGTAAGATCTACGCTAAATTCAACGCTAATTATGTAAGATCTACGCTAATTTCAACGCTAAATATGTAAGATCAGCGGCAACTAGCGTTGACAGGTCGAAAAGTTCACCGCCATTTTCTTACATATTTTTGCGTTGAAGGCGTTTAATTTTTGTCTTAAAATTCAACGCATTCAACGCAAAATTATGTAAGAAAATTGCGGTGAATTTTCCGATTTGTCAACGCTAGTTGCCGCTGATCTTACATAATTTTTGCCAAATTGCTCGGCCCGGGATTTGACTTTCTGTTATCATGAACAAGATAAACTCATAAAATGGCATTTGGTCACCGTACAGCTCTTAGAGCATAAGAGTGCTTTAATTGAAGGGTTTGCCGAAACTTCTGAGGCCGAAATTTATTTTACGAAAGACCACTGTTGATTTTGGGGACCCCGCTTTAAGTTGTTTCCTTCGCTGGATTTGAGGCTTCAAAAAATTTTGAGATTAATTTTAAACCGTGATATAACAGTGTTCGATCAATTTTCTTTGGTTCCAGAGAGACAGAGAGAAAGTTTGTCATCTTTACGGTTTGACTTCTGTTTAAAACTTTTTTCAAGTTTGCAAATTGGATTCCATTTTTCGAACAAACTAAAAAAATTGAAATTTTAGAGAAAAAATCTCATCCAATTCGCGCTTTAGTTTTCGTCATATATTGTTAGGTTTAATTTTGTTACAAAATCATAGACATGCTTATCAGACCTAAAACGATCGAACCAAAACGTCTAAGGTTTCAATAGTTCAGGCACCACAATTTAGGTACGACAAGCAGAGGGAAGATCTTCTGGACACTACGTCATAACAAATCAGATCCCTATATTCACCCTTATTTTGACGAGGCCGTGCCAAAGAGATCTTTAATGGATGTCATTTACAATCCCGGAATGTTCTCCAACTACACAATACGATTCATGTTCACACGATCACCTTTTACCAGGGCTCTTTCCGGCTACTTCAACAAAGTTCTTCAAACCGGATATCTTGATGGTCCAAATATGACATTGGGCAAATATTTCCAGACTTTGTCGTCATATTTAACATCTGACAATCATTTTGTCGACCAGCTTTCTATATGTCGACCGTGTGAATTGCACCTAACTTTTATCGCTCGAAGTGAAACTTACTCAGCAGATATGAATTTCATCATCAACTATTTGACCACTATTCATAATAAAATTGACTACAATTTGAGCAAAAACTCTCACGATTCGAATTCATACGACTTGAAGAGATTTCAATCTCTGAGTTTGGGTGACGTCTTTGATTTCATTTGGAGTTACAGATACGACTACTTGGCTTTCGGATACAGTCCATATAGCGACATCCGACATTTTCTGTCTTTTAAAGCGTAGAATGTGCAATTTTCTTAGTTTCACTGAAATTATTGGAACTCAAGTTTTATTTAAATTACGGAAATTGTTATCAGAGTTACGAACTTGATTACGCATATTTATATGAATGAAGGGCCTTGTTTTTTAGTTATGTCCAATTCTGTAAAGTATTTGAAAAATAATTTATAATCCTTCTTATCGCTAGAATATGCTGAACTTGATTCATAGTACTGATTTGCAATGTTTAATGTTCGAATACAAGCGTGAACTGAAGAAAGCGAGCATAAACCTTTAATGGTTTTAGTTTATTTCCAATATTTATGAACTGTGCAATATGCCTTTGAAGAAGATATTTTCAGAAAACCCTAAAGTTCAGCAAGTGCTGAATGCATAATAGATCAATTAAAAACATACAGAAAAAGAACATAAAAAGGAAGATGACGAAAAGAACTCAATTGACTTTCAACCATTTTGATACCTCACAAAAAAACTTTTTCTCATTTGCAGCATTTTTGAAATTTTCGTTGCACCTCCGCATTGAGAGTCACAACCTTATATATAGCATACGCTTAAAATACACTATGTTACTAAAAAGCTACGTACACCTAAAGATTTTTTAAAAAGCAATACAAACATCAAATAATATAACATTTTGAGTTCAAATTTATTCTCTAATAACGCGTCATTACACCTTTAGCTTTTTAAACGTCTAGTAGATGGTTTGTATAGTTTTCATACAGATTTCTCACGACGTCTGCGTCAATTTTATTCCAAATTTCATACACTTATCCTTCTAAATTTTCACAAAAATTTCCGTAATCGTTGCTTCAAAATTGCCCATACATCTTCAATAAGATTTAGATCTGGACTGTATGCTGGCCATTCCAGCAACTTCCACTCGTTTTCGTGAAAAAAAATTGCCAATAATCTTCGATTTATGCTCAGAAGCATTATCTTGTTGAAAAGTAACGTTCAGGAAGTGCTTTTTTTCTTCGAAAAATTTCAAAATTTCCAAATAGCCGACAGCCTTTAGCTTGTTTGGACACTTAACAAGCAATTTCCGTCCATCTGATCGTATTGCCCCCCGAAACAGAAGTGATCGTTTGTCCGAACTCAAATTTTTTGTGTTTTTTTTTCCAATAAATCTCGTTCATTTTCTTCGAAAAACTCTAACAATTCCGTCATTGGATATGTGTGCCCTTGTTTCATCAGTAAAAACCACATTCTGCCAGAAAGAGAACGGCTTTTGGAGCATATTGATGAACCATTTCAAACAGAAACACTTGCTTTTTTCTTCAAGCTTGACTTTTTTTGCAGCATTTTTTGAAAAAAACGGTATTATTTTTGAGAATTCGCCTAACTGTACCTCTGGAAATTGCATCGTAGCAAGAGAAAGCGTTATGAGCGTTTGGGGGTCTTCCGCTTGATTTTCGGGCCTGGATACTGTTATTTTTCAAGTAACGTTTGTATGCATACGGTGCACTGGATCTTGGTTTCAAGTTGAGTTGCTTTTGTATTCTACGTACACCTTGAAATTCCGACATCTCGTAGCGTAACGACTTGGCAAACGCTGCAAGAACAAAGCGGTTTAACCATCTTTTCTGTTTAAGAGGAGAAAGTGAGAATGAAATTTCTCTTAAAACTTATAAATTTCACACCTTTTTTCACGCCCTAGCGCAAATTGTGCTTATGAAGCACGAATCATGCTTTAAAAACAGAAATCATGCTGTACGTAGCTTTTTGGTACCATAGTGTAACTCATAGCGCGTAGGTACCATATCTTAGCGCACACAACAAAAATATGAATGGGGCTTAGTACATTAAAATATGTTTGAGTTTGAATTGTACTTTTTTTGCAGGTGCAACCAAAACTCCGAAGCAACTCTCCTCAGATTTTTGAACTTGAAAGCCTTTTTGACAAGGAAACATGGAACCAAAGCACATTTAATTTATCGTCAGCAAAAATTTTCATCCTCTGCCTATGTCCTGCTGCTCGGGATGAAGTTTGCAGCCCAAGACAGGTATTGACCAGACGGACTTGGGTCGCGGACAGGGTGTCCGTTGTGACGGGGCCCATAGTCTGGACAACATTTCGATTTTGTTCAATCTGGGTCATACCCAATTTTTGACTGCTCAGTCTGGTCCCTACCCAAAATTGAACTGTTCGGCATGGCTACGAAAAAAGGCATTTAGTTTTAAATCTCTACGGAGAGGTAATACGAAGAAGAGTGTTGACTCTCTTCTTCATAAGGTGTGTGGACTGTGTTATTCAAGAACTCCTTTTTTCAGAATACACAAATGAGTTGCAAATTGCAATTATCAGATATCTAACTTGAAAACGTGCAGTGCAAATCTTGCAGGCTATTTGCTATGTTTGATTTCATAGCCTACTTGTACAAACGTATTTTGTCAAGCGAATTGCCCGATTAACTTAATTCACAAAATTTTAGTAATTTTGTCGTACAGATTAGCGATCTGTAGGTTGAGTTGATTCGCGGTGCCAATTTACTCAATTTAACTATTCCAATTTGTTGGTCTATTCGCGGAGCGAATCGACACTTAATTTTGATGCTTGTTGAATTAATATTCTGGATGCAGAATAAGTGTAGATTTGGCGGAGCGAAAATTCGTTCTCTTTTTGAATGGGTATTTCGTTTAGCGAAATGAGCTTAAATTTTATTTTGGCTAAATTAAGACTTTGGTGGAGCGAAATCTAGATTAAGAGAGAGACAACTAAATTGAATTCAGAAATTGAGCAGAATGATTCAAATTAAAGATTAACTAAAACTGATCAACAATTTGTTTACAACACTATATTTCCAATTGCGGCAACTTAAAATCACGAGACAACATGAACAGACAAAAGATATCAGACACAGGATGTAAACAAACTTAAAATTGTGAAAAACTTAAGATTTGATCTTCAGAACAAGAACTAAATGATGAATGAAATAATGATAACTGAAAATAAACTAAATTGATTTAACTTAAAATAAACTTGATTTGTTGCACCAAATCAATAGCCCCCAGAATGACATGTACTACTGTACCACATTTCCCCTTGACGACAATAAATGACAAAGTTATTTATCAGAAAATTAATAACATATGTACTGGTTAAATAATTAATACTATAAGGTTTCGAATCAGAAATGTTTCATACGTTAAATGTCAATGGTTTTGATTAGAATGTTTTAGTCGCTATCACTTCCATAATATCTTTCGTCCTCGCCGACCGTCATCGATGATTCTGGTCCCTCGTAATTGGGCGAAACGTAGTATTGTGTGGGGCACGATTGTGTTGGTGAACATGGGCCGACTGTAAAGTCAGTTTCGCTTTGTTGAGATTTGGCAGCAGCCGTCTTTATGGCTGTGATTATCGATTTGTTTCGTATTTGTTGTTGTTTGATGATCTGTCTCCTTTTGTTTCTCGCACTTACACCAGACTGGATGTTGTAGGGGGACAAGTTTGTACGGATGACTCATCTGATTCAGTAACCGAGGGTAATGATCGTTTTCGTTTTACAGGAATAAATGCAGCTGAGACTTTTGCAGCAGCTTTACGTTTAGGTCTGCTGGGTGGCTCCGCTGTTACAATTGAAGTCGATGGAATCTCCATTGGCACCGCGAAATCGCTTCTTGTTTCTGTGGGTTGTTTTGGCGGTGCTGTTATTATCGATCTCTTTGGTTTAGTGGGCATTCGTACCCGAAGAGCGCGTGTTACATTAGAGTGTATTGAAGAGACCGTACTGACATCATCTGCTAATTTCCTGTGGTTCATGCGTTTACCTCCCTCTAGTTTCTTCCTTAACTCTTTCGCGTGATGGCTGATCAGATCCTCGGTTGTTTTCCCCGTTGGTGTCTTTGGACGTCGATTTGCGTATACTTGCAATTCGGTTGGACGTTCGGCTTTTGTGCCAAATTTTGCTAAGTCTGAATTTCTGATGGTTACGTCTCTTTTTCCTGGTTCTTTAATGACTGAGATGAATGTATCCGTTTTTACCACCGAAGAACCGGGCGCCAACACGTCGTATAACCCATCTAGGCTTTTCTTAGATCGTTTCGTGCGCGGTCTCTTTTTTGCAAGTTTTACTTCTAATGAAGCTTCTGTTCGTGGAACGGATTGTCCGACATCTGGGTGAGGAATCACTCTTGATTCTTTGCTCGGGTCCTCGTTTTTTCGTTTTGTCGCCTCTTTGCTTAGCCTGTCTTTGTTCAACTCAATTTCTGTGTCGCTTCGTCCCTCATTGTCCCAGTTTTCGTCAGAAATGAGTTCCTCCCATCTGACAGTCTCCAAATCTAAATATTTATTTAAAATATTTTTGTAGGTCAGATTTTTTGGGTCCGGTTTTGTCGTTACATTAATTAATGGAGTATTCGCCTTTCTACCAAAATGTGCCTCAAATGGTGATATATTAATAGTCGTTTGACGGCATATTTGGAGCTGGTAAATTATTGAATTTATTGATGCTTTCACATTGAATTGATTTCGCGTCAACGTATGCATAATTTACCATATTTGGAGCTGGTAAATTATAGAATTTATTGATGCTTTCACATTGAATTGATTTCGCGCCGCCGTTTTAATACAAGCTAATCGATTCTTGATTGTTTGTATTAGGCTCTCAACTAAGCCAATTGCTCTGTGACCGTGTATTGGTGCTTCAATTAACTGTATGTTATTTTGACTACAAAAAGTTTTAACTTGTTGTCCCGTTTGGCATCGAGCTTGATCCAATCTAATTGTACGGGGTATTCCGTGTAGCAAAACATATTCTTGGAGAAATTTCAAAATATTATCCGCATTAGCTCTATCAAATACTTCTGCTGTCGGAAATTTTGAAAATCGATCTATACATGCAAGAAAGTAAATCTCTTGATTTTTTTCATTATAGATGGGTCCTCCAAAATCAATTTGAATTTCTTCATTTGGAACTTTGCAAAACTTTAAGGGTGCCCATTTATTAGCAGGTATAATAGATTTTAAATTTTTACCAATCTTGACACAGGGGTTGCATTTTGCGGTCTTTGTAGCTATGTCACTATGCATATATGGCCACCACGCATGAGTTGCCATATCTGTCATTCCCCATGTACCAGGATGAGTTGCTTGGATGGCGTCAAGGTATGGGGAAGGGCTATCCTGTCGATGATGCAGACACATCCATTCTTAACATGTAGATCTTGCCAGAATGAATGTATATATGGTGATATCTGCTTGCATCTGTCCTCATTTTCGGTTAGGATGCAATCCCGTATCTCTTTTAGAATTGCATCCTTAGTTGTAAGGCTAGCCATTAGGGAACTGGAAAAGATCTTTGAGAGTGCGAAGTTGAAGGAGTCCAAATAGAGATCATCTACTGAAGGCGAAGTGACTGTTGTTGCATCAGTAGTAGGGGTGATTGGCGTTGCGGGTACTACTTGGGCTGAGGACGGTCCTGCTTCGTCTGCGAATCTTACTCCGGAAGGCGTCGATTGTTTAACTTGCATCAAAATTTCATCGTCTGAATTTGATTGCGACATCATGTTAACTTTATTGAATTTGTCTGCGATTCGTTGGAAATTGTTTAATTTAGGTAGCGACTGTTTGGTAGAACGATTCAAGGCAAAAAGCGAGTGAGGAATGTTAGCTGTCTCGATTTTGATATTGGAACCAAAGTTATTTGCTGTTAATTCGTTAATTGAGTTATCATTATTCATAATTGTAGAATAATCTGGATTTCGCGGTGCAAATTCACTGCATAATTTGTTAGAGGAATTTGAATTATTTGAGGCTCGTTTTGTAAGCGGATTTCGCGCTGCGAAATCGACGTAATTTTCTGCATTTAATAAGAAGCGTTTTGCACCGCGTTTAATTACATTCAACTTTACTACTATAAATTGCTCGTCATATGCAGATATATTAACAGCTTTTTGTTGCGGGTCGCGAGAGATATAATCCACTAATCCCATTTTTGGGCCAAGGAGATGATCAATTGAAAAATCAAATGGTAGTAATCGATCTACCCAACGTGTCAATCTACTGTTGTAGGATTTGTTAGATCTGTTCTCTCTCACGATTGAGAGAGGAGCCCTATGATCAGTTATTACAGTAAATGGTTTGCCGTATAAATAATATTTAAAGTGTTCCACGGACCAGACAACACCCAAAAGTTCGAGCTCATTTATGCTGTATCTGTCCTCAACAGAATTCAAGAATCGTGACGCGAATGCTACTGTATGCCAGCCATTAGGTGTTCGTTGTTCTAAAGCACATCTGAAACCCTTACGTGAAGCGTCGCATTTTATTCGTGTTTCTAACTCCGGGTTCAAATGTTTATTTTCAGTAGTTTCCGCAATTTGTCTTTAATCAATGAGAACTGTTTTTCATGTTCTTCCGTCAAGAGAAATTATGTATTTTTCTTAAGGAGAGGTCGGAGTGGGTAGCATAGTTGTGACAAATTTGGAATGAATTTTCCCAAATGATGTACTGAACCCATAAACGATCGGAAATTTTAAAGATTGGTAGGCGCTGATAATTTTTCGATTGCATCTGTTTTAGTTGACAGTGGTGTTTCACCTGATTGTGTAATATTATGTCCGAGCCATTCGATTTTTTCTTTTGCGAAGTGACATTTTGCAAGATTTATTCGGAGATTTTCTTGATCTAATTTTATTAGGCGTTTGCGTACTAAATCGAGATGCTTTTCCATTCCACCTCTGCCCACTATCAATATATCGTCCAAGAAACAGAAAGTATTATCCAGACCTGCAACAGTGCAATCGGTTGCTTTTTGAAATTCGGCGTGCATAACCGTAAGACCGTAAAATCCAGTTTTGAATCGATATGTGCCAGTCATATCTCCGCTAATGATATTAAAGTTACAATGGTGGGCCGTATCACTATGTAATTTTAGTTGGCTATATGCGTACTGCAAATCAAGAGTTGTAAAATAAGCAGTCTCTTGCGGCGCCGTTGACAGTGTTTGAGAAATCGTTTGAATTAGCGAGTCTATGTTTGGCATTTGATACTTGTTTTTGTGAATGGCTTTATTGAGAATTTTGGAATCTAGTGCTATTTTGATTGACTGATCCTTTTTTACTGTAATGACTATTGGAGAAATAAAAAATTGATCAGAACAATTGGTTAGTTTTTCTATATGTCCTTCGTTTAGCAATTTTTCAAGTTCAATTTTCACTTTCGGTTGGAGATGTATTGGCACTTTTCTTCCTTTTTGATGAGTCACTCGATAATTTTTATGAAATTTTGAATTAACCGTGTGATGTTTAGATTTTCCGATTCGTGATATCAAATCTGGGAATTCCTTTGCTAACGATCATTTTATTGCACAAGTTTGATCTATGTTATTGTTTCTACGTTCGGGCAAGGTTTCTGCGATATTATTATGCCTAATTGATCAAAAAGGTCTCGTCCGAGAATTGGTCGGAAACCATAAGCTACGACCGTGATTTTTGCTTTCTGAATTTTCCAATCATTGCATTGAACTGGCGTTTTCAAAGTGCCTAGAGTTTTGACAATATCATTAGAAAAAGACTTTAATTCTAATGGTTTTTTCTCTGACCACTGTGATTGCGGACAGTTATATATACATTATTTCTTTAGCGGGCGACATATTGATAATAGTGCAACCGCTGCCGGAATCGAGAAGCAAATCACAATCTGTATTTCCGATCGTTATCGTCATATTTTTCAGTGCTACTTGCGGTGAATTAACATTCTCTACTGTCGCAACGTAATTGTCGTCTGAATAATCATAATCCGAATTAATTTGATCGTTATAATTTATATAATTAACGTTTTGATTTTCCTGACTTGAATTTTGATTTGTAGTTTCTGCAGTTTCTACATTATTAATACGATTATTTTGTTGTGTATTTCGTGCATTGTTAAGTTTTCTTCGACATACTTTTGCGAAATGGTTGAGCAAACCACAGTGATTACATTTCTTACCCATAGCAGGGCAAACCTGGCGGTGCGTTGTTGTCCAGGCTGGACCACAACCACGACATTGTCCAACTGATGCACGGTTTACTACTGTTTTACCTGATGGATTTACACGCACACCCGCGCCGCAAAATCGATTGAATGATTGTATTGCGTTTACTGTACTGCTAGTTGCACCGTTATTAGATGAAATTCTCTGCTGGTTCTGATGGCCCATTTCCATATTGACTGCAATGCTGAGTGCTCTTTCTGGGTCAACTGTATCACGGAGAAGTTCCCGTTGAATATCATCATCCAACATGTTTGTGATGAATATGTCCCTGATGATTACCTCCTCACGATTTTCGAAATCACAATTTTCAGCCAATTCTTTCAAAATGCTGTAGAATTGTTCTACTGTTTCACCTTTTTTCTGCTTTCGAGAAAAGAACACATATCGATCGAATGTGATATTACGCGGACGGATAAAAGCTATCTCCATCATCTCCCAAAGTATGAGGGTAGTCAGGTCATAGATATTATCATGAGGAAATTTTTGTGTTAGTAAGCGTCTTCCCTCCGTACCAATGCTTAGGTACAAAAGAGACACACATTTTTGATCGCAAAGATTACATGGCCGTTCCCCGCATAGTACTCCCGCTTCTGCTTTCTTTTGATATTTAAAGTCCCATTGCAACTTCAATTGACAATTCCGTATCTGACGGTCTCTCTCCGTTTCATGTGTTGCATCTTCAATTGGCATCTCGTACTTTGGTTCAGCTGGCAGTCAAACCGTCGTTGGTTTCGGTTGTAGCAGCGTGTCCAATGTGATATTCTCACGTGCGAGGATCGCAAGTTTGACTTGTATCCGCCATTTTTCCCATCTGATTGGTGGGTCCGACGTTGGGCGTTCCCAAAATGGCTCTATCGACAATGGTGTTTTTCGAGATTCTCGAGATGACTGCGCCATGTCGTACAGATTAGCGATCTTTAGGTTGAGTTGATTCGCGGTGCCCATTTATTCAATTTAACTATTCCAATTTGTTGGTCTATTCGCGGAGCGAATCGACACTTAATTTTGATGCTTGTTGAATTAATATTCTGAATGCAGAATAAGTGTAGATTTGGCGGAGCGAAAGTTCGTTCTCTTTTTGAATGGGTATTTCGCTTAACGAAATGAGCTTTAAATTTTATCTTGGTTAAGTTAAGACTTTGGCGGAGCGAAATCTAGATTAAGAGAGAGACAACTAAATTGAATTCAGAAATTGAGCAGAATGATTCAAATTAAAGATTAAATGAAACTGATCAACAATTTGTTCATAACACTACATTTCCAATTGCGGCAACTTACAATCACGAGACAACATGAACAGACAAAAAAATCAGACACAAGATGTAAACAAATTAAAAATTGTGAAAACTTAAGATTTGATCTTCAGAACAAGAACTAAATGATGAATGAAATAATGATAACTGAAAATGAACTAAAATGATTTAACTTAAAATAAACTTGATTTGTTGCACCAAATCAATAGCCCCCAGAATGACATGTACTACTGTACCACAAATTTGCAGAGAAATGAAGTGAAAGTACTGAATCTCAGGAGGTTTCACAATAGAAGGTTTCTAAACTATTATGAAAATTAAGTACTCACGTGACGATGATAATCTGCATGCGGACAGAAGAAACTATGGAATTTGCCGGGCGAATTATTTGAGTCAAGGCATCACCTCACAACCTTGACCCTGCACATTGAAATAAAAAACAAACAGATGAGATCATAATAAGAAATCAGAGTACATGACAGAGAAGTAAATAAAACATTTGCTGATTATTGTCAACAAATAATAATGTTAATCAATTTAAAACTAAATATAGTTTACATTTTCTTCTTCATTTTCTGCCTCTGATACCATTAGAAAGCGTCCTTTAGTCAGTCTCTGTGGCGAAATTGCATATCGGGTGGAGAGCATAAGAATTAAGTAACATTAGAGGAACTTTGTGAAGGATTATGCTTCATGACTGTAGCAAGAGTATCAACAATCCTGTGGACTTGAATTGGAGTGCGAGACAACTTTTTTGGTTTCTTTTTCAAATTCGATTGAAAGAAGGGTAAGTGACCGCCAACTTATTGATAAGTTTTGTCGGGAAGCCAAAATAATTGTGCAAGAAACGGTTTTGTTTGTTTAATCTAGTAGATGATGCTGAAGGTTCTGCTAGGCAAATAGAGGATGCTGGAACGATTTGACCTTGTGGTACATGGTCATAATGAAGTCCATGATCTCGTGTTTGTCAGTCGGGTTTTTTTCGTGCCAAATTTTAGCAAAAATTACTGAAAATGTGAATAAAAATTGTCAAAAATTCGCAAAACTTTCAACCTCGATAACTCTCTGTATAAAAATATTCGAAAAAATTTTTTTAATTCCAGATTCTAGGGTGTACGTGCTTTCTAATGATACAAGTCTCAACTCTCTACGATGAATATATCGATCGGCCAAAATTGTCTCAACAAAAAAACCATTTGAGTATATAGTTCCTCCCTCCCCTCTAAAGTGGGGTTCGGAAGAATAATATTTTTGCCAGATAGGATTGCGAGATAAATAATCCACAAGTCAGAACTTTGAACCTTTGAAACTACGGTTTGTTAAATCAATGTCTTTTTTTAAATTAAACGAGGATGATCAATGATTAATTTCAATAGACCAGACAACTGATCACGTGATTACGTGTAATAGACAAGACGAGGCTAATAAGCAATTCGAATTCCTAAACGCTATTTCTTGTCGTTGGATTTCAGAAAACGCAACGGAAACGCAATCGTTTGCCACCCAATTTGGTTGTTGTTCTGTTGCTGCTACGGAACGTAACTGAGCACCCGTTAATCTGAACGAGAAGCGTCCTACTTCACACAAAAAATCGCCTCAACCAATTCAGTCCAAATGCACTTTTGTGATTCTTTGTGGTCTTAGAGGGTGACATAACTGTGCTATATTAGACATAAATTTGGCTGGATGACGTCCAGAACCTCGAGAAAGGTTAGTTGTTTTAATGTTTTTGTTGACTTTGATCTTAAATGGCAGCTGTTTCTGTTTCTGATGGTAGAAACCTGATTAGAGGAAATTGGTCGCCAAAATATGAGACAATTCTATACTTACAAAGAAATTATTGGCTAGAAAACTAGGTTTATTTTTACAGCCGATTGGTGTATAGATGAGAATTTTAGTCGATTAATACATGAAGGCCTGCTTTGAAACAATACGTGCCGGTCGTATCTTCGAAAGTCTTGCAGTTTCTGAATTATGGTCCAGTTGGTTACATGCATGGTTTTTTTGGCAATTAAAACCGTCGTCGTTGAAAAATCAATATGTTGCGTCGCCGACTCATTTAAAATTCGATTGATTGTTATGGGCATTTGGGATTTAAATTTGTGTTAATATTTAGTAAGTATTTAGCGTTTAGTGCCAGTTTAATTGAATGGTCTCGTTTACAAGTTATTAACATGAGTGTTTCTGTTTCTGGAAAAAGCAGATTTTGCGGTTAAAGTTGTGTCTTGTAGTTCACTATGAAACCCTCCGACACAATTCTCGTCCGAGGAATTAGAATTTGACTCCAAGGCTGAGTTTTAGTGCTACAGACTATTCAGTACAGTCTGTTTTTTGTATTTTTTGTCAATTTTGTTAACCTTTTTGTTTTTGTTTTTTTTTCTATTGTTGTAGCTGTTGTTGAGTATTACTATTTGGACGTGATTGAGGGGAAATGCGTTTCTTGCGGCAAACTATAGCACAATGGTGTGCTCGCATCCAGAATTCTTACAAGCTTTGCGTAACCAGATGCCGAATAATTTTGCCAATGTGATTCAATTTGATAAACAATTTTGGATATCTGTTTTCTGCCCTCGGTTTGCAACTGCGCCATTAAATTTGTACGAAATTGGTCCGCCATTTTGGTTATTGATTTATAAACAGATTTAATTTTTTACTGTTATCTCTTGTTGAGCGTTTTTTGGGTAACGTTACTCGCAATAAATCCCTGTTCACTTTGTTTTTCCCATTTTCATATTGTTGGCAGTCTGCGCTGCTGTAAAAATATCCACTATTTCACGGATCAATTAAGGTTGAATTTCAGTCTTCCAAATGATCGCAATAAACTCATCACAAGTTCTTCTAAATCACAGTGGAATTCATCCACTTTTTCCATTTTGGCGTTTCTTAAAAGACAAGTAGCGATTAAAAAGTGACATTCCGAGGTAATTTATATGCATCATCCATCATCTGCTTTTCTGTAAGATTGCATATGGAGTGCTCGAACACGTTCTCGAGAGCAAGCCCATCTACCAGGCCTCACGCTCTCCTTGGTTTCTCTCAGGTTTCTATGCTTCTCTTCCACAAGGGGGCAACCTCACTTCTGCTGTTGGCTACTGGGTTAGGAAGAAGAGAAAAATTGCAGCTAGTATTTTGCTTTGAAGCCTTCTTCTTCTAGAGAGGGCACCTGGAGAGAGGGCCGAGTCCGTTTTTGAACCTCCAAATGTCAGAAGCATCTGATCTCGGAAGTTTTCAGAGTCATCCTTTTATCTTACATTTCCATATGCCTTAAGTTTAGCCGATCAAAAGCATTGACGTCGGAACCTTGCTTCTTCTCATTTGGTAATACGTAACCGCATGGAGCATGAACTTGGAGCTACCTGCCCTCTCCTCGGCATCCCCTCCTATTTTATTCATGTATACCGCATTCAATCAGGACCATACACCCATTTTTCCCAAAAATTACTTTTTCTTGAATTGCACATGTGTTTCTACTAAATGAGGGGTATGAAACGGGTACTTCATTAAAAAGGGGAAAATAATTTGTTATATGTTGCTATCAACCACCTGAGCCTCCCTTCATTACAGATTTTTATTACTGATTTCAACCTAAAACATATGCTATTCAATATTTGCTTTTATATTTCATTTGGTTTATCAATTTTGACAATTTGGTTGATTTTGGATCAACTATGAATGGACACAATCAACGTAACAAGAATTAAGCAACATCATTGGTCAGTAAAAAACAGAAATTAAAAGACAATTTAAGATTGCATATAAATTAATATTTTTCATATGTGTTCATGAATTATTCTTGTAACTTATCTCCTCAGTGAAGCGAATAGCGCATAACTCATGCAGATTTCTTTTGTTATGATATTTGAGCTATTCAGCTTTCATTTTAGTCTTAAGTTGTGTTTTTTTAACAAACATTTTCTTTATTGCAAAACCATCATTTTTGTGACCAATTTTATTGGGGGGAGGAAACATATACCCAAATGGGTTTTTTTGTTCGGTCAATTTTGTCCGTTCCATATAGTCATCGTAGGGAGTTGTGAGTGGCATCATTAGAAAAACCCATCCAGCGTAGAATATGGAATTAAAAAGATTTTTAATAATCGTCTTTTAGAGGGTGTCATCAAATTTTAATTTTGTGATCTTTCGGCAGAATTACAATGGTTTGGTACAAATTTTTCGTTTTTTGTCCATATTTTTAAAAATTTTCCTATAATATTGTTAAAATTGTTGACTGGATTGGTATTGGTTTTATTTTGATAGACAGAAGAGGTTTGCTGAATTCTTCCATCCGATTTTTTCGGCTAGAATTCATTAGCCCCAGACTCTTTAATTTTGCTGGAAGTAGACGCCTAATAACTGCGGTAATTTTATCGGTAGTCTCATAAAAAGTGCTAGTTGTAAACCCGCTGCTTTTAAGAGTCTTCTGGAGTTATAGTTTTGCCAGTTTTTTGAAAGTTTAAACACGATAATTGTAAGAAGAAAAACATTATTTGTTCTCTTTCACACTAAAAAATGTTGAATAAAAAAGACCTTTTTCGCAACCATTTGAACAATTGGTCGTCTAGTCACGCAACAGTATTTGTATTGATCCCGATCTCAACATGGATCTTTACAGTAAAAAAAATTCAGATTTTTTTGGGGCGCAGCTTTTTTAAAAATTTTTCCGGATTTGCAGTTTTTTGTTGTGTTAATTACTGAAAAAAATTTCAAATCAGGGCTCAATTATTGACAGATACTATATACACATACTGAAGACTAACGGAAATATATTATAATTTCAGAGTTGTGCTCAAAGTTTGTATGGCTTTGACCAATTGTTTTCTTAAAATTTTTAGGACTTATTATGTTTTGCTCTCATATGTTATACTTTTGGAAGTCCAGTGATTTAGTCCCGCCAAACAACGATCCGATAAGTTTTTAATGAGGTGTAATTGAACCTAGACAAAGCTGTCTGTTGTTATCTAATGTCCTTTATGATTTCAAATATATTTTTTAAAGAAACTTTGCCAAAATTGTCAACTTTGCACAAAACTCTATGTAATTTCTCTCAGCTTTTGGCGCAGTCTCAGTAAATACACGCCAAAACCCATTTCCCTTGAGATGTAAATGTATAACAATTTTATATTAAACTAATTGTTTCTTGGTTTTAATAAAAAATTTTTCAGAAAAAACTGTTTTGATTTTTGATCATAATTGCACTTTTATGTGTTCATTTTGTTTCCTTGTCAAATTATTTAAATTAACGACGAATGCAATGGAAAAAAATTATATTTAGAAAACTGCACAGGCTTGAAAACTGAAGCTGGGTACAGAAAAGGTGCAACTGAATTCGTTAATTGTTTCTCTTGAATAGTTAATACCTTCATGGGCAGAGACACAGCTCTCTCGCAAAGTTTGGTAGAGCTTTTTTGTGTTTGAATCGGTTTCTCATTCTTTTGCCTGTTTTTCAACATATAGTAGACAATGATATATCTCAATTCATTTTTCAAGTCGAATAACTTAACATATTTAAAGCTTTCAATTGATAGCTAGTTGTTTTAAAGACTTTGAAATAAACTTTATTAAAATTGAAAGATTTTATAATTGTCTCTCTTTTGCTCTATTTTTTGTCGCCATGTATTTCAGCCTCAGTTATAAAAACTCTCAGTTCTTTTCGTGAATAAAAAATTATCTAATGGTTTTATGTCTTGAAAAATGGTTTTGACCGTTCAGTTTCATGAGCAATTTTCGAGTTTTCGTTTCGATCATGTTCAATTTTTGTGCTTTTTGTTCTGTTCTCATTCCTATGCTGTCCTTCTATAATGATGATCTAAACTTTTGATGTTCCGATGAGCAGGAACTGATGATTTACAGTTCTTGCAGACAACATCGGATAATTATAGTGCCTCCAATCCTGTGGTGTCCTAAAACAATTGTCACCATGTGGTGTTGTGAGATATCAAATCTCTTGTTGTTAAAATGTTCTGTCTGTTATCACTTTTGAATATACTTTTTTCCAGAAAATATTTGGATTTTTGAAATTCCTCATTTTTTAAAATCATTTTTTGGTCCATTTTCAGCTGTCTCTGTATTTGTCCTTCTTTTCGTAGTCGTATAACGTACACTGAATAATAGCAGGTCTCAGTGGCTTCCTATGGAGATAAAAAAGAACTTTTTAGTGATTTCAGCTGATATTTCATGATTTTGTTTTATTTTGTGATTTTTTATAATTATAGACATCGAGTTTTGGTCGTAATTAATGTTTATTATTTGGTTTTTATTGTTTTCTTTTGATAATTTTTATTATTGTAGTTCTATTAACAAGACGTTTCATCGGCCCTCTAAGATGGCATTGTTTTATTTGAATTAGTGGTTTGTTGAACATGTATATTTTTGAAAGTTTTCTATTTCTTCCTTATTGGGTAGCCAATTAAGTCGCGAATATGGATGAGCGGTGTCGGAACCCTATGTCCGAACGCACAGCACTGAGCCTCCTTGTTTTGAAAATAGGTTTTCTGTTGATAAAATGCATTCCTTCCGCAGTAAACATCACATTTCAGAGAGATAGGCATTTGGGTCGAAAAGTCTTCACCGCTTTGCATCGCAAAGGACTCCAAATTCGTTCAGTTTTGAAAGTGAATTTCCTGGACATTTTTCAGTTGTAAACTGAAGACTTTTTCACACTCTTTGTTTGCATTTGAAATTGGAACACACTGTCAGTAATTAAGTTATAGTATGGCAATTTTATGTTGTCAGGTTTTCTTCCCGTAGGTTATCAAATCAGATGTAGTTCTTGATTAATTAACTTGGTTTTTCATTTTGTACCATCTATTCGGAGGACCAGTAGTAGCTATCTCGAAGATAGGCTGGTCGGGTAGTTGAGTCTTACAGCTAAATTCAAGTGTTCTTATTTGCGTTGAAAATTGGATTAAGAGATATCAGATTTCAATCATGATATAGTTCAAATTTTGCTTCCTATTTGCTTTGTTCTGAAAAAATTGCTTATATATAATTGAAAACTTGCGAAGCGTACTGACCATTTAACGAGCTTAATTAAAATTTATGAAACTGCATTTTGCAAAGTACAATGGAGTTGTATAGTGAACCGCAAGCGATTCAAAAAGAGTTGGAAAAAACTAATGTAAAAATTAAATTTTCACGTACTGATTATGATGAACTACGTCTGAATAAGAAAGATAAAGGAAATTGCGCTGCAAAAATTATATTGGTCATGAATGTGAACTAAAAATGAACGTGATAGTCGATACCAGACAGACAATTACTTTAAATGCTGAATACCTTGGCGAATTCTGAATTTGTGGGTTGACTTTAGTTGGTTGATATTGCGGTGCAAAATTACGTATTATTTCGTTTCTGAATTTAAGTGTGTTTTGTTACAAATTTTCGCTTGATTTAGCCTAGCGGAATAAAAAGACAATACTTTAAATTAAATTATTTGGCAATTTACTATCAAATGTTTAGCTTGGATTTAACTAAGATTTGAAGCTTCGAACCTCGCTGAATTGGAGAGTTTATGATTACCGAGATTTCATTTAAAATTGATCAGAATGAAATTAGATTGAATCAGAGGAAATGAACAAAAAAACAGTTCTTGACAAAGACAAAAAATTGTAAACTAAATCAAAGTTAAACAAACAAAATAAAATGTGACATCCATAGCAGAAATTTGCTCAACAAAACCGAAGGAACATTTCCAAAAAAAAAAATTAAAAGCAGCAAAAATGGACGACCAAAGTAAACAAAAATAAACCAAATAAACAGTCAAATTTTGTACAAATGGAAGAGCAAAACAATGACCCGGGTTGCTCATCATAAACAATTCCTAGTAGTCATACTAGGTCATATATGATTCCTAGTATTCATACAAGGTCATATATGATTTGTATGATTTCTTAGTAGTCATACAAGGATCATATATGATTTCGTAGAAATCATACAGGGATCATACAAAAAAATTCATAGCCTAAAAACTGTAGATCTTCAATTTTCTTTTGATGTTGAAAAAATTTCCTGGTAATCATACGAGGTCATATATGACACATAAAACATTGATTGGTTCCACAAAATCCCGTATAATGTAGTCAGAGGACATAATAAATTATTATATCGCATTTGCATTCCACATTTGATTCTTTGTGTGGGCGAAAAGAATAACTTTCCAACTTAAATATATTCCGAAAAGGAAATTGAGATTATCTTCAAAAAATTTTTCCAAATTTTTTTATATATGAGCATTTGTAGGTATAAGCTGGCTTCAGAGAATATCAGAACATTATTTATGTGTTCGAACTTACTCTTTAATTGCGTGCCCAACTTTGCAATCGATATTGTACGTTTGGGTCTTTTGACGGATCACAAAGTGATGCTGGGGAATCACATCAGTGAGTCCTTGCCGAATGAAATTTTTAAAAGACATAAATGGTTAAAAATTTATGAAAAATAGATGTATGATTCTTGGTAGTCATACTAGGATCATATATGATTTCTTTGTAGTCATACAAGGTTCATATATGATTTCCTAGTAGTCATATATGATTTCTTAGTAGTCATACAAGGATCGTACTAGGAAATACGTTATGATTTGTATGATATCATATATGATCCTTGTATGACTACTAAGAAGTGGTGACCCGGGGAACTAGAAAATTGGTTTGACCTGGGTATCACATCCCCCAACTAACAAAAACAAATGTACAATTTCATTAAATTAATTATATCAGATTTTTTAAAAAACATGAGCTGGTTAGCATAGATAAAAATTCAATGCTATAAAATAAAATAGAAATTTTACTACAAGTTATTGGACCCGGATTCGTTTTCTGCGTGGTGAGCACTCATTTCAACTTCCTCGTAGTTAGGTTAGACTTATTATGCAACTGGATAGGGCTGTGTGGGTGAGCAGGTTCCAACTGCCAATGTCGTATCTGGAATTGTTGGAGTTTGAGCCGCCGTTGACAGTATATGTTCAACATTGTTTGGTTTGCCTTTTGTTTCTGCTTAGTGGCTTCGCTTGTCTTCGTTTTTGTCGTGATGGTGCTCTCGATGATGTAGATGGTGTTACTACTGGAGGCACCTCTGTGAGGATTCATTCGATTCATCGGACTCCACAATGTAGGGTGATGATCGCTTTCATTTTGTTTGTTTTTTATGAGAATGGTCGTCAGTGTGGTTGGCTTTTGCGGTGCAAGATTGGGTTTTTCTTGCATTGTTGGCATTCGCACCTTCAATGCTCTTAACACTTTCGAATGTATAGATGAGGCGCAGCTTGTTTCTTCTCTTTTCTTGTGTTTGAGTTTTTAAATTAATCTTTCGCTTGTTTCTATTTTTTCTTCAGTTGTTTTTCCTGTAAGAGTTGGTGGTCATGAATGTGAGCTAAAAATGAACATTATTGTCGATACCAGTCAGACAATTACTTTGAATGCTGAATTCCCTTGACAAATTCCGAATTTGTGGGTTGACTTTAGTTGGTTGATTTTGCGGTGCGAAATTACGCATTATTTTGTTTCTGAAATTAAGTGTGTTTTGTTACAAATTTTAGCTTGATTTAGCCTAGCGGAATAAAAGGACAATACTTTAAAGTAAATTGCTTGGCAATTTACTATCAAATGTTTAGCTTGGATTTAATTAAGATTTGAAGCTTCGAACCTTGCTGAATTGGAGAATGTATGATTACCAAATTTTCTTTTAGATATGAACAGAATGAAATTAGATTGAATCAGAGGAAATCTACAAAAAACAGTTCTTGACAAACATAAAAATTGGAAACAAAAACAAAGTTAAACAAACAAATTAAAATGTGACATCCATAGCAGAAAATGACTCAACAAAACAGAAGGAAGATTTGCAAAAAAATTTTAAAAACACCAAAAATGGACGACCAAAGTAAACAAAAATAAACCAAATTAACAGTCAAATTTAGTACAAATGGAAGAGCAAAACAATGAACTAGAAAATTTGTTTGACCTGGGTATCACATCCCCCAACTAACAAAAACAAATGTACAATTTCATTAAATTAATTATATCAGATTTTTTAAAAAACATGAGCTGGTTAGCATAGATAAAAATTCAATGCTATAAAATAAAATAGAAATTTTACTACAAGTTATTGGACCCGGATTCGTTTTCTGCGTGGTGAGCACTCATTTCAACTTCCTCGTAGTTAGGTTAGACTTATTATGCAACTGGATAGGGCTGTGTGGGTGAGCAGGTTCCAACTGCCAATGTCGTATCTGGAATTGTTGGAGTTTGAGCCGCCGTTGACAGTATATGTTCAACATTGTTTGGTTTGCCTTTTGTTTCTGCTTAGTGGCTTCGCTTGTCTTCGTTTTTGTCGTGATGGTGCTCTCGATGATGTAGATGGTGTTACTACTGGAGGCACCTCTGTGAGGAGTCATTCAATTCATTGGACTCCGCAATGTAGTGTGATGATCGCTTTCTTTTTGTTTGTTTTTTTTGAGAATGGTCGTCAGTGTGGTTGGCTTTTGCGACGCAAGACTGGAATTTTCTTGCATTGTTGGCAAATTTTTGAGTGTATAGATGAGGCGCAGCTTGTTTCTTCCTTTTTTTCATGTGTTTGATTGTTCTTGGACCTTCGAGTTTTTTTCAATTAATCTTTCGCATGTTTCAATTTTTCTTCAGTTGTTTTTCCTGTAGGAGTTGGTGGTCAATATTTGCATAGTCCGCCAAAACCGTACTTTTCTCTTCTTTTGTAGCCAATTTTGCCATGTCAGAATTTCTGTTTGTGACTTCCTTTTTTCCGGGCTCTTTAATAATTTAATTAAGATCTTTGATCAAGATTGACTCTGGTGTCAACACTTCAAGTCCATTAAAGTTTTTATTGAATATTTTATTTGGTGGCTTCTGTTTTGCTAATTTCAGTGCAAGTGGCGCTTCAGAAAGTGGAATAGCCATGCCGATTATAGGGTGTTAGACTACTCGAGGTCGCCTAGAGCTTCACTCTCTTCTCGTCTTTTGGCGTTATGCGTCTTCTTTGTGCGACTTTGCTCCAGCTCCACCTCAGTTCTTTCTGCTTCTTCGAAATTGTCTTCGGTTGTCAACTTGTCCCAAGTCAACGTTTCGAGATCTGAACGTTTATTATTATGCTTTTGTTACTTCGTTTTTTTATCTTCCTCTGTACTAAAGTTATTTAGGGCTGTATTAGCTGATCCTTCGGATACTTCAAATGGGAAAAAATGATGGTCTTATGACGACAAAATCTTATTTGATAGATTACTGAACTAAAAGGAGTTTTAGGATTAAACTTGTCTTTAGCTGCCTCTTTAATACAAGATAGTCGGCGTTTAATAGTTTGTATTAGCTGTTCCCCTAGTCCAATCGCTCTGGCATCGTGTATTGGTGCATCAATTAACTCAAAATTATTGTTCTTACAAAATGTTTTATTTACTGGCCTATTTGGCATCGTGCTTTGTCTGATTTTTTGGAGCTTGGATCGCCATGTGAAAGAAAATAGCTTTGAAAAAAACTTAATTTACATTTGCGATATGAAAAGCTTCTAACGTAAGGTAAGCAAAGTAAGTAGAGAATCGACCAAGGCGTGCAAGAAAATATACTTCTGGGTCCTTTAGTTGGCTATTGGCCCTCCAAATTCTGTCTAAAATTGTTCACTACGGACTCTATGTAGTCTTAACGGCGGCCACTTGGAGGATGACATTAATTGTTTCAATTTTTTTCCTATTTTTTGCAGGGATTAAACTTTGATGTCTTGATGACGGTATTTCGGTGCACATGTGGCCAAAAAGATTGCACCGCCATGGCCCAGCTTCGTGGGTAACTTCCGCAAATAGCCTCCACGTACGCCTCCTTGATCGAATTTGGTATGGTGATTCGATCATCCATACAAAAGCAGCCCAAATTGACGTGCAGATCTTTCTAAAGGCTGTTATATAGGGGAGATCTGACTGCATCATTCTTCATTCTGAGTTAGAATGCAATCTCGCACTTCTTTTAATAGAGCATCCTTGGAGGTAATAATTGCTGACAGGGTATTCGAGAAAAAATTGGGGTTGCCAAGTTGAACGCATCGTCATAGAGATCAGGTCTCGATGATGATGCGTTTGTGCTGCTGTTTTCAGTATTGGCAGTTTAGTTAGATTGATTGGCGTATTGCTGAGACAGCTTCATCTGATAATTGTACTTTGCTTGGTGTATTGGATTTGATTTCTTTTAGTATATCGTCGTCAGAGTTGGAGATTGTAGGGACGGATAGAAATTGGTTTGCTATTTGGATTATATTTGGTGATGTTGTATTCAATTGTTTTAGGGGAGCGAATTTGGCAAAAAGCTATTTGTATTTTTGTAGTTGCTTACTATTTAGGACAGGAATAAATTTTTAATTTATTTTTGGAGGGCTATAACCGTCAATTAGAGTATTATTTCTTACCACCTCCTTTCGCACAGCGAATTCCGCACTAGTTTTGTCATAATTTGGATTATTTAGATTGGCCTCATTTCAATGGTGATTTTCCGATGCGAAATCAATAAATTTCACCGCCTTCAGCAAAAAGCGTTTAGCGCCACTTTTTATCGAATCTAATTTAGATACAACAATTTTCTTGTCATAAGTTGAAACTTTGGCAGCTTCTTGTTGCGGTTCTCTGGGTGTGTAGTCTACTAATCGCAATTTTGAGCCTACAAGGTACTCTTTTGTAAAATAAAATTGTAGTCGTATATCGATCCGACGTGTTAGTATACAGTTCTAGAGTTTATTAGAGCTATGCTCACGCATAGTTGACAATTTTGCTCTATGATTCGTGATAAATAAAATTGGTCGTCCGTATAGATAGTATTTAAAATGTTCTAGAGACCAAATGAAACCTTATAATTCCAATTCAGTTTACAGTATAGCGCTCTTTGACTTTATTCAAAAATCGCGACACGAATACCACTGTTTGTCAATTCTCGTGAGTTAGCGTCTCTAATGCTGCGTCTAATCGTTGACGACGTGAAGCGTCACATTTAAGGCGCGTTTCCGATTCAGGATTGAAATGTAATTTTTCTGTGGCGTTTGCGATCCTAACTTTTGTTTTTTGGAAATGTTCCACTTGATTTTCAGTCAATTCATACCTAGGTGGGTGGCACGCTTGCAATCAATTCGGGATAAATTTTCCAAGATGAGGGACCGAACCTAAGTATAATAGTAGATTTTCAAATTTCCTGGCGTTTTTAATAATTGATTTGCTTCTAGTTTATTATGGAGTGGTGTCCTACCTGTTGATATAATTTTGTGACCTAACCATTCTGTTTTTTGCAAAATAACATATTCCCCAGATTGAATCGCAGATTTTCCTTATTTAATCATCATTAAGGCCATTTTTTTTTACTAATGTCATGTGATCGTTGTATGTTCCTTTGCTAACTTTCAGGATATCGTCCAGAAAACAGAAAGTATTATCCAGTCCAAATAGGATACAATTAATAGCTTTCTGAATCTCAACGGGAATATCAGTTAATCGATTTAATCCCGTTTTAAAACGGTATGTGCATGTTATGTGCCTCCGCTTACAATATTGAATGGCGGCACGTATCAGGATGCAAATATAGTTTGCTACATGCGTAGTTCAAATCTATCGTTGTAAAATGTACCGTATCGTTAGGAGGGTTACAGAAAAGAGCCTGAAAAATTGTCTGCAGTAATAAATCCATGTTTGGTGATTGATATACGTTTTTGTGGATTGATTTAATAAGAATTTTTGAATCAAGAGCTAGTTTTATCGATTGTTTCTTTTTAACAGTAATAACGACAGAAGATAGAAAAATTTGCTCCGAACAACTAGAGAGTTTTTCTATATGTCCTGCTAATAGTTTTTCTAGCTCTTTTTGACTTTTGGTTGGGGATTAGTTGCTACTTTTCGTAATTTTTGATGATGTGCTCTATAGGTTTTGATTGGACATTGATTGTTAACGTTATTAACTTTTCTAAGTGATAATGACTATTGTGTGATGAAAATTCCAAGTTGATTGGAATGGTCTCTTCTGAGAACCGTACGATGGCCGTCGGCTACTACGACAAGTTCGTTTTTTTATGGTCCAATCATTATGTTTATCAGGTGCCTTCAAGCATCCAAGCGAATCAACAATTTCATTTGAAAATATTCTTAATTCGTTGATCTTCTTCTCAGACCATTTTGCGTTCTCGCAATTGTAAATTGTTTGCATTGCCAATGACAAATTCAAAATTGAACAAACGCTGCCCGAATCTAATAGAAGGGAACAATTAGAGTTTCCCATGATCAAATTCAAGTCTATAGGAGTAATCACGTTTCTGTATTCATCAGAAATATTGAAGCAATTATTTTCCGATGATCTGAAATTGGACGCATAATTTTTACTGTATTTTCGATGTTATTTACTATTTGCTCTGATTCAGTCTCATTTTTAACACTATTTACTTGTCTACTGGTGGCATTTGTTCTACACTCAATAACATGTTTGAAACATACCTTGGCGAAACTATTCTCCGTTCCACAATGATTGCGTTTCTTACAAATTGTTGCAGGACAGTTCTGTTTGTGATTAGAACTCCAATTTTGGCCACAATTGCGGCATTTGTTGTTACCTCTGCTGTTGTTGGAGTTGTTGCCTCCGCAGTTGTTCATTTTTCATCCGTGTTGGTTTTGAGTTCTTTTGGCACCGCGAAATCGCTCAGACGGTCTCGTTTGGCGGTCTTTTTCAGACTGCTCTGTAGGGTCGTTGATTGGTTCCTCATATTTGGGTTCTTTTGGTAGGGTTAATTGTTTAGGTTTTTGGCTGAGGAGGGTGTCAAGTGCATTATTTTCACGCGTTAGGATGGCCAATTGGAGTTGGATCCTCTGCTTCTCCCATCTGATTGGGGGCTCTGAAGTTGGTTGTTCCCAGAGGAGTTCGATAGAGAGAGGCGTTTTTCGCGATGACTCTGTGTGGTGACTGCACACAGAGTCATCACGAATTTGTGTGTTGAATTTGTGGGTTGACTTTAATTGGAGATTTTTGCGGCGCGAAATCACATTTTATTTGGTTTCTGAAATTATTTTTGTTTTGTTACAAGTTTTAGCTTGATTTAGCCTAGCGGAATCAAGTGACAATACTTTAAATTAAATTGCTCGGCAATTTACTATCAATTGTTTAGCATGGATCTAAGTAAGATTTGCCTCGCTGATTGGAAAAGAGATTATGATTACTGAAGTTTGAGTTAAAAGTGAACAGACTGAAATAAGATTGAATCAGTGGAAATGAACAAAAAACAGTTCACGACAAAGATGAACAAATAACAAATTTAAAAATAAATGATCGAATTAAAATGTGACTTCAGCAGCAGACAATGACTCAAATAAATTGAAGGAACATTTGAAAAGGTTTATGAAAACCCCAATTAAGGGCAATTAAAGTAAGCGCAAATGAACTAAATTAACAGTCAAACTAAGTACAAAGTGAAAGGCAACACAATGAACTAGAAAAGTGGTTTGACCTAGGTATCACAATCATGATAATTGTGTATCACAGAATAATGATCGGGAAGAATTCCAGCCCAGGAGAAGTTCATTTGTAAATCAGATGACAACCGTTAAGAGCAATTACAGACTATAATTAGTCTCCGTGATATGGAGGCGCCGGCTGCAATTTATCGCTGCTCATAAGCACCGAAGATATGGATTGTTTAGTCACTATTGTGCTCTGCAAAATTGTGCTACTCAGCCCCTATTATGACATGAAATGTGTATCATCCAAAAGGAAATGCATAATGGAAAATATCTGTTTGATATCTGATATTGGCTCGCAGTCAGGTCTGGGAATATTTGTTACTGAGAATTGTTTTCATTTGGTAATAGCTGATCATTACCTTTAACCTGGCACTCCAAATCTAATTGATGTTACAATGACTACATTTAGCACGCAAAAAATCTTTCAAGGCCTTTTATGTTTCAATGATATTTTGAACTTTTAATTCAGAAACTGTGCAATCAAAAAAAGTGAGAAACAAATGATGTCTAAATATGGAAAAAAATAGGCTGCAATCACTTTAATTCAAATCATTTGTTTGAGAAAACTACAAAATTAAATAGATTTATACTCTTAGACAATAAAGGTTTTCAAATCTGAAAAAAAAGCAAGATTTCACTGGCACTGAAAAAAAAAACAGTTATTAATATAAAAAAAAAAACGATATAAAAGTCACGGAAAATTTCAAAAAATTTTCTGTTAGACTTTTATAAAATGTACTACTACAATTAGCTAAGCACTGTAAAATTTTGTATCTCAAACCGCGGGAAACAGTCTTCATGACAACACGACTGTGACCAAAACAGCCTATTATGTTGTTTTCACATAATCAACAGCTATAGTTGAGTCTTGTACTTACCATTTACTAAAATTGCAGAATTTACCCATAAAGTTTCAACATGCTCAGTTTTACACTGTGCTGACAGAACTGCTGCAATGCTGCTATTGCTTTGTTTTTTAAATTTCTGCAAAAATTTTACGGTGCTCATTCAAAATAAAAAAATTGTTGTTTCACAACGAATAACTGCTTTTATAAATTCACAAGTAATGACTTTCATATAAAAACGATACGAAATCCAATCAAAATTTTATCCACATAATAGGCCGCATCGCATCATATATATAGAAAAGAGCGAGATATTTACCTGCTTTCATCATGAAAAGTTTTTACTTCGTATTTTCTGTACTTCTTAATAAACGCTCCTGGCCTTAGTATTGAGATAATGTTGAATATATCGAAAGCGCTGTATGAATATTTACACTAAGAAACAATTGAAACAAACAATATCACCAACTGTTTAGTTTAATGAACGCAGCCAAAATAAGGCAAGCGATTTACAAAGACCACTTAACCATTTGAATGACCCTATGGAAACAAAAGTTACCGGAAAATCAGAGCAACAGCGGAGATGAAATCAAGGAAGAAAGGGACATTTAAAAAATTAGTCTTTATGCCAGCAAAGGTTTACTGAGTCTCAGCATATCATAACTGACGCTGTTGGATGCAGAATTTTATTTTACTTTTGTAGACAACACTTGACTAAAAAAATACTAATAACTGGACATTCTAATAAGTACCCGCCCGGACATTCGTCTCAAAGTAAATCATTAATGAAACCTCAAAATACAAGAAAACTATCATCTCTACAATTTTGACGCAGAGATTATCGAAAGTATCAAATAGGGCAGCTATAAATCAGTCTGTTGTTGCTCATTTCAGTTTAAATTCAAGAAATGAAGCGTTATGGTAATACTAGTTTGCAGAGTATTACGTCATTTACAGTCTTAGCAGAGTAAATTAATGACATTCCCAGCATGTTTTGAAAATTTCGAAAATTTCAAAGGTGAAAGTTAAACTTTTGTCACGTGTTTTTAAACCTCAGCAAATAATACTGTTTTTTATAACTGTGTATGACTATCAATAACCTTGTTTGTTAAAGTATCTGTGGATGATTTTATCAACAAGAGATACTTTCCTGATCATTGCTTAATTAGTCTTGTAAAATTACCTATACTGGTGTTAATTTTATCTGTCTTCGGATACAAATCCTGTTTGCAGTGACCCGTTTTATTGGTACTGCAAAACAATGCTTTCCAATTCTACAACGCCCCCCCTTTGCTGCCGTTTTGAATACGTATGCGCCCTGTTGGAGGCTGATTGGAGGCATCCCAACCTCCTTCAGCACCATGTAAGCCCTGTTCTAGCCTACGTGGGCGCAGGGTAAACTGTATTCCATCCTCCGTGGGCCGAAATGAAATGAAACCAACATAAATTATAATTCAATTACTATTAAATACAAACTTATTCCAAATTGGTTCGAAAATTAACACGTGTCTTCAAGATGATAAAACATTAACTTAGGAACGTACTTCATATTGGTATTCATTCAGATCATTGACTTGACTGGTAAAAATAATTCATTTTCTCAACATGAATGAATTGAATGTATGTTTATAACATTAAAGTTTAATTCAAACAGCAAGTTTACTTCAACCTTTTTGTTTTCAGGCGCATGTCTAAATGGTTGTTTTGCGAAATGATTCCCGTTGCTCCTGATGTTGGGTGGCCCAGAAGATGCTGTCAATGGGGTCTCCGATGGCTTGAGACATATCTGACCATCTGGAGTGGAGCAGTTGTAAAAACTCCCAAAATTTTCCTGCAAAAAACGGATTATGCCTAACATAATATAAAACATAACCGACTAATTGCTCTCAAGATGTGGGTGAGCAGTTGACTTCATCAGTCGTTAGCTGGGACTCACGGAGCCTAGATTGAGCTTATCGGGGGAGGGGGGTGGCGTTGAGACTGGATGGTGGGGGAGGGGTGAGGGGGAATGAGCTCAAGTGGGGCCGAGTATGTGTGGTTACGGTTGGAAATGATGAAGAGGGGGGAAGGAGGGGGCTAAGGGAGGAGACGGCTCAATTTCTAAGAACCACCACTCGCACTATCACTATAAATTTATGTCTCTTAAATAGTTTCCGCGAATTGTATACTTAGAGACTAGTGAGCTCCGGGCTTTAAATGCTTATCCTCTTTTTGAGGACGAAAACTCAAAAGCGTTCGATTAAAAAAGCTGTCAAGGAAAAACATCCACTTTTGAATTTTTCCATTTTTTTTAATTCCGAGCTATCTTAACCAAATTTTTCTAGCTTTTATCACTCGTTGACATATATAACCCATTTTTTTTAAAAAAAAAATGTTCTATGTTCGTTAAGTACGATAGCTCAAAATTAAAAATATGGGAGGAAATATTATGAAAATTGTTGTTTGTTGCTTGACAGATTTTTTAATCTAACGCTTTTGACTTTTCGTCCTGAAAAAGGGGATAATCATTTAAAGCCCGGAGCTTACTAGTCTACAAGTAATAGTCACTAGTCTGCAATTCGCGGAGGAAACCTTTCAAGAGACATCAATTAATAGTGAGAGCGGCGGTTCTTAGAAATTGAACCGTCTCCTCCTTTAACCCCCTCCTCCTCTCCTTACACAGTACCTTTTCATCATTTCCACCCGTAACCACGCACACTTGGTCTCACTTGCACTCATCGCCCATCACCCCTCCCCTCCCACCCAGCCTCCTACGCAACCAGTCGGTTATGTCTTTTTATGTGTTTGGAATAATCCATTTTTTTGCAACTGCTCCACTCCAGATTGCCAGATATGTCTTGAGCCATGTCAGTCCGATGATGTCGCTCAAGTAATCGGATGCCTCATTGACAGCATCTTCTGGCTCATCCGACGTTAGGATTAACGGGAATCATTTAACAAAACATCCATTTAGACATCCGCTTTAAAACATAAACGTTTGAAGTAAACTTTCTGTCTGAACTAAACTTTACAGATATAAACGTACATTCAATTCAATCATGTTGAAAAAAAGGCTATTTTCTTATCAGTCAAGCGAATGATCTCAATGAATACCCATTTGAAGTATTTACCTTCCAAATTTAATGTTTTATCATCTTGAAAACTTGTGTTAATTTTCGAACCAATTTGTATTTAGTGATATAATTTATGTTAGTTTCATTTCCTTTTTTTTGTTATGCAGGTTAGAATACAGCCTACCCATTGCCCACGGAGGATAGAACACTGTTTCACCAGCCCCAATGTTGGTGAGAACACGACTTACTTGGCCCTGAAGGAGGTTGGACTGCTTCCAACTAGCCTCTATCAGGGCGCATATGCATTCAAAACGGTAGAGTTATGGGGGGTGTAGATTTCAGAGAATGTTTTATTAAATTTTTATTAAATTTTAGTAGTCGAAAGAGTTAGATGTAAGACGTTAACAGATTTCCTAAAAGTGATATTTGAAGTGTTTTTCACCCCGTCATGCCGCGTAGGTTAATTGCCTATTCACTGAGCTTGCTAACAGCCGACTGTGATTCAAACTGCTAACTACGCCGAAATTTTCTAATTTTTGCTTATATTTGTAACACTATGTCTGGCGGTAAAAATGAAAAGCGAAAGCTAATTGAACCAGAAAAGCGCTTTATGAAAAATCGTCCTGATTATGCTAAAAACTGACATGATCAGAAAATGTATCAGTTCAAAATGAAGTAATTGGAATTGTACTATTCAGCACTAAGTTATAATTGGGCTACGATCCCGAAAGGGATGAAATTTTTTGTTATTCATACAAACAACATGATTTCATATAGGACGTACAAAAATTTCTTAGTATGAACTTGCAATGATTAGTAAGAATCATATATTATCATCGTATTGTCTGTCAAAATCCTTTAAACTTTTTGTATGAACAGTAAAAAAATATATATGATCTTTCTAAGTTTGCTTATATTCCTTGAAAATATATTCTGATTCCCTAAAAATTACATAGATTCCTTCAAAAAATAAAAAACATATATGACTCAGTATGAGTACCAGGAATTTAAAATTTCAAGATGTAGCCTGAAAAACAATGAGAAATTGGAAATATTTGTTCAGAAAATTGTTGAAATTTTTATGAGTTTCAAATCATTATCAGAGAACTTGAAGCGAACCGGTAAACAATAAACGAACTCTAGTTTACTTCCGAACTCTTTATCGCTACTTTAATTTAAATCTTATGGAAGGCGTAATCTCAACTGTAATTGAGGGTTAAACAGAGGCACAGAGCCATTGCTTTTTAACTTTAAAGTTGTCAAAATTGTTCCGATGATAGCGTCCTCAGCAAAACGTTGAGCTAGATTGTTTGACGGCGAGAAAAGTAGAGTAAAATTTGGAAGGTTGCAGAACTTGAAAATGTTGGCTTCGATTGTCAAGACAAATATGACATCAGACTCTAGTTTACTTCCGAACTCTTTGTCGCTACTTTACTTTAAATATTATGGAAGGCGTAATGTCCAGAAAGCGGATCCTTAATGTGCCATGGGGATCGAACAACTCCAAAAACATTTCAAAGAAAAAAATTGATTGTGAAAGAAGCACATTTTTACGTACACATTGCACATAGTTATGAACCTGCATATGATAGATCAGAAGAATTATAGCGCTCTTTTTGCCCTGGAAAACTACAGTAGTAGAGTGATATGAAATTGAAGTTGAAAATGTCTCACTTGTAGCCTGAAAAAACTGAAAAATTGGAAATATTTGCTCAGAAATTTGTTGAAATTTCTATGAGTTTCAAATCATTATCAGAGAACTTGAAGCGAACATGTAAACAATAAAACGAACTCTAGTTTACTTCCGAACTCTTTATCGCTACTTCACTTTAAATCTTATGGAAGGCGTAGTCTCCATTGTAATTGAAGGTTAAACAGAGGCACAAAGCCATTGCTTTTTAATTTTAAAGGTGTCAAAATTGTTCCGATGATAGCGTCCTCAGCAAAACGTTGAGCTAGATTGTTTTACGGCGAGAGAAATAGAGTAAAATTTTGAAGTTTGCAGAACTTGAAAAACTTGCCTTCGATTGTCAATACAAATATGACATCAGACTCTAGTTTACTTCCGAACTCTTTATCGCTACTTTACTTTAAATATTATGGAAGGCGTAATGTCCAGAAAGCGGATCCGTAATGTGCCATGGGGATCAAACACCTGCAAAAAATATTCAAAGAAAAAAATTGATCGTGGAAGAAGCACATTTTTACGTACACCTTGCACATAGTTATGAACCTGCATATGATAGGTCAGAAGAATTATAGCGCTCATTTTTCCCTGAAAAACTACAGTAGTAGAGTGATTAGAAATTGAAGTTCGAGATGTCTCACTTGTAGCCTGAAAAAAATGAGAAATTGGAAATATTTGCTCAGAAATTTGTTGAAATTTTTATGTGTTTCAAATCATTATCAGAGAACTTGAAGCGAACCCGTAAACAATAAAACGAACTCTAGTTTTGCTTCCGAACTCTTTATTGCTACTTTACTTTAAATATTATGGAAGGCGTAATGTCCAGAAAGCGGATCCGTAATGTGCCATGGGGATCAAACACCTGCAAAAAATATTCAAAGAAAAAAATTGATCGTGGAAGAAGCACATTTTTACGTACACCTTGCACATAGTTATGAACCTGCATATGATAGGTCAGAAGAATTATAGCGCTCTTTTTTCCATGAAAAACTACAGTAGTAGAGTGATTTGAAATTGAAGTTCGAGATGTCTCACTTGTAGCCTGAAAAAAATGAAAAATTGGAAATATTTGCTCAGAAATTTGTTGAAATTTTTATGTGTTTCAAATCATTATCAGAGAACTTGAAGCGAACCCGTAAACAATAAAACGAACTCTAGTTTTGCTTCCGAACTCTTTATTGCTACTTTACTTTAAATATTATGGAAGGCGTAATGTCCAGAAAGCGGATCCGTAATGTGCCATGGGGATCAAACACCTGCAAAAAATATTCAAAGAAAAAAATTGATCGTGGAAGAAGCACATTTTTACGTACACCTTGCACATAGTTATGAACCTGCATATGGTAGGTCAGAAGAATTATAGCGCTCTTTTTTCCCTGAAAAACTACAGTAGTAGAGTGATTTGAAATTGAAGTTCGAGATGTCTCACTTGTAGCCTGAAAAAAATGAGAAATTGGAAATATTTGCTCAGAAATTTGTTGAAATTTTTATGTGTTTCAAATCATTATCAGAGAACTTGAAGCGAACCGGTAAACAATAAAACGAACTCTAGTTTTGCTTCCGAACTCTTTATCGCTACTTCACTTTAAATCTTATGGAAGGCGTAATCTCCACTGTAATAGAAGGTTAAACAGAGGCACAAAGCCATTGCTTTTTAACTTTAAAGTTGTCAAAATTGTTCCGATGATAGCGTCCTCAGCAAAACGTTGAGCTAGATTGTTTGACGGCGAGAAAAGTAGAGTAAAATTTTGAAGTTTGCAGAACTTGAAAAAGTTGCCTTCGATTGTCAAGAAAAATATGACATCAGACTCTAGTTTACTTCCGAACTCTTTGTCGCTACTTTACTTTAAATATTATGGAAGGCGTAATGTCCAGAAAGCGGATCCGTAATGTGCCATGGGGATCAAACAACTGCAAAAAATATTCAAAGAAAAAAATTGATCGTGGAAGAAGCCCATTTTTACGTACACCTTGCACATAGTTATGAACCTGCATATGATAGGTCAGAAGAATTATAGGGCTATTTTTTCCCTGAAAAACTACAGTAGTAGGGTGATTTGAAATTGAAGTTCGAGGTGTTTCACTTGTAGCCTGAAAAAAAATGAAAAATAGGAAATATTTGCTCAGAAATTTGTTGAAATTTTTATGAGTTTCAAATCATTATTAGAGAAATTGAAGCGAACCGGTAAACAATAAAACGAACTCTAATTTACTTCTGAACTCTTCATCGCTACTTTACTTTAAATCTTATGGAAGGCGTAATCTCCATTGTAATTGAAGGTTAAACAGAGGCACAGAGCCATTGCTTTTTAACTTTAAAGTTGTCAAAATTGTTCCGATGATAGCGTCCTCAGCAAAACGTTGAGCTAGATTGTTTGACGGCGAGACAAGTAGAGTAAAATTTTGAAGTTTGCAGAACTTGAAAAAGTTGCCTTCGATTGTCAAGACAAATATGACATCAGACTCTAGTTTACTTCCGAACTCTTTATCGCTACTTTACTTTAAATATTATGGAAGGCGTAATGTCCAGAAAGCGGATCCGTAATGTGCCATGGGGATCAAACACCTGCAAAAAAAATTCAAAGAAAAAAATTGATCGTGGAAGAAGCACATTTTTACGTACACCTTGCACATAGTTATGAACCTGTATATGATAGGTCAGAAGAATTATAGCGCTCTTTTTTCCCTGAAAAACTACAGTAGTAGGGTGATTTGAAATTGAAGTTCGAGGTGTTTCACTTGTAGCCTGAAAAAAAATGAAAAATAGGAAATATTTGCTCAGAAATTTGTTGAAATTTTTATGAGTTTCAAATCATTATTAGAGAAATTGAAGCGAACCGGTAAACAATAAAACGAACTCTAATTTACTTCTGAACTCTTCATCGCTACTTTACTTTAAATCTTATGGAAGGCGTAATCTCCATTGTAATTGAAGGTTAAACAGAGGCACAGAGCCATTGCTTTTTAACTTTAAAGTTGTCAAAATTGTTCCGATGATAGCGTCCTCAGCAAAACGTTGAGCTAGATTGTTTGACGGCGAGACAAGTAGAGTAAAATTTTGAAGTTTGCAGAACTTGAAAAAGTTGCCTTCGATTGTCAAGACAAATATGACATCAGACTCTAGTTTACTTCCGAACTCTTTATCGCTACTTTACTTTAAATATTATGGAAGGCGTAATGTCCAGAAAGCGGATCCGTAATGTGCCATGGGGATCAAACACCTGCAAAAAAAATTCAAAGAAAAAAATTGATCGTGGAAGAAGCACATTTTTACGTACACCTTGCACATAGTTATGAACCTGCATATGATAGGTCAGAAGAATTATAGCGCTCTTTTTTCCCTGAAAAACTACAGTAGTACAGTGATTTGAAATTGAAGTTCGAGATGTCTCACTTGTAGCCTGAAAAAAATGAAAAATTGGAAATATTTGCTCAGAAATTTGTTGAAATTTTTATGTGTTTCAAATCATTATCAGAGAACTTGAAGCGAACAGGTAAACAATAAAACGAACTCTAGTTTACTTCCGAACTCTTTATCGCTACTTCACTTTAAATCTTATGGAAGGCGTAATCTCCATTGTAATTGAAGGTTAAACAGAGGCACAAAGCCATTGCTTTTTAACTTTAAAGGTGTCAAAATTGTTCCGATGATAGCGTCCTCATCAACACGTTGAGCTAGATTGTTTGATGGCGAGAAAAGTAGAGTAAAATTTTGAAGTTTGCAGAACTTGAAAAAGTTGCCTTCGATTGTCAAGTCAAATAAGAAATCAGACTCTAGTTTACTTCCGAACTCTTTGTCGCTACTTTACTTTAAATATTATGGAAGGCGTAATGTCCAGAAAGCGGATCCGTAATGTGCCATGGGGATCGAACACCTCCAAAAAAATTTCAAAGAAAAAAATTGATCGTGGAAGAAGCACATTTTTATGTACACATTGCACATAGTTATGAACCTGCATATGATAGGTCAGAAGAATTATAGCGCTCTTTTTGCCCTGGAAAACTACAGTAGAAGAGTGATATGAAATTCAAGTTCAAAACGTCTCCTTTGTAGCCTGAAAAAAATGAAAAATTGGAAATATTTGCTCAGAAATTTGTTGAAATTTTTATGAGTTTCAAATCATTATCAGAGATTTTGAAGCGAACAGGTAAACAATAAAACGAACTCTACTTTACTTCCAAACTCTTTATCGCTACTTCACTTTAAATCTTATGAAAGGCGTAATCTCCATTGTAATTGAAGGTTAAACAGAGGCACAAAACCATTGCTTTTTAATTTTAAAGGTGTCAAAATTGTTCCGATGATAGCGTCCTCAGCAAAACGTTGAGCTAGATTGTTTTACGGCGAGAGAAATAGAGTAAAGTTTTGAAGTTTGCAGAACTTGAAAAAGTTGCCTTCGATTGTCAAGACAAATACGACATCAGACTCTAGTTTACTTCCGAACTCTTTATCGCTACTTTACTTTAAATATTATGGAAGGCGTAATGTCCAGAAAGCGGATCCGTAATGTGCCATGGGGATCAAACACCTGCAAAAAATATTCAAAGAAAAAAATTGATCGTGGAAGAAGCACATTTTTACGTACACCTTGCACATAGTTATGAACCTGCATATGATAGGTCAGAAGAATTATAGCGCTCCTTTTTCCCTGAAAAACTACAGTAGTAGAGTGATTTGAAATTGAAGTTCGAGATGTCTCACTTGTAGCCTGAAAAAAAATGAGAAATTGAAAATATTTGCTCAGAAATTTGTTGAAATTTTTATGTGTTTCAAATCATTGTCAGAGAACTTGAAGCGAACCGGTAAACAATAAAACGAACTCTAGTTTTGCTTCCGAACTCTTTATCGCTACTTTACTTTAAATATTATGGAAGGCGTAATGTCCAGAAAGCAGATCCGTAGTGTACCATGGGGATCAAACACCTGCAAAAAATATTCAAAGAAAAAAATTGATCGTGGAAGAAGCACATTTTTACGTACACCTTGCACATAGTTATGAGCCTGCATATGATAGGTCAGAAGAATTATAGCGCTCTTTTTTCCCTGAAAAACTACAGTAGTAGAGTGATTTGAAATTGAAGTTCGAGATGTCTCACTTGTAGCCTGAAAAAAATGAGAAATTGGAAATATTTGCTCAGAAATTTGTTGAAATTTTTATGTGTTTCAAATTTTTATCAGAGAACTTGAAGCGAACCGGTAAACAATAAAACGAACTCTAGTTTTTCTTCCGAACTCTTTATCGCTACTTCACTTTAAATCTTATGGAAGGCGTAATCTCCACTGTAATTGAAGGTTAAACAGAGGCACAAAGCCATTGCTTTTTAACTTTAAAGTTGTCAAAATTGTTCCGATGATAGCGTCCTCAGCAAAACGTTGAGCTAGATTGTTTTACGGCGAGAGAAATAGAGTAAAATTTTGAAGTTTGCAGAACTTGAAAAAGTTGCCTTCGATTGTCAAGACAAATATGACATCAGACTCTAGTTTACTTCCGCACTCTTTATCGCTACTTTACTTTAAATATTATGGAAGGCGTAATGTCCAGAAAGCGGATCCGTAATGTGCCATGGGGATCAAACACCTGCAAAAAATATTCAAAGAAAAAAATTGATCGTGGAAGAAGCACATTTTTACGTACACCTTGCACATAGTTATGAACCTGCATATGATAGGTCAGAAGAATTATAGCGCTCTTTTTTCCCTGAAAAACTACAGTAGTAGCGTGATTTGAAATTGAAGTTCGAGATGTCTCACTTGTAGCCTGAAAAAAAATGAAAAATTGAAAATATTTGCTCAGAAATTTGTTGAAATTTTTATGTGTTTCAAATCATTATCAGAGAACTTGAAGCGAACCGGTAAACAATAAAACGAACTCTAGTTTTGCTTCTGAACTATTTATCGCTACTTTACTTTAAATATTATGGAAGGCGTAATGTCCAGAAAGCAGATCCGTAATGTGCCATGAGGATCAAACACCTGCAAAAAATATTCAAAGAAAAAAATTGATCGTGGAAGAAGCACATTTTTACGTACACCTTGCACATAGTTATGAACCTGCATATGATAGGTCAGAAGAATTATAGCGCTCTTTTTTCCCTGAAAAACTACAGTAGTAGAGTGATTTGAAATTGAAGTTCGAGATGTCTCACTTGTAGCCTGAAAAAAATGAGAAAATGGAAATATTTGCTCAGAAATTTGTTGAAATTTTTATGTGTTTCAAATCATTATCAGAGAACTTGAAGCGAACCGGTAAACAATAAAACGAACTCTAGTTTTGCTTCCGAACTCTTTATCGCTACTTCACTTTAAATCTTATGGAAGGCGTAATCTCCACTGTAATTGAAGGTTAAACAGAGGCACAAAGCCATTGCTTTTTAACTTTAAAGTTGTCAAAATTGTTCCGATGATAGCGTCCTCAGCAAAACGTTGAGCTAGATTGTTTGACGGCGAGAAAAGTAGAGTAAAATTTTGAAGTTTGCAGAACTTGAAAAAGTTGCCTTCGATTGTCAAGACAAATATGACATCAGACTCTAGTTTACTTCCGAACTCTTTGTCGCTACTTTACTTTAAATATTATGGAAGGCGTAATGTCCAGAAAGCGGATCCGTAATGTGCCATGGGGATCAAACACCTGCAAAAAATATTCAAAGAAAAAAATTGATCGTGGAAGAATTACATTTTTACGTCCACCTTGCACATAGTTATGAACCTGCATATGATAGGTCAGAAGAATTATAGCGCTCTTTTTTCCCTGAAAAACTACAGTAGTAGGGTGAATTGAAATTGAAGTTCGAGGTGTTTCACTTGTAGCCTGAAAAAAATGAAAAATAGGAAATATTTGCTCAGAAATTTGTTGAAATTTTTATGAGTTTCAAATCATTATTAGAGAACTTGAAGCGAACCGGTAAACAATAAAACGAACTCTAATTTACTTCTGAACTCTTCATCGCTACTTTACTTTAAATCTTATGGAAGGCGTAATCTCCATTGTAATTGAAGGTTAAACAGAGGCACAGAGCCATTGCTTTTTAACTTTAAAGTTGTCAAAACTGTTGCGATGATAGCGTCCTCGGCAAAACGTTGAGCTAGATTGTTTGACGGCGAGACAAGTAGAGTAAAATTTTGAAGTTTGCAGAACTTGAAAAAGTTGCCTTCGATTGTCAAGACAAATATGACATCAGACTCTAGTTTACTTCCGAACTCTTTATCGCTACTTTACTTTAAATATTATGGAAGGCGTAATGTCCAGAAAGCGGATCCGTAATCTGCCATGGGGATCAAACACCTGCAAAAAATATTCAAAGAAAAAAATTGATCGTGGAAGAAGCACATTTTTACGTACACCTTGCACATAGTTATGAACCTGCATATGATAGGTCAGAAGAATTATAGCGCTCTTTTTTCCCTGAAAAACTACAGTAGTAGAGTGATTTGAAATTGAAGTTCGAGATGTCTCACTTGTAGCCTGAAAAAAATGAAAAATTGGAAATATTTGCTCAGAAATTTGTTGAAATTTTTATGTGTTTCAAATCATTATCAGAGAACATGAAGCGAACCCGTAAACAATAAAACGAACTCTAGTTGTGCTTCCGAACTCTTTATCGCTACTTCACTTTAAATCTTATGGAAGGCGTAATCTCCACTGTAATTGAAGGCTAAACAGAGGCACAAAGCCATTGCTTTTTAACTTTAAAGTTGTCAAAATTGTTCCGATGATAGCGTCCTCAGCAAAACGTTGAGCTAGATTGTTTGACGGCGAGAAAAGTAGAGTAAAATTTTGAAGTTTGCAGAACTTGAAAAAGTTGCCTTCGATTGTCAAGACAAATATGACATCAGACTCTAATTTACTTCCGAACTCTTTATCGCTACTTTACTTTAAGTATTATGGAAGGCGTAATGTCCAGAAAGCGGATCCGTAATCTGCCATGGGGATCAAACACCTGCAAAAAATATTCAAAGAAAAAAATTGATCGTGGAAGAAGCACATTTTTACGTACACCTTGCACATAGTTATGAACCTGCATATGATAGGTCAGAAGAATTATAGCGCTCTTTTGTCCCTGAAAAACTACAGTAGTAGGGTGATTTGAAATTGAAGTTCGAGGTGTTTCACTTGCAGCCTGAAAAAAAATAAAAATTGGAAATATTTGCTCAGAAATTTGTTGAAATTTTTATGTGTTTCAAATCATTATCAGAGAACTTGAAGCGAACCGGTAAACAATAAAACGAACTCTAATTTACTTCTGAACTCTTTATCGCTACTTTACTTTAAATCTTATGGAAGGCGTAATCTCCATCGTAATTGAAGGTTAAACAGAGGCACAGAGCCATTGCTTTTTAACTTTAAAGTTGTCAAAATTGTTCCGATGATAGCGTCCTCAGCAAAACGTTGAGCTAGATTGTTTGACGGCGAGAAAAGTAGAGTAAAATTTTGAAGTTTGCAGAACTTGAAAAAGTTGCCTTCGATTGTCAAGACAAATATGACATCAGACTCTAGTTTACTTCCGAACTCTTTGTCGCTACTTTACTTTAAATATTATGGAAGGCGTAATGTCCAGAAAGCGGATCCGTAATGTGCCATGGGGATCAAACACCTGCAAAAAATATTCAAAGAAAAAAATTGATCGTGGAAGATGCACATTTTTACGTACACCTTGCACATAGTTATGAACCTGCATATGATAGTTCAGAAGAATTATAGCGCTCTTTTTTCCCTGAAAAACTACAGTAGTAGAGTGATTTTAAATTGAAGTTCGAGGTGTTTCACTTGCAGCCTGAACACAAAATAAAAATTGGAAATATTTGCTCAGAAATTTGTTGAAATTTTTATGTGTTTCCAATCATTATCAGAGAACTTGAAGCGAACCGGTAAACAATAAAACGAACTCTAGTTTTGCTTCCGAACTCTTTATTGCTACTTTACTTTAAATCTTATGGAAGGCGTAATCTCCACTGTAATTGAAGGTTAAACAGAGGCACAAAGCCATTGCTTTTTAACTTTAAATTTGTCAAAATTGTTCCGATGATACCGTCCTCAGCAAAACGTTGAGCTAGATTGTTTGACGGCGAGAAAAGTAGAGTAAAATTTTGAAGTTTGCAGAACTTGAAAAAGTTGCCTTCGATTGTCAAGACAAATATGCATCAGACTCTAGTTTACTTCCGAACTCTTTATCGCTACTTTACTTTAAATATTATGGAAGGCGTAATGTCCAGAAAGCGGATCCGTAATGTGCCATGGGGATCAAACACCTGCAAAAAATATTCAAAGAAAAAAATTGATCGTGGAAGATGCACATTTTTACGTACACCTTGCACATAGTTATGAACCTGCATATGATAGGTCAGAAGAATTATAGCGCTCTTTTTTCCCTGAAAAACTACAGTAGTAGAGTGATTTTAAATTGAAGTTCGAGGTGTCTCACTTGTAGCCTGAAAAAAATGAAAAATAGGAAATATTTGCTCAGAAATTTGTTCAAATTTTTATGTGTTTCAAATCATTATCAGAGAACTCGAAGCGAACCGGTAAACAATAAAACGAACTCTAGTTTTGCTTCCGAACTCTTTATCGCTACTTCACTTTAAATCTTATGGAAGGCGTAATCTCCATTGTAATTGAAGGTTAAACAGAGGCACAGAGCCATTGCTTTATAAGTTTAAAGTTGTCAAAATTGTTCCGATGATAGCGTCCTCAGCAAAACGTTGAGCTAGATTGTTTGACGGCGAGAAAAGTAGAGTAAAATTTTGAAGTTTGCAGAACTTGAAAAAGTTGCCTTCGATTGTCAAGACAAATATGCATCAGACTCTAGTTTACTTCCGAACTCTTTATCGCTACTTTACTTTAAATATTATGGAAGGCGTAATGTCCAGAAAGCGGATCCGTAATGTGCCATGGGGATCAAACACCTGCAAAAAATATTCAAAGAAAAAAATTGATCGTGGAAGATGCACATTTTTACGTACACCTTGCACATAGTTATGAACCTGCATATGATAGGTCAGAAGAATTATAGCGCTCTTTTTTCCCTGAAAAACTACAGTAGTAGAGTGATTTTAAATTGAAGTTCGAGATGTCTCACTTGTAGCCTGAAAAAAATGAGAACATGGAAATATTTGCTCAGAAATTTGTTGAAATTTTTATGTGTTTCAAATCATTATCAGAGAACTTGAAGCGAACCGGTAAACAATAAAACGAAGTCTAATTTACTTCTGAACTCTTTATCGCTACTTTACTTTAAATCTTATGGAAGGCGTAATCTCCATTGTAATTGAAGGTTAAACAGAGGCACAGAGCCATTGCTTTTTAACTTTAAAGTTGTCAAAATTGTTCCGATGATAGCGTCCTCAGCAAAACGTTGAGCTAGATTGTTTGACGGCGAGAAAAGTAGAGTAAAATTTTGAAGTTTGCAGAACTTGAAAAAGTTGCCTTCGATTGTCAAGACAAATATGACATCAGACTCTAGTTTACTTCCGAACTCTTTGTCGCTACTTTACTTTAAATATTATGGAAGGCGTAATGTCCAGAAAGCGGATCCGTAATGTGCCATGGGGATCAAACACCTGCAAAAAATATTCAAAGAAAAAAATTGATCGTGGAAGAAGCACATTTTTACGTACACCTTGCACATAGTTATGAACCTGCATATGATAGTTCAGAAGAATTATAGCGCTCTTTTTTCCCTGAAAAACTACAGTAGTAGAGTGATTTTAAATTGAAGTTCGAGGTGTTTCACTTGCAGCCTGAACACAAAATAAAAATTGGAAATATTTGCTCAGAAATTTGTTGAAATTTTTATGTGTTTCCAATCATTATCAGAGAACTTGAAGCGAACCGGTAAACAATAAAACGAACTCTAGTTTTGCTTCCGAACTCTTTATTGCTACTTTACTTTAAATCTTATGGAAGGCGTAATCTCCACTGTAATTGAAGGTTAAACAGAGGCACAAAGCCATTGCTTTTTAACTTTAAATTTGTCAAAATTGTTCCGATGATAGCGTCCTCAGCAAAACGTTGAGCTAGATTGTTTGACGGCGAGAAAAGTAGAGTAAAATTTTGAAGTTTGCAGAACTTGAAAAAGTTGCCTTCGATTGTCAAGACAAATATGCATCAGACTCTAGTTTACTTCCGAACTCTTTATCGCTACTTTACTTTAAATATTATGGAAGGCGTAATGTCCAGAAAGCGGATCCGTAATGTGCCATGGGGATCAAACACCTGCAAAAAATATTCAAAGAAAAAAATTGATCGTGGAAGATGCACATTTTTACGTACACCTTGCACATAGTTATGAACCTGCATATGATAGGTCAGAAGAATTATAGCGCTCTTTTTTCCCTGAAAAACTACAGTAGTAGAGTGATTTTAAATTGAAGTTCGAGGTGTCTCACTTGTAGCCTGAAAAAAATGAAAAATAGGAAATATTTGCTCAGAAATTTGTTCAAATTTTTATGTGTTTCAAATCATTATCAGAGAACTCGAAGCGAACCGGTAAACAATAAAACGAACTCTAGTTTTGCTTCCGAACTCTTTATCGCTACTTCACTTTAAATCTTATGGAAGGCGTAATCTCCATTGTAATTGAAGGTTAAACAGAGGCACAGAGCCATTGCTTTATAAGTTTAAAGTTGTCAAAATTGTTCCGATGATAGCGTCCTCAGCAAAACGTTGAGCTAGATTGTTTGACGGCGAGAAAAGTAGAGTAAAATTTTGAAGTTTGCAGAACTTGAAAAAGTTGCCTTCGATTGTCAAGACAAATATGCATCAGACTCTAGTTTACTTCCGAACTCTTTATCGCTACTTTACTTTAAATATTATGGAAGGCGTAATGTCCAGAAAGCGGATCCGTAATGTGCCATGGGGATCAAACACCTGCAAAAAATATTCAAAGAAAAAAATTGATCGTGGAAGATGCACATTTTTACGTACACCTTGCACATAGTTATGAACCTGCATATGATAGGTCAGAAGAATTATAGCGCTCTTTTTTCCCTGAAAAACTACAGTAGTAGAGTGATTTTAAATTGAAGTTCGAGATGTCTCACTTGTAGCCTGAAAAAAATGAGAACATGGAAATATTTGCTCAGAAATTTGTTGAAATTTTTATGTGTTTCAAATTATTATCAGAGAACTTGAAGCGAACCGGTAAACAATAAAACGAAGTCTAATTTACTTCTGAACTCTTTATCGCTACTTTACTTTAAATCTTATGGAAGGCGTAATCTCCATTGTAATTGAAGGTTAAACAGAGGCACAGAGCCATTGCTTTATAAGTTTAAAGTTGTCAAAATTGTTCCGATGATAGCGTCCTCAGCAAAACGTTGAGCTAGATTGTTTGACGGCGAAAAAAATAGAGTAAAATTTTGAAGTTTGCAGAACTTGAAAAAGTTGCCTTCGATTGTCAAGACAAATATGCATCAGACTCTAGTTTACTTCCGAACTCTTTATCGCTACTTTACTTTAAATATTATGGAAGGCGTAATGTCCAGAAAGCGGATCCGTAATGTGCCATGGGGATCAAACACCTGCAAAAAATATTCAAAGAAAAAAATTGATCGTGGAAGATGCACATTTTTACGTACACCTTGCACATAGTTTTGAACCTGCATATGATAGGTCAGAAGAATTATAGCGCTCTTTTTTCCCTGAAAAACTACAGTAGTAGAGTGATTTTAAATTGAAGTTCGAGGTGTCTCACTTGTAGCCTGAAAAAAATGAAAAATAGGAAATATTTGCTCAGAAATTTGTTGAAATTTTTTTGTGTTTCAAATCATTATCAGAGAACTCGAAGCGAACCGGTAAACAATAAAACGAACTCTAGTTTTGCTTCCGAACTCTTTATCGCTACTTCACTTTAAATCTTATGGAAGGCGTAATCTCCACTGTAATTGAAGGATAAACAGAGGCACAAAGCCATTGCTTTTTAACTTTAAAGTTGTAAAAATTGTTCCGATGATAGCGTCCTCAGCAAAACGTTGAGCTAGATTGTTTGACGGCGAGAAAAGTAGAGTAAAATTTTGAAGTTTGCAGAACTTGAAAAAGTTGCCTTCGATTGTCAGGACAAATATGACATCAGACTCTAGTTTACTTCCGAACTCTTTGTCGCTACTTTACTTTAAATATTATGAAAGGCGTAATGTCCAGAAAGCGGATCCGTAATGTGCCATGGGGATCGAACACCTCCAAAAAAATTTCGAAGAAAAAAATTGATCGTGGAAGAAGCACATTTTTACGTACACCTTGCACATAGTTATGAACCTGCATATGATAGGTCAGAAGAATTATAGCGCTCTTTTTTCCATGAAAAACTACAGTAGTAGAGTGATTTGAAATTGAAGTTCGAGATGTCTCACTTGTAGCCTGAAAAAAATGAAAAATTGGAAATATTTGCTCAGAAATTTGTTGAAATTTTTATCTGTTTCAAATCATTATCAGAGAACTTGAAGCGAACCGGTAAACAATAAAACGAACTCTAGTTTTGCTTCCGAACTCTTTATCGCTACTTCACTTTAAATCTTATGGAAGGCGTAATCTCCACTGTAATTGAAGGTTAAACAGAGGCACAAAGCCCTTGCTTTTTAACTTTAAAGTTGTCAAAATTGTTCCGATGAGAGCGTCCTCAGCAAAACATTGAGCTAGATTGTTTGACGCCGAGAAAAGTAGAGTAAAATTTTGAAGTTTGCAGAACTTGAAAAAGTTGCCTTCGATTGTCAAGACAAATATGACATCAGACTCTAGTTTACTTCCGAACTCTTTGTCGCTACTTTACTTTAAATATTATGGAAGGCGTAATGTCCAGAAAGCGGATCCGTAATGTGCCATGGGGATCGAACACCTGCAAAAAATATTCAAAGAAAAAAATTGATCGTGGAAGAAGCACATTTTTACGTACACCTTGCACATAGTTATGAACCTGCATATGATAGGTCAGAAGAATTATAGCGCTCTTTTTTCCATGAAAAACTACAGTAGTAGAGTGATTTGAAATTGAAGTTCGAGATGTCTCACTTGTAGCCTGAAAAAAATGAAAAATTGGAAATATTTGCTCAGAAATTTGTTGAAATTTTTATGTGTTTCAAATCATTATCAGAGAACTTGAAGCGAACCGGTAAACAATAAAACGAACTCTAGTTTTGCTTCCGAACTCTTTATCGCTACTTCACTTTAAATCTTATGGAAGGCGTAATCTCCACTGTAATTGAAGGTTAAACAGAGGCACAAAGCCATTGCTTTTTAACTTTAAAGTTGTCAAAATTGTTCCGATGAGAGCGTCCTCAGCAAAACATTGAGCTAGATTGTTTGACGGCGAGAAAAGTAGAGTAAAATTTTGAAGTTTGCAGAACTTGAAAAAGTTGCCTTCGATTGTCAGGACAAATATGACATCAGACTCTAGTTTACTTCCGAACTCTTTATCGCTACTTTACTTTAAATATTATGGAAGGCGTAATGTCCAGAAAGCGGATCCGTAATGTGCCATGGGGATCAAACACCTGCAAAAAATATTCAAAGAAAAAAATCGATCGTGGAAGAAGCACATTTTTACGTACACCTTGCACATAGTCATGAACCTGCATATGATAGGTCAGAAGAATTATAGCGTTTTTTTCCCTGAAAAACTACAGTAGTAGAGTGATTTTAAATTGAAGTTCGAGATGTCTCACTTGTAGCCTGAAAAAAATGAAAAATTGGAAATATTTGCTCAGAAATTTGTTGAAATTTTTATGTGTTTCAAATCATTATCAGAGAACTTGAAGCGAACCGGTAAACAATAAAACGAACTCTAGTTTTGCTTCCGAACTCTTTATCGCTACTTCACTTTAAATCTTATGGAAGGCGTAATCTCCACTGTAATTGAAGGATAAACAGAGGCACAAAGCCATTGCTTTTTAACTTTAAAATTGTAAAAATTGTTCCGATGATAGCGTCCTCAGCAAAACGTTGAGCTAGATTGTTTGACGGCGAGAAAAGTAGAGTAAAATTTTGAAGTTTGCAGAACTTGAAAAAGTTGCCTTCGATTGTCAGGACAAATATGACATCAGACTCTAGTTTACTTCCGAACTCTTTGTCGCTACTTTACTTTAAATATTATGAAAGGCGTAATGTCCAGAAAGCGGGTCCGTAATGTGCCATGGGGATCGAACACCTGCAAAAAATATTCAAAGAAAAAAAATTGATCGTGGAAGAAGCACATTTTTACGTACACCTTGCACATAGTTATGAACCTGCATATGATAGGTCAGAAGAATTATAGCGCTCTTTTTTCCCTGAAAAACTACAGTAGTAGGGTGATTTGAAATTGAAGTTCGAGGTGTTTCACTGGTAGCCTGAAAAAAATGAAAAATTGGAAATATTTTCTCAGAAATTTGTTGAAATTTTTATGAGTTTCAAATCATTATCAGAGAACTTGAAGCGAACCGTTAAAACAATAAAACGAACTCTAGTTTACTTCCCAACTCTTTATCGCTAATTCACTTTAAATCTTATGGGAGGCGTAATCTCCATTGTAATTGAAGGTTAAACAGAGGCACAAAGCCATTGCTTTTTAACTTTAAAGTTGTCAAAATTGTTCCGATGATAGCGTCCTCAGCAAAACTTTGAGCTAGATTGTTTGACGGCGAGAAAAGTACAGTAAAATTTTGAAGTTTGCAGAACTTGAAAAAGTTGCCTTCGATTGTCAAGACAAATATGACATCAGACTCTAGTTTACTTCCGAACTCTTTGTCGCTACTTTACTTTAAATATTATGGAAGGCGTAATGTCCAGAAAGCGGATCCGTAATGTGCCATGGGGATCAAACACCTGCAAAAAATATTCAAAGAAAAAAATCGATCGTGGAAGAAGCACATTTTTACGTACACCTTGCACATAGTTATGAACCTGCATATGATAGGTCAGAAGAATTATAGCGCTCTTTTTTCCCTGAAAAACTACAGTAGTAGGGTGATTTGAAATTGAAGTTCGAGGTGTTTCACTGGTAGCCTGAAAAAAATGAAAAATTGGAAATATTTTCTCAGAAATTTGTTGAAATTTTTATGAGTTTCAAATCATTATCAGAGAACTTGAAGCGAACCGGTAAACAATAAAACGAACTCTAGTTTACTTCCGAACTCTTTATCGCTACTTCACTTTAAATCTTATGGGAGGCGTAATCTCCATTGTAATTGAAGGTTAAACAGAGGCACAAAGGCATTGCTTTTTAACTTTAAAGTTGTCAAAATTGTTCCGATGATAGCGTCCTCAGCAAAACTTTGAGCTAGATTGTTTGACGGCGAGAAAAGTACAGTAAAATTTTGAAGTTTGCAGAACTTGAAAAAGTCGCCTTCGATTGTCAAGACAAATATGACATCAGACTCTAGTTTACTTCCGAACTCTTTGTCGCTACTTTACTTTAAATATTATGGAAGGCGTAATGTCCAGAAAGCGGATCCGTAATGTGCCATGGGGATCAAACACCTGCAAAAAATATTCAAAGAAAAAAATCGATCGTGGAAGAAGCACATTTTTACGTACACCTTGCACATAGTTATGAACCTGCATATGATAGGTCAGAAGAATTATAGCGCTCTTTTTTCCCTGAAAAACTACAGTAGTAGGGTGATTTGAAATTGAAGTTCGAGGTGTTTCACTTGTAGCCTGAAAAAAATGAAAAATTGGAAATAGTTTCTGAGAAATTTGTTGAAATTTTCATGAGTTTCAAATCATTATCAGAGAACTTGAAGCGAACCGGTAAACAATAAAACGAACTCTAATTTACTTCCGAACTCTTTATCGCTACTTTACTTTAAATCTTATGGAAGGCGTAATCTCCATTGTAATTGAAGGTTAAACAGAGGCACAGAGCCATTGCTTTTTAATTTAAAGTTGTCAAAATTGTTCCGATGATAGCGTCCTCAGCAAAACGTTTAGCTAGACTGTTTGACGGAAAGAAAAGTAGAGTAAAATTTGGAAGGTTGCAGAACTTGAAAAAAATGGCTTCGATTGTCAAGACAAATAAGACATCAGACTCTAGTTTATTTCCGAACTCTTAGTCGCTACTTTACTTTAAATTTTATGGAAGGCGTAATGTCCAGAAAGCCGATCCGTAATGTGCCATGGGGATCAGACACCTGCAAAAAATATTCAAAGAAAAAAATTGATCGTGGAAGAAGCACAATTTTACGTACACCTTGCACATAGTTATGAACCTGCATATGATAGGTCAGAAGAATTATAGCGCTCTTTTTTCCCTGAAAAACTACAGTAGTAGAGTGATTTGAAATTGAAGTTCGAGGTGTTTCACTTGTAGCCTGAAAAAAATGAAAAATTGGAAATATTTTCTCAGAAATTTGTTGAAATTTTTATGAGTTTCAAATCATTATCAGAGAACTGGAAGCGAACCGGTAAACAATAAAACGAACTCTAATTTACTTCTGAACTCTTTATCGCTACCTTACTTTAAATCTTATGGAAGGCGTAATCTCCATTGTAATTGAAGGTTAAACAGAGGCACAGAGCCATTGCTTTTTAACTTTAAAGTTGTCAAAATTGTTCCGATGATAGCGTCCTCAGCAAAACGTTTAGCTAGACTGTTTGACGGAAAGAAAAGTAGAGTAAAATTTGGAAGGTTGCAGAACTTGAAAAAATTGGCTTCGATTGTCAAGACAAATATGACATCAGACACTAGTTTACTTCCGAACTCTTTGTCCATGCTTTACTTTAAATATTATGGAAGGCGTAATGTCCAGAAAGCGGATCCGTAATGTGCCATGGGGATCAAACACCTGCAAAAAAAAAATTCAAAGAAAAAATTAATCTCGGAAGAAGCACATTTTTACGTACACCTTGCACATAGTTATGAACCTGCATACGATAGGTCAGATGAAATATAGCGCTCTTTGTTCCCTGAAGAACTACAGTAGTAGAAAGATTTTAAATTGTCGTTCAAGATGTCTCATTTGTAGACTGAAACAAATGAGAAATTGGAATTATTTGTTCTGAAAATTGTTGAGATTTTTTTGAGTTTCAAATCATTTTCAATAAACTTGAAGCGAACCGGTAAACCATAAAAAGAAAAAAAACAACAATAAAGAAAACAACACTTGGACAAAAACTTCAAAATTATTAGACAGAGGAGATGTGAACTTTTTTTTCCAAAGCAAAACGCTAACTGTGAGATAATAAAACTCTTATTATTTTTTTCATTGTCACATCAAACTGTCCACGGTAATGTTTGGAACAGTTGGAGGGATTCTTCGGACAAAAATACTTATAGAATAAGATACGTTCTCTTCGGCCTTTAAAAGTCAGTTAATCTGTGAACAAAAACCTCCAAAACTTGTTTATTACGCTGGAAGCATACTTTATACAAATTTTCATGTGGAATGGAACTCGGTTATTTCTTCGGATTGGAAATCGATAGGCTCCGTTGTAATTGACGGTTAAACAGAGGCACAAGGGTATTTTTTTACTTTAAAGTTGTCAAAATGGTTCCGATGATAGCGTTCTCAGCAAAAAGTTGAGCTAGATTGTTTGACGGCGAGAAAAGTAGAGTAGATTATGGAAGGTTGCAGAACTTGAAAGAGCTGGCTTCTATTGTCAATACAAACATGTTATCAGAATCTAGTCTGCTTCCGAACTCTTTATCGCTACTTTTCTTTAAGTCTCATGAAAGGCGTAATCTCCAGAAGGCGGATCCGTAATGTGCCATGGGGATCGAACCCCTGCAAAAAAATTTCAAAGAAAAAAACTGATCGTGGAAGAAGCACACTTTTACGTAAACATTGCTCATAGTTATGCACCTGCATATGATAGTTCAGAACAATTATAGCGCTCTTTATTCTCTGAAAAACTACAGTAGTAGAGTGATTTCAAATTGACGTTCACCATGTCTCATTTGTAGCCTGAAAAAAATGAGAAATTGGAATTATTTGTTCTGAAAATTGTTGAAATTTTTTGAGTTTCAAATCTTTTTCAATAAACTTGAAGCAAACCGGTAAACCATAAAAGGAAAACACAACAATAAAGAAAGCAACATTTGAACAAAAACTTCAAAATTATTAGACAGAAGAGAACTGAACTTTTTCATTCGAAAGCAAAACGCTAATTATGAGATTAAAAAATTCTCGTTTAGTGTCACATCAAATGTCCACGGTAATGTTTGCACGGTAATCTAAACTGCTTGCGAACTTTTATCGTTACTTTACCTTAAATCTTATGAAAGGCGTAATGTCCAGAAAGCGGATCCGTAATGTTGCATAGGGATTAAACCCCTGCAAAAAAAAATTCAAAGAAAAAAAATGATCATGGAAGAAGCACAATTTTACGTACACAATGCAAAAGTTATACATCTGCATATGATAGGTCAGAAGAGTTATAGCGCTCTTTTTTCCCTGAAAAACTAGAGTAGTAGAGTGATTTGAAATTGAAGTTCGAGATGTCTCATTTGAAGCCTGAAAAAAATGAAATTGGAAATGTTTGTTCTGAAATTTGTTGAAATTTTTTGAGTTTCAAATCATTTTCAATAAACTTGAAGCGAACCGGTAAACTATAAAAGGAAAACACAACAATAAAGAAAACAACAAGTGGGCAAAAACTTCAAAATTATTAGACAGACGAGAAGTGTTTCTTTTTTCAAAAGCAAAACGCTAATTGTGAGATGACAAAACTCTTATTTGTTTTATTTATTGTCACATCAAACTGACTGCGGTAATGTTTGGAACAGTTGGAGGGATTCTTCGCAAAAATAATACTCATAGAATAAAAAACGTTTCCTTCGGCCTTTAAAAGTCAGTTAATCTGTAAACAAAAACTCCAAAACTTTTTTTTAATTACGCTGGAAGCATATTTTATACAAATTTTTACGTGGAATGGAACTCGGTTATATCTTCTGATTGGAAATCGGTAGGCTCCATTGTAATTGACGGTTAAACAGAGGCACAAGGGCATTGCCTTTTCATTTTAAAGTTGCCGAAATGGTTCCGAAGATAGCGTCCTCAGCAGAACGTAGAGATAGATTGTTTGACGGCGAGAAAATTACAATAAAATATGGAAGGTTGCAGAACTTGAAAAGTTGGATTCTATTGTCAAGACAAACATGACATCAGACTCTAGTTTACTTCCGAACTCTTTATCGCTACTTTTCTTTAAACCTTATGGAAGAAGAAATCTCCAGAAGGCGGATCCGTAATGTGCCATAGGGATCGAACCCCTGCAAAAAATTTCAAAGAAAAAAATTGATCGTGGAAGAAGCACACGTTTACGTACACATTGCACATAGCTATGCACCTGCATGTGATAGGTCAGAAGAATAATAGCACTCTTTTTTCCCTGAAAAACTACAGTAGTAGAGTGATTTCAAATTGACGTTCAACATATCTCATTTGTAGCCTGAAAAAAATGAGAAATTGGAATTATTTGTTCTGAAAACTGTTGAATTTTTTTTTGAGTTTCAAATCATTTTCAATAAACTTGAAGCGAACCGGTAAACCATAAAAGGAAAACACAACAATAAAGAAAACAACACTTGGACAAAAAATTTCAAAAATATTAGACAGACGAGAAGTGATTTTTTTTCAAAAGCAAAACGCTAATTGTGAGATAATAAAACTCTTATTTTTTTTCATTGTCACATCAAACTGTCCACGGTAATGTTTGCAACAGTTGGAGGGATTCTTTGGAAAAAAATAATACTTATAGAATAAGATACGTTCCCTTCGGCCTTTAAAAGTCAGTTAATCTGTGAACAATACCTCGAAATCTTGTTTAGTACGCTGGAATTATACTTTATACAAATTTTTACGTGGAATGGAACTTGGTTATATCTTCTGATTGGAAATCGATCGGCTCCATTGTAATTGACGGTTAAACAGAGGCACGAGGGCATTGCCTTTTCACTTTAAAGTTGTCGAAAGGTTTCCGATGATAGCGTCCTCAGCAAAACGTTCGGCTAGATTGTTTCAAGGCGAGAAAAGTAGAGTAAAACATGGAAGGTTGCAGAACTTGGAAGAGTTGGCTTCTATTGTCAAGACAAATTTGACATCAGACTCTAGTTTACTTCCGAACTCTTTGTCGCTACTTTACTTTAAATCTTATGAAAGGCGTAATCTCCAGAAGGCGGATCCGTAATGTGCCATAGGGATCGAACCCCTGCAAAAAAAATTCAAAGAAAAAAATTGATCGTGGAAGAAGCACACTTTTACGTAAACATTGCTCATAGTTATGCACATGCATTTGATAGGTCAGAAGAAAAATAGCGCTCTTTGTTCCCTGAAGAACTACAGTGATAGAAAGATTTTAAATTGTCGTTCAAGATGTCTCATTTGTAGACTGAAACAAATGAGAAATTGGAATTATTTGTTCTGAAAACTGTTGAATTTTTTTTTGAGTTTCAAATCATTTTCAATAAACTTGAAGCGAACCGGTAAACCATAAAAGGAAAACACAACAATAAAGAAAACAACACGTGGACAAAAACTTCAAAATTATTACACAGACGAGAACTGCTTTTTTTTCAAAAGCAAAACGCTAATTGTGAGATGATAAAACTCTTATTTATTTTATTTATTGTCACATCAAACTGACTGCGGTAATGTTTGGAACAGTTGGAGGGATTCTTCGGAAAAATAATACTTATAGAATAAAATACGTTCCCTCCGACCATTGAAAGTCAGTTAATCTGTGAACAAAAACCTCCAAAACTTGTTTGTTACGCTGGAAGCATACTTTATACAAATTTTCATGTGGAATGGAACTTGGTTATTTCTTCGGATTGGAAATCGATAGGCTCCATTGTAATTGACGGTTAAACAGAGGCAAAAAGTTATTTTTTTTACTTTAAAGTTGTCAAAATGGTTCCGATGATAGCGTTCTCAGCAAAAAGTTGAGCTAGATTGTTTGACGGCGAGAAAAGTAGAGCAGATTATGGAAGGTTGCAGAACTTGAAAGAGCTGGCTTCTATTGTCAATACAAACATGTTATCAGAATCTAGTCTGCTTGCGAACTCTTTATCGTTACTTTACTTTAAATCTTATGAAAGGCGTAATGTTCAGAAAGCGGATCCGTAATGTGACATGGGGATTAAACCCCTGCAAAAAAAATTCAAAGAAAAAAAATGATCATGGAAGAAGCACAATTTTACGTACACAATGCAAAAGTTATACATCTGCATATGATAGGTCAGAAGAATTATAGTGCTCTTTTTTCCCTGAAAAACTAGAGTAGTAGAGTGATTTGAAATTGAAGTTCAACATGTCTCATTTGAAGCCTGAAAAAAATGAGAAATTGGAAATGTTTGTTCTGAAATTTGTTGATATTTTTTGAGTTTCAAATCAGTTTCAATAAACTTGAAGCGAACCGGTAAACTACAAAAGGAAAACACAACAATAAAGAAAACAACACTTGGACAAAAACTTCAAAATTATTAGACAGACGAGAAGTGTTTTTCTTTTCAAAAGCAAAACGCTAATTGTGAGATGACAAAACTCTTATTTATTTTATTTATTGTCACATCAAACTGACTGCGGTAATGTTTGGAACAGTTGGAGGGATTCTTCGGACAAATAATACTTATAGAACAAAATACGTTCCCTCCGACCATTGAAAGTCAGTTAATCTGTGAACAAAAACCTCCAAAACTTGTTTATTACGCTGGAAGCATACTTTATACATATTTTCATGTGGAATGGAACTCGGTTATTTCTTCGGATTGGAAATCGATAGGCTCCATTGTAATTGACGGTTAAACAGAGGTACAAGGGTATTTTTTTACTTTAAAGTTGTCAAAATGGTTCCGATGATAGCGTTCTCAGCAAAAAGTTGAGCTAGATTGTTTGACGGCGAGAAAAGTAGAGTAGATTATGGAAGGTTGCAGAACTTGAAAGAGCTGGCTTCTATTGTCAAAACAAACATGTTATCAGAATCTAGTCTGCTTGCGAACTTTTATCGTTACTTTACTTTAAATCTTATGAAAGGCGTAATGTCCAGAAAGCGGATCCGTAATGTGACATAGGGATTAAACCCCTGCAAAAAAAATTCAAAGAAAAAAATGATCATGGAAGAAGCACAATTTTACGTACACAATGCAAAAGTTATACATCTGCATATGATAGGTCAGAAGAGTTATAGCGCTCTTTTTTCCCTGAAAAACTAGAGTAGTAGAGTGATTTGAAATTGAAGTTCGAGATGTCTCATTTGAAGCCTGAAAAAAATGAGAAATTGGAAATGTTTGTTCTGAAATTTGTTGAAATTTTTTGAGTTTCAAATCATTTTCAATAAACTTGAAGCGAACCGGTAAACTATAAAAGGAAAACACAACAATAAAGAAAACAACACGTGGACAAAAACTTCAAAATTATTAGACAGACGAGAAGTGTTTTTTTTTCAAAAGCAAAACGCTAATTGTGAGATGACAAAACTCTTATTTATTTTATTTATTGTCACATCAAACCGACTGCGGTAATGTTTGGAACAGTTGGAGGGATTCTTCGGAAAAATAATACTTATAGAATAAAATACGTTCCCTCCGACCATTGAAAGTCAATTAATCTGTGAACAAAAACCTCCAAAATTTGTTTATTACGCTGGAAGCATACTTTATACAAATTTTCATGTGGAATGGAACTCGGTTATTTCTTCGGATTGGAAATCGATAGGCTCCATTGTAATTGACCGGTAAACAGAGGCACAAGGGTATTTTTTTTACTTTAAAGTTGTCAAAATGGTTCCGATGATAGCGTTCTCAGCAAAAAGTTGAGCTAGATTGTTTGACGGCGAGAAAAGTAGAGTAGATTATGGAAGGTTGCAGAACTTGAAAGAGCTGGCTTCTATTGTCAAAACAAACATGTTATCAGAATCTAGTCTGCTTGCGAACTTTTATCGTTACTTTACTATAAATCTTATGAAAGGCGTAATGTCCAGAAAGCGGATCCGTAATGTGACATAGGGATTAAACCCCTGCAAAAAAAAAAATTCAAAGAAAAAAAATGATCATGGAAGAAGCACAATTTTACGTACACAATGCAAAAGTTATACATCTGCATATGATAGGTCAGAAGAGTTATAGCGCTCTTTTTTCCCTGAAAAACTAGAGTAGTAGAGTGATTTGAAATTGAAGTTCGAGATGTCTCATTTGAAGCCTGAAAAAAATGAGAAATTGGAAATGTTTGTTCTGAAATTTGTTGAAATTTTTTGATTTTCAAATCATTTCCAATAAAATTGAAGCGAACCAGTAAACCATAAAAAAACACAACAATAAAGAAAACCATATTTGGACAAAAACTTCAAAACTATTAGACAGAAGAGAACAGAACTTTTTTATTCAAAGGCATAACGCTAATTGTGAGATAATAAAACTCTTATTTATTGTCACATCAAACTGTCCACGGTAATGTTTGGAACAGTTGGAGGGATTCTTCTGAGAAAAAACGGTAACTTTTTATTCAAATTCAAAGCGCTAATTGTGAGCTGAAAAATCTTTTTGAGCAAATTGTCCACGGTAGTAAGTGGAACAATTGGGGGGCCATTGTTTTTGAAAAACAATACTTATCGAAAAAATACGTTCCCATTGCCTTTAAAAGCCAGATGTTCTGTGAGAAAAATTCTTCAAAACTTGCGGTTTATTAATCGGGCAGCAAACATTATAAAAAATTATTTAAAAAATAATAACCGTTTTCCTCTTTACAAAATTTTTGCGTTGAAAATGCTTGCAACTTTAATTATCAAATATCTGGATTGTGAAAAGTTGAACGTCGTTCAAGTTGCTGTTATGACTAACAGGAAAAATTATTATGAATCTAGTTTTTGTATCATTATTTGAGAAAATATTTTTGAGATTTTAATATGAAAACCAGGCGCGTATAATTTTCATAACCCCCTTCACGGAGGATTGGATTGAGAATAATTTAATTTAAGCTTCGTGAATTAAGATTCGTAATTTAAATTACTCAATTAATCAAGTAGATATGCGTCTCAGAATGTGCATATATCTAGAAAAAAATGGATAAGGAGTTTCAGAAAAATTTTTTTGAATATCCCCGCTTATTTGTCCGCCGGCGTTTTTACGGGATTCCCTTTTATAATCTGTTTTGTTCGATCTGAGCTATACACAATAGCATTCATTTTTCGAAATATCACTAATATAGTTTCAGAGCTCAAAGGTCTTTAATTTCTCAGAAATTAAAAAAATAAAAATCTCTACAACGATTGATTTAATTTTTCAAGAGCTTTCAAATGATAAATGTTTTTTTTTGTATTCCTCCGCAAAATATATCGATCAGCTGAAAAATGGTTTAACAAAAAATGTTGGGTGTCTATCAAATTTTTAGCCCTCGAAAAAAATTGGAGTGTTGGAACAGAAATGGGAAGGGCTTGTTGGCCTTGTTTGCTGTTTGAACTAGACTTTTTCTTCTTTCCTGTTCTGAAATCGACGTGGTCTTATTATTAAGTTAATACAAAAACTTACAATGAGAATAACTTTCAAAAACTTGTTATTGCCCAACCAGATTTTATGTATTTTTATGTAATTTTATGTATTTATGTATTTTTTATTCTTACCTGACCAAAGTGGGGAGAATAAAAACATACATTTTACATGTGAAAAATAAAAAAATGCCGACGAAATGAGATTCAAAAACTGTTGATCTGTTGTATTGACAATCACCGTTTTGTTAACCAAGTTAATTATTTTTGGTTCTAGTGTTTAATTTAACCAATTCATCTTAGATATACATAACAAAAATTTGACCCGAAAAGTGTTTTCCACAAAATTGGTCTTAGTAATAGTCAGTAAATTGTTTTTGAAAATTGTTTTACGGATAAATTTTTCGAAGCCAAATAATTGTTCTTCATGCAGGCTTTTGAACTTTTCAAGTTTTAAAGAAGTTGATAAAAAGTTACCGCTCACTTAAATCGTGTAGGTTCGAATCATTACAGAAAATGTTTGCTAGCTATCTCTCTGCTGCTTTTTCATTGATAGAAACCATGATAAAAATTACCAATCTTTACATCTTTTTACTACTCTGAGCGTTGTTTAATATACTAATGTTACTATTGAAAGCATTTACATTATCTTGCACATAAATACGCTTTTACATTAATAAATATGATTATATGAACATTTTTTCAATTCTGTGGTATATGGTTATTAAAATATCAGTTGCAAACAATGCAATTCACTTCGCCAAAATTTCTAAAGCGACTACTTATCCGCATTCTTCTACTTGCCGCTTTTTTGTTCATTGGCTTACCTTTTCTCAATCTGTTTGCCAGCAACAGAAAATCCCCGGGAGCTCATACAGATTCGATCGAAGAAACGTCTCATTATGACAGGAAACATCGCTCTACAAACTTTTCTGCAACACCCGCTCATAGTCAAATTGGGGGCAAAAAAATACAGTCTGAAGATGAAAAAATAGAAAAATTAGAAGGACAGAACGAGTTCGTTCAACGCCATCCCAAGAAAAGTAAAAGAAGCAAATATGAAAAATCTTCTCTGGCAATCGAAGGCATCCCTAAGTATGTGTTAGAAGCAATCCCCTCCAAAATTCAACATCTCTTTCCATATAAGGCAGTTTATGACTTCGACATTGAAAACAAAGCACACACAGATCAACAGCAGGCAGAGAGGAGGATAAAAAGGCTGAGGGATTTCTGTGCTTCACCAATTAGCAAAAAGACTGGCATCAGAAAAGTGAGTCCGACCAAGGGCATCACTTTGTATGAGGGATACAATACACTAGAATGTGGGATGGCAAAAACAGGTGAAAGCATGTTTAAAGCATACTATCAACAATTAACAATAGTCAAAAACCGACTGTTGTGTCGCAAGATTGTGCCTAATCATAAGCAAGATTGAGTCTTGAAAAATTCGTGGCACGATCTTGCAAGCTAACGATCAAAGGCATAAATCTTGCCAGAACTTGCAAGATAATAGTTGGAGTTGAACTAGGGCATGTCATCTTATGTTAACCTTCTTCAAAACTTTTTCATTATGAAATCAAAGGTAGTAGTGGATAAAACAAGGGATTCAACCACCAGCAAAATTTGTCCCTTTCTCCTAACGCTAATCGCGCATGTCGAATCGGGCCAAATTTTACTGTTTGTTGAATCCCTTGTTTTATCCACTACTATATATTAGCTCTAAATTCAATAAAAAAATCAATTAAAATCAAAAAAAAAACAAAAAATCAAAAAATTAAAGCAAAATTTACATTTCACTCTTTAAGAGTGATTCACTCTTATTCGGAGTGATCCCCAGTAGAAAAGATCGCTCTTTTTCGCTCTTAAAGAGTGAATCCTTCTTTTTTGACATTTTTTATTTTTTATACTTTTTATTTCAAATTATCTATACTTTTCAATAAATTTATATTTTCTTTTATTTTTTCTATATTTATTCCATTATTAATAAGAAATGATACAAAATTATAGTATTTACATGAACAATTTTCCTCTGTTTGGTTATTAACTAAAGGACTTACAGCTCTAGGACTTGGGCAACTAGGATTAATTGTTTTATCCGCGAAGCGGTTACACCGATCAGTTATATTTCTACTAAATCCTCTAGTCAATTCTATATCTGGATGTTGTTTCTTTACATGAGCCCATATCCCATCATATCTCACAACAGAAGTACAATATGGACAATTAACTTTAGCTGAAGTACAACTTCTACATGTTTACTTACCCTCATCAAAATTATTTAGTGGTTTTATATAATTACACTTATTACAGCATCTAGTTAATACTTCTGAGCTGGGGTTAAAGTTAGGGTTAGGGATAAGGTTAGGGTTAGGGTTAGGATCTGAGTAAGAGTTATAGTCATAGATAGAACCAGAACCAGAACTAGAGCTAGAACTGGGGTTAGAACCAGAACCAGAACTAGAACTAGAACTAGAACTAGGGTTAGAACTAGAGTTAGAATTAGGGTTAGAACTAGAACTAGGGTTAGAACTAGAATTAGAATTAGAATTAGAACTAGAGTTAGAACTAGAATTAGAACTAGAACTAGATTCATTTTTTAAAGAACAACCCCATGGGGAAAAATCATTAGCACAAATGCCACTTAATATTATATTACCACACATGCATTTATCAGTTTTATCTTTATGAAATGATTCATAATAATATTTTAAAACAGCAATGTTTCCACATTTATAGTTACACTCTAAACATTGTAAAAGCATTTTTAATAGATAAAATTATCAGTGATTGGGCTTTGCTCGTGGTTCTCGAACGAACTTTGTTCATGGTTTACCAAACTGCTCAACTGAGTTGTTTTGCAAATTCGCAGATAATATTAGCTATGCTGTAGAATCGGTGTACAAACTTTGTGGATAATATTTAGCCATGATTTCAATTAAATCTTTAGTATTATCTTTAGATGTGATAAACTCTGCTAAATATTTATTTCCTAAAGTATTGAGTGTATTAGTTTTACATCTCTTATCTAAGATCAAATCAAGGTCTAAGTCTTTTTTATCTTTAACAAAATTTATAATCTCTTCTCTAAATTCTTCATTATTTATATATAGTTTGTTTAAAAACTTTCCTCCCTTTCTATTCAAAATTCCCATCTCTTCATTGACGAAGTCACAGTTACGCTGATACGAAGTCACAGTTACACAGTATAACTGCTTCCCTGATCAGTATTACTGCTTCCCCGATCGATATATTCCTCTTGGATCATGGAACCTGCTTCGCAGATCGAAGAATCGGACTTTGTTCGTGTTTCACCTTCCAACTCTTCTCCATATCCAACATTAACTAATGTATTTACTCTACTCAACATTGTACTTGCTCCCATTGCTACAGTTCCAGCATTTCTTGATATTGAATCAGGATAAAAACAATTAAATATAAATAAACCTGTGCCTATAATTCCACCAATATTTGATAAAATTTTCATACCCATTTCCCTTAATCATCTCTTTTGTTAAAACATCATTCTGAATTTTAATATTTTTTAAAGTAAGAAGTTTATTAAAATAAAACTGATAATTATCATGATTAATAACATTTCTATCTGTTGCATTAATCATCATATATGCTATAAGTTTATTTATATCTTCTCTTTCTAAATCATCTTTTAAACTAAGAGCTTTTAAATCAAGGAAACCAACTCTTGAATCATATATCATTGTTCTATTATTACTAATAATAATAAAAGTATTTTCCTTTTTATTATATTTAATTATACCATAGCGAAGTTCATCTGACATTCCATCTGTACAATTATAATAGTTACTATTTAATTCACTAATTATTTTATTGAAGTCATTTCAAATTTATATATCTCATTAAAGTTTTTAAATAGGTCAGGTCCATTATAAGTTGTTAGGTAAATAGTATCACAACTCATTCTTGCTGTATTAATTATTTGAGCTGGTTTATGACACATTACAATCATTTGAAAATTATAATGTCTACCTTCAGCAATATAATAAGCTATATCCTTATTTAACCTGTCACCCATATCATCAAGTACTATTACACAATTTTGAAACTTATGCATATTATTTTTTGTGATCATATTTATATCACATTTATTAAACCCAGTATAAAACTTATTAGACTCAGGATCTATCCAGTCTCTGTCATCTTTACAAACTATAACTATGGACCTTTGGTCTTGATCTTGAACTTGATCTTGAACTTGATGTTGAACTTGATCTTGAACTTGATCTTGAACTTGATCTTGATCTTGAACTTGATGTTGAACTTGATCTTGAACCTGATCTTGAACTTGATCTTGAACTTGATCTTGATCTTGAACTTGATGTTGAACTTGATCTTGAACTTGATTTTGAACTTGATCATGGTCTAAGTATAACTATAAGTATTGTCTAATAAAATATGTTTTACCCGTTCCAGTTCCACCATAAACAAAAGTATGTAGTGGTGACTTTTCATATTCAAATCTAACTAGACTCCTATTCATAAATCCACCAAAGCTTTCTTCTAGTTTTGTATATTTACTTGGTATTGAATCATATATTATATAACAAATGCCAATTATAATAATAAAAACAAAAACTGCACTACCTGTTTCAATTTTTATATAATAAATATAGATTTGATTTAGATTTAGACTTAGACTTATAATTAGACTTAGATTTAATAAATTTATTATATAAAAATGCTCATCCTAACTTTTGTGGAATTCAATAATAAATTTAATATTGATAATAATGCTATGAGTGGTATCAGAATAAAAGATATAGGTAAAGATATAAGTCTAACACCTATTGAGATTGTAATGAGAGATGATAAACCAGAAATGGTAAGTGAACCTAACTCTAACATTATTGTAAATCTACATCCAACTGAAGGTACACATTGCGTTTTAGTTATAAGAAGAGAAGGTGGTCCAACATATTACTTTGATAGTTTTGGTGTAGAAACTCCACCTTTATTTTTAGAAGAATATGTTGATCTAGGCTCTAATGAGGGAATACAACAATATGATGAATCTTATTGTGGGGCTTATTGTTTATATATGATCTATCTTATTGATAGAGGATTTAGAATTAAAAGTGCTTTGAATATTCTAGTTAATCAATGTAAATATCCAGGAATATATAATGAGTGTTCTTGTTTAAGTTGTAGTAGAGGTGGTGATAAAGATAAGGATAATGTTAATGATAATGTTAATGATCTACGAAGTAGCTTTACTAGTAATGATAATGATAATGTTAATGATAATGATAATGTTAATGATAAGGATAATGTCATTGATAATGATAATGATAATGATAATGATAATTTTATATATCTATTTGATGAAAAATATCAAAGGAGTAAATCTAATAGGGATAGAAATAGTAATAGCATTAGTAATAGTCCTACTAATAATATCCGTGAAGCGGTTTCACCGATATTTGTAAACATAAATGATGATCTATATTTATGGTTAAATGATGATGATATAATTACTGAAGCCGCATTCCCAGATAACTTTAGATGTATAATATCTGGTCCTAGTGAATGTGGTAAGACATTCTTATTGAAAAAACTAATTCTAGCTAGTATATACTTTGATAAGCTATACATCATTGGACCTACTGGTGATCAGTACCATGGTATAGAAAGAATAAACCCAAAAGCAGATGTTGAATTTATTAAAGATATAAAAGATTTGCCATCTCCCGATAAACTACCCAAAGACTTAAAGAAACTAATGATATTCGATGATGTTAGAGCCAAAGAACCAGTTATTAATGAATACTTTTGTAGAGGTAGACATAATAACTGTAATATGATATATCTTAATCAAAACCTGTTCTCTCTGGATAGGCAGAGTGTTAGAGGGAACTGTAATCTATTTATTTTATTTGAACAGAGAGGTAAAGTCCTCATATCTATATATCAAGATTTCTTTAATAATGTTGAACTTAGTTATAACGATTTTGCTAATATATGTAATAAGGTATGGAAAGAGCCTTATAATTATATTGTCATTGATATAACTAAAAATAAAAATGTTAATGGTAAACTAAGAATTAATTGGGATCGGAGAGTTTTGTAGTTTAGTTTAAGTTTAAGTATCAGGGAACCCGCTTCGCAGATAAGTGTAAGTCTAAGTACAAGTCTAAGTATCGGGAACCTGATTCGCAGATAAGTATAAGTTTAAGTATCAGGGAACCCGCTTCGCAGATAAGTGTAAGTCTAAGTACAAGTCTAAGTATCGGGAACCTGCTTCGCAAATAACTATAGGTATAAGTATCAGGGAACCTGCTTCACAGATAAGTCTAAGTGTAAGTATAAGTATAAGTCTAAATCAAATGTAAAGTAAAACTTAATACATCACCATTAAAGTCTATAGGTCTTCCATGCTCATCTTTAATATGAAATTCTATATATTCTATTCTATCTTTATTTACATTTTGATACAAGATAATAGTTGGTATTATATTTATCAAGTAACCTGGTGGTTCAGTTAGATTAAAAGTATATAGTATGTCTGTATCTTTACCATTATCTTTAGCTCCAGATATCACATTACAATGAATGTTAATAGTACTAAAACCCATAATATCAATAATTTTCTGAGATTTATATCTACCTTTTTTATAAATTATTTTTCCAAATCCTAGAATGAGGCTAGTGAGTTTTCTATATCAAAGCTGAGTGCTCCTTGTTTTATTTCCATTAAACATTTCATCGTATTCTTATCAGGTTCTATTACAACATTACCATCAATTTCTTCTTTTATTAATTCTGCTATGTCAGTTAACTCATATGCTCCCGGTGTAATAGTTGAATATAGCAACGGGATTCCTTTATAATTATGGTTAAGTATAGATTTAATGTTTGGGCTTGAGGTAGAGATAGGGTTAAGGTTAGGAACAGAGCTGAGAACCCGAGGTAAAGCTTCATCATCTTCTATAACAGTACTAGCATATAAGAATTGATTATTTCTCCTATTCACATTAAACACCGAATTATAAACAGATAATCTAATTGAACCTAATTTTGTTGTATTAAGTATAGGTTCACTAAAGTTAAACTTTTCTGTTAGTTTTATCATTCTAAAGTTAAGTGTATACTCTTCTTTAGTTTCAGTTAAAGCTTCGTGTATATTTTGTAGTTCTCTTAACATTAAATTGTCTCTCATTTTTTATCTAATAAAAATGGATTTTAATTTGGATACAACTTATGGTTATAATAATGATATACATAAAAGTAAGATTATAAAATATAAACCTAATAATCTAGCAACAATGAATACGGTTAATACCAATATTAATATCATACTCAATAGAGAAGAGAGTCACCTAAATTTGCGTGATTCAAATCTAGAGATAGAGTTGTATCAGATTATGCTGGTGGTGTATTTGCTAATGATATTTGCTGATATTAGATTAGTTAATTATGGTATGATGGCATTATTCAGTTCAATTAAACTTGAGACTAGTGGTGGTAGGACTATTGAATATATAGATCATTGTCATCCCAATCTATTGATATATAAATTATTAACTAGTACTGGTGATGAATATGAGTGGTTTTGTTAGAAATCAGGGCAATAGAGATAGTCAACTTAGAGGTGACCATATTGCTGCACAACGAGGACATATGTATATGATGATTAAGAATGAGTGATCTATTTGGTTTCGTAAATGATTTAGAAAAGATTATATATGGTTTAGGATTTAAACTAATATTAAAAAGGAATAATAATGATAGAGCTCTATATAGAGTTAATGCTAAACCTGGTGCAGTTGCCAATGATGGTAATATAGAAATTAGAGATATATCATGTTGTGTACCTAGTATTGATCCTAGTAATGACAATAGAATTATTGTGCAAAAGGGTTTTGAATAAAAAGAATAATGTAGACTTTAGTTATTATGAAAGGAAGACATTTTATAAGAATGTACCCAATGCTACTAACTTCTTGTTTGATCTAGGTATGGAAAGTGGTATGGAAAGACCACAATATATTATAGTTGGTTTTGAAAATAATAATGTTAATGAGCTAACTCATGATGCAAGTACATTTGATGTAATGAATGTTACTGAATGTTATTGTAAGATTGGTAGTGGGTTTTTATCCCGAGGATAGAATAAATATTAATTATGGAACTAATAATTATAATGATGCTTTTAAAGAGATTGTTAGCTTTAATAAAGACTATAATGGGCTACCACATAATAAAAAACCATATATAAATCATAGAACATTCAAGAGTAGTTATAGAATATATGTATTTGATACTCGATATCAAAGTGATCTATTTGGTTTCGTAAATGATTTAGAAAAGCTTATATATGGTTTAGGATTTAAACTAAAATTAAAAAGGAATAATAATGATAGAGCTCTATATAGAGTTAATGCTAATCCTGGTGCAGTTGCCAATGATGGTAATATAGAAATTAGAGATATATCATGGTGTGTACAACAACAACCAATACAACTTAATTTTAAATTTAGTGCTGCAGTTGCAGATGTTATATGTCATGCATTAGTATTAACTAGGAAGGTTATTAGTGTGAATAGTGATGGTATTAAGATGGTTGATATAATCTCGTAGAAGGTATATCATAGATATAAGGTGAAGGTATATCATAGATATAACTCTAGCGATAATTATAATTTTAGATATAACTCTAGCGATAATTTATAATTATAGTATAATATAGTTATTGTTATAATTATATACTAATACTTATACATAACCATATACTTATACTTATATTTATAGCTAGTCAGCTCTAATTGTTACTCTTGTTAATACCTAACTATTTCTTATTAGTATTAACAAAACCTTTAGCATAAATAATGTCTAATTTTTTTTATTCTCTAGAGCCAAGCCTCTAGCTTCAAGCTTAACCTTGGGCTTGGGCTTAACCTTAGGCTTAGGCTCAGTCTTCGAGCTTCGCTCGCGGGTGGAACCCGTAGGCTTAGGCTTAATAACAACAAAGGGATTATACTTTTTAACTTCCATTATTTTTTATATATAGAAATGAGTCTTTTAAATAAGTTCAAAACTAATTCATATTGTGTTGGAGGTAGACATTACAGTGGTTCTGTTAATATAAGAGGAGCTATTACTTCAAAAGAAACTAAGATGTTAAAAGGTAATTGTGTTTTATGTAGAAGGAATAAATCAATGACAGTATCTGATGCAACAATAGAAGCAGAAGTACTTAAAGATTTCTTTAAAAGTGTTGTTAGGGCTACAGTTAACTTTGGAAAGAAGGCAGCTCATAATCCAGTAAGAGCATTAGAAATAGCAAGTAAAATAGGAAGTGCAGCTGCATCTAGAAACCCTAGAGCTGCTTTAGCAGCCAAACCTGATTTAATTAAATTTGCAACTACTGGTGAAGGTATAAAATTAGTACAAAAAGGAAGAGGGTTATACTTAGGTACAAAAAAAGATAATTATTTGATTATAATTATGATTATATTATGTTTATGATTATGATTATATTATGATTATATTATGTTTATGATTATGATTATAACTAAGATTATGATTATATATTTATCGATAAATATTAATACTAATATTATTATAACTAAAAACATTGTTATTACTAAGCACTAATATCTTTAATCTAAAAAAATACTCAGCCTGTTTTTCTTATTCTTCTTATAATCCTCATATAACTTAACAAAATCAATATACTCATCATTATCTATTTTATTATCATTTATTGATTTAGTATATAGTTTATTAAATTTATCACTAAACTGTTTACTTGAAATATACATTTGTGAATACTTTATAATTTTATTTCTAATTTTAGTATTAATTGTTTTTGATAATGAACCACAAACAGTTGCTGTAGCAAAAGCTGTTGGTATAGAATAAGCTAACCCTATACATGTTAATGAAACTGATGTTGTTGTTGCAGTTGTTGCTATTGATGATAATACTATTTCTGTTATCTCAGCTATGTTAATATAATTCTTATATCTACTTAACTTCTTATTATAGTTATTAGTTTCAGTTTTATAATAATTTCTAATATCTTTTATAATGTTAATATTATTGTTGAATTTATTATTAGCTTGTATCTTTTCGTTTATTAATCTTTCTGATACTGATGACAAATCTGGATATAGTAATCTCTCACTCGGTGCTGTTGGATTGGTCATTGCTTTGCTGATTTTCATTAGTAAAAATTCTTTCTATTTCTTTCATTATATCTTCTCGATTAAAACTATAATGCATCTCAAGTCTGTCTTTCTCTTTATTATCAAGTAACTTAGTTTGTAAAAGTATAGCAATTATATATTGTACTATAACACCTCTAAGAGATTTATTGTATTCTTTCATTTCTCTCAGACCGTTAGTAAACATTTCATCTAAGTGTATGTTAGTTATATTCTGATTAAACTTAATCTTATCAAATTCTTGCTTCAAATAATTATATTTAGAGATAGTATCTGCAGCAACTTTATTACAAAACTTAACAGTATTTCTGACTTCATTTGTTGATTCAATAAACCCATTAATTAGTTCTTCATTAACTTGTGTTTCATTTAGTTGTAACGTTTTAGTTGTAACTTTATCAAAGTCACCCTTTCTTAGTTCAGTTATGTTTCTACTTAAAATGTCTATTTTATTAGAAGAGGATAATAAGTTATTGTCACAATACTCTTTATTAACAACATCTTTTTCATCTCTAGGAGGATGAACATTTGTAATTTTATAGGTATCCTTCATATCAATATCATCATTATCTTCTAGGAATAACCCAGGAGCCTTACTTAGTGTTAAGTTGTTTGTTGATGTTGATGTTGATTTATGTTTAGCTTGATTGAATCTATTTCTTGTCATTATTAATTTTAAGAAATATATTTAATGATTCTAAAACTTTATTATTAGATTCAAAATCAAACTCAGATTTTAATAATTCCTGTTCGTAATATTTACCTTCTATTTTCTCACCATTAATATCTCCTATTTTATAAGTTGGTGGTTGTGTTTTTAGAACTTCATTAACTTTAACCAATTCTCTATTCCAATTAGAAGCGTAACCTTTAGAGAAGATATTACGTTTATCTACATTTCTAACATAATCACCAACGTTAAGTTTGGGTTTAATATTCTTAAAACTAAAAGTGTATTTAACATTATCAGGATTATTAGAAGCATCAACTGGTGTCATATTAGTTGTTGAATGAATGTTATTGTTATATGTTATGACCGCATCATTTAATATATTTACCCAATTACCATCACCATTGATGAACATTGGTTTATTTATTATATGTAATATTGTTCTATTGAATCTCTCTATAAACACAGCCTTTAAATCACTATAAGTAGAATATAGCTATATCCCTGAAGCGGCTTTGCCGGTTTCATATTCTTTAAGTAAAGATATAAATGTTTTATTGTAATACTCACTACCTCTATCTACCCATAACTTTTCTGGTTTTCGTCCTTCTGATAGGATTGTTTTAAAACCATTAGTTATAGATAAACCAGATTTATTCTTTAATGGAATAGCCGATGCATATTTTGTGAATATATCTATAACTGTTAATATAAACTTATAATTATTATTGTATTTACTTAGAAATGACTTATCAATTAAATCAGCTGACCATGTTTCATCTTTATATAGTGGTATTATTCTTTGTCTTTTAAACTTTGTTATTTGAGGACTGATTACTTCTTTAGCTAGTTGTTGTTGATGTTGTTGTTGTTGTTTTTGTTGTTTTTCCACATTTTTTTTGGATGTAGTCATGGTTTCACCTATCTGCAAAGCAGGTCCACTGATCAACGAAGTTGTGAGCTTGCTCATGGACGTAGTCATGATTTCACCTATTTTACCGTAGTTAAAAACAAAATTATCTTGTTGGTCTTGATTAATAATATTCATAGATAATAGTTGCTTAGATACATCTAGCATTTTATCATATAATCCATCATGACCAGCTTTTGTTTCCAGTATTAATAATTCTAATCTTTCTATTAAACTATTTGGGTTTGGGTTGCTATTTAAACCCCTGCCAAATACGTCATCTTTTACCTCCATTATACGTTTTATTGTTCTATATCTACCGCTTTTCTTATCCCCTTTACTAAATCATATCTAATATCCTTTAAAAACCTTTTAATTTTGTTTTCATCTTCCTCAATATTATCATCATATGTTACAATTGATTTAGTAAGAAAATCAGTAAATCCTTCTGAAAACTCATATACATTATCCCTAACTAAAAATGCACTCTTCTCTAGAGTTATATCAACACCATTCATTTTATATCTCCTAGTAGGTAAATCTATGAGTTCTAATTTTAATTGAGGATTAGTTTGAGCCCCCATGTCATGAAGAAGTTTGGCTGTCTTTGTATCTACAAAAACTGGTGCTATATCTTGAGTCCCCTTTAACGTTTCACCAATCTTGGAAGCAGTTTCATTAAACTGGGAACCAGCTTGCTCGATCATCTTAGTTTGTTTATCTAACTCTTGATTTTGCCAATCTATTGCTCTTAATGTTTGTTCACCTAATGCTAGATTCCGTTCAGTGTTTTCATTTAAAGTTTTAGTTAAAGGATCGAATAACTCTTCTATTTCACAATAATATTCTTGTTGTTTTAATTTATCTTCTAATCTATTTCTTCTGTTTTGTTTGTCTAGATTGTTTAATTCTATAAGTTTATCTAGTTTAGTCATTTTTTATGTATTGAAAAATTATAATAAGAGTAAAAAATGGATAATGAAAACAGCTTCTCTCTTAATCTAAAAAAATGTTTAGCTTGTAAAAGACATTGTAATACTATAGATGAGTTTATTGATCATATTAAGGAACCAAATCATGATGATTTAAGAATTTCAATTTATTCTAAATATGTAGATGCGGCTGGGAAGATAATAAAATTTCTAGAATATAAAAAAAATATAATAGCTGGAGCTACACTACATAAGAATACAATCATGGGAGACATTATGGAAAAATATATGGCTCAGATAATGATTTATAATATACTAACTACCAACCATATGGAAGTAATGAATGAATTAGGTCTATAATTATTTGTTATAAAAATTAACAAAGCTCATTATATAATATAATAGCAACTTCAATCAACTTTCTATCATCATTAATGGTTAGTTCTAGAATATTATTAACCAGTAGGTCTTTGTCTCCATCTAATGATCTGCGAAGCAGTTTCACTGATGCTTGGCGGATCATTTTTATTAAATCTCCTTTGAATAGATATAGATTCTCATCATGAGGATAGCTTTTAATATTATTTACATAAAATTTTTTATCATTAAATGTGTTTAGACTTATCTTACTTGTTTTTGTTGTTGTCATGTTATCACCAACTTTTTGTATTCTACATTCATCTACACTTCTCTCTGTGTTATACATTAGTGCATTATAATACTCCTCATGTTTAGCATTGTTACAATTCTTTATTCCTTTCTCTTCAGTTTTGTTGGGATAATCTTTAAAGCTATATGTCTTTGGTGTTAAGGCCACAAACTCTTCTATGATCTTACTTCCCATTTCATGTTTGAAATTACCAGGCACTTTATTATTTGTTTTGATAGGGGGCTCTAGATTACTTAAATCCATGTGTTCATTGTCGACATTACCTTCAGTAAAACTTAATACAAAACTATCAGTATCCATATAATGGAGTTGTAGATTTTTGAGAGATGGTTGTAGAATATTATAGAATACATCATACATGTGTAAATTACTTAATTCTAATATAGTAACACCTACATATGCTGGAGAGTCATATTCTATTTTTTTCTTTATATATTCAATTTGGCTATAATCCTTATATCTAGTTATATTCTTAAATGTTGGTTTACTTATACTTTTCATTATCTTTTCTTCATCATGCAAGAACTTGCTTTGAAAGAAGTGTAAGGGATTCATGCACATTCTTCCATATAGTGAGTTGTTCATTAGTTTCCTTACATCCTTCTCTGCTTCAGTTTTAGCTGTTGTTTTTTTGTTAGTGTTGTTTTGGATATAATCTCTACATATGTAGTCTTGTTAAAATTTAATTACTCTATGTATTTTTGTTACTTTTACTCCCATCTTAGCATAGAACTTTAACATCCTATAATGAACCATATATTCTGTTTTTTTGTTTTGGTCTAAGATTAATTTCTCGGATCTTGCTTTACTTTTCTCTCTTTGTCGGTATCCCAATTCATTATCATTTATCTTTCTCTTATTAGGCATTAGTGCTAACTGTTCTGTTCTCTCTTTAAATTCATTAGTATAATCAATATCACAAACTATATAGTAACCATGATCACTATCATCTGGAGTATTCAATATTGTATCGAGGAAACCGCTTCGCTTGCCACGGACGAAGTCCGTTCGTGGATCTAGAGTAGTAGTAGTAAACTGAAAGTCCTTATAAGGTAACTTTTGCATCATTGCATAACCATATAGGTTGTCTATGTACCATATGGTCTTACCATCACTGTTATCTATATATCTATCACCCATTATTGCACATATAACACCTCTCTTTGCTCCAACAAAATCATCTAGCATTTGTTTATCTTGTAATGTATCTAATGTTACACCGCTTGACATTAACCAACAATCAAAACTATAACCCGGGAGACTAACGTAATGTAGTGGATTGAGCTTGAATTCTTTCATACTTAGTTTAACATATTCATTCATGCAATAGTCTAAAATTTCCACATCATTCTGTAAATACTCTATAGTTAGATCTTTTCCAGTTTTATGACTGTTGGCTTTATTAAAGATATCGACTTCTTCTTGTGTTGGTAATTTATTCGAGAGAGAGGATTTGAAGTCTTCTAATTTTAGATTACCTATAAGATTATTATAGGAGTCTAAACCAAAGTATTCATATGGATATAATGTTTTAGTTTTACATCCGTATATCTTTGCCATTTGATCTAGAGGCATAGCTAAGAAGTTATAACTGTCTAAGAATTTGAGACAACCAATGCTAAACATCTTAGATTTACCAGCAGCTAGTGGTATGTTATCTACTTTTCTTTTATCATTATTCTGTTTAAAGAGTTCACTGTATAGTAGGTTGAAGTCATAGCCAGAGCCATTATGGAAAATTACTGGAATGAAGTTTTGTTGTTTGTATCTTAGATTGCATATTTTACATGCTGGTCCTCTTTATTTACCAGTTTCATGACAGTGATCTCTTACTTTATTAATACATGTTTTGCTGCAGATATGACAAGTGTTATTAGTTTCATGATATAATTTATCTTCTTCTGTGAATATCATCTTTTCATTATGTTTGAAAATATTCTCAGTTTCTATTTCTAACAGATCTCTAGCAAATCTTTTGATGCAGCCTAGACCGAAGTAGTGTTTGAAGTTACCTTGCCAGGTGTAACCCACAGCTATTGGAATATGTTCAGCTATTACAAATTTACAGTCATTAGTTGTGACATCGGTAATGCAACATTCTATATCGGCAGTTATAATATTTTTTATATTCTGACGTTTGTGCTCATTTACAAAAGTAATATGTTTTTTCTTAGGACAAACAATCTCTGGTTTGAATGAGGTGCTGCATTTGTGTTTATCATATTTAATTTGTGAGTTAAACCAATAGGTACACCTATCACAATAATAATATTTAATGTTGTTTTTATTTGGTCGTTCTAACAAGGTTCCTATATTTTTTATTAGGGCACAGTGTTCTATTTGACCATTACTCCAAACTAGTATTCTTACATCTTTTCTATCTTTATTAAAATCATCCACTTGTTCAAACAATTCTATTTTACCATTACCACAAGGTGTGTATACCCATCTTCATGTTGTTGTCTTGGTTCAATTAGTTTATCTACATACTTACTTTCTCGAGTTGCATGGTGTGGGGCGGGATGTAGCCAAGCAGTTATAGTTAGTTGTAAGCAGTTGTATTTATACCTACGTATATTTAATATCGATTTAGAGTTTTTGAGATTAGGAGGTAAATCTATATAACTACCAATAGATGCTTTACTTGGTTCAATGTTTAACTGAATACTTCTTATTCCAAGAAACTCAAAATCATAACCATAACCTTCATATATTTCCTTTTCGAAATCTAGCCACCGATTGAAGTCACCATATTCATATATTGCATTATTATTAATATAATCAGTATTGAAAAATATTTTAGTAGTTTTAACTTCTTCTTCTTTGGTTCTCTTCTTATAATCACATTCAGCCGTGATCTTATATTTAAAACTCCTAACTTTACGAAACTGGTAACAGTTTTTAATTTCTTCTAAAGAGTAATCAGTTGCTTGATCTATCTCTTCAATGTAATTCCCACCTTTATCAGTAATATAAAATTCTCTCATGTTCTGACTTGAGTTTATATCGAAGTCTTCTGTGTTTTCTAGATACATGCGATTGTGACTATATGAATGAGTAGTTAGAGCTACTTTAATTCAAAATTCTTCATGACATTCTTTACATATAAACCTAATCTTAGAATAGATATTGTTTTCAGTTTCAGTTTCTGATTTAGTTTCTGTTTTAGTTTTAGCCCTAGTTTTAATAATATATTCATCTTCATCCGGATTATACACCCTCTCCAAGATTTCTTCTTCTTCAGACTCAAACATTTTCTCCAATAGTTCCTTATGTTTGAGATCATAAGATTGGTGTCTGTATAAACCCTTCTTTGATTCAAAGGATAGATTACAGACATCGCAGAAGTTTATGACACTAGTATTAGTTGATTGAGACATGATGTATTTATTTAGGGAAATAATCAAAAATTAATTTTTCGAAAAATGAAAATGAAATGCAATAAATGCATAAATAAACCTTGGAAAGAATGTTGTAATAATTGTTAAGAATTAGAATATTCTTGTTATGTATGTAAAAATATGGTTAAGGTTAAAGATTATATAGAACATTTGGGATATCATTATTCTGATCCTGATCAATATCTAACGTGCAGTATGTGTAATGTTTATAAACATATATCATTATATAGATTTAGAAATAGGAAATGTAGACTATGTATTTATCTTCATAGATATAGATATGGTCACACAAGAAATCAGTTCAGAGAGCATGTTTATAAGTATAGTATTCAAGAAGACATAGAAAAACACTAATCACTGTGTTTCCACCGATCTCAGTGTTTTTGACTGTGCTATTATTGTTCGCTTTCTTTCATATTTAGCAACCACTAATAGTACAAGAAGTCAACCAGCTTGGTTTAACATCGCATTACACTGCTTAGCAGATCGAATGAAAAGTGCATGTCATGCTAAAATGGCCGCCGCCATTGACAAAGAATGCCACCACCACTAACAGAATGAAAACAAGTGAAAATTTCGAATGTAAGTCACCCTTAAAAATTAGCTAGTAAAGTGAGTATTTATTAAAATCTTAATTTAATTTTTAATAGATTATACAAATCATTCAATTTAATAGAAGGATTTAATTATTATTTTACTTTAAAACATGTAATTACTTGGGAAATGATAACTAATTTTAACTTAAAAATCATGTCAAAATATTCTAGAAAAAAGAATGTTCTAGAATAATTCTCCACGTGGGGACCTTTATTCTCCACGGCATTTTTTGGCTATTCATCATGAGTTTCACTTCACTACAAGAACTAGCGAAAAATTTTAAACAATTTTTGTCATTTGACGAGACTTTAATAACTGGAGCTTTATCATCCACTTCTTTATCTGAAGAAAATATAAACGAGTTGACTAATTTAACAAATCAAATGATTACATTTTGTAAGGAGAACAAATGCATACCCGACAACACCGCCGAACATGAAAGTGAGACTGGAAAACGAACTAAAACAGAACTCTTCCAGTTGTTCCTCTCCAAGTTCAAGAAGGACCTACTAAGTTACGAGCATCAGGAAACAATGGACAAGTTTGAAGTGAATGTGCCGGAATATTTATCTGCTTGTTCATTCAATATTGGACAGATTTAATTCAATATTGGACAGATTCAATATTGGACTACCCTCAAGCATTCTGTAGTTGCACCCTCCCCCACAGTTGCCATTTAGAAAGGTCGAGCAGTACTGCCGTAGCGTGGTAAAGACGAGTCAACCTTTTAACAAGACCTCCCAAGACTCGGCTCAAAAATGTAACCAGGTACATAGAATCACTCAGTTAAACATCATAGATCAATCGTCTCCTGGTTAAAGTCAAAATTTTAAAGAAACTTGTTTCTTATTATCCAGTTCTACGCAATTTTGAGTTATTTTCAATCCATCCGATTCTATTGAAAAAAAACTTTGTGAGATGATTAACCTGATTTATTTCAGTATAGTTTGGCATATTAAATATGAAATTAGGCTTAAATCTAGCTTTGAGAACTTTTGGATATTAGTGTATGAATTGCATAAATTATACTAGCTATGTACATTCTTGTACACAAAGTTGTGCGTGTAGTATGTATTTATAGTGGTGAATATGGTAGTGGATAAAACAAGGGGGTTCAACAAACAGTAAAATTTGGCCCGATTCGACATGCACGATTAGCGTTAGGAGAAAGGGACAAATTTTGCTGGTGGTTGAATCCCTTGTTTTATCCACTACTAAAGGTTTTATTGAGTTTTTAAATAGTATCTCTCTTCTGAACACGACGTTGGCTTTTCCTTGGTCGTATTCTGACTTTCTATTTCTGTTTAAGCTTTACTTGTTGATTTAGCATGTTTTAGTTTCAGGTTACAAACGTCAACATCAGTTTTACATCATGAATTTACTTTTTACATGTGATCAAAAATCATATCAAAATTGCGACTAACTTGATCAGACTATAGTGAGCTCCATGAGCGCTTAAAAAGCGCTCGACAACCTCCTCTGATCAGACTGAAGTGCGCTCGAAGTTGCCTCTGATCAGATTGAAGTGCGCTCTAAATTGCCCATGATCAGACTTAAGTGCACTCGAAGTTGCCTCTGATCAGACTAAAGTGCGTTCAAAAAAGTCTGATCCGATAATGGATTTGAAAACGATCAATTCTCTCAGTATTGTTATTATGTATTAATTTCATGAAAACTGATGTTTTCAGTAACATATTCAACTGAGGAAAAGCCAGTTCTAAGAGTATTGCTAATGAAAAGAAAACCCACGTGCCAAAAAAATTCTTTGAGTATGCCATTAATTTATGTTTTTGACTGAATAGATAAACTTAGACAGTTTTGCATAATAACGTCTTGATCTACAGTTATTCCAGAGCTTCTCACAATGGGACAGGTAATTGCTATCGGCTGGACCCTTTCTTTCTGATCAACCCATCAGACTATCGATAAGTTTCTGATCAGAATGCTGCTGTATTGTTGACTCTTGGCAGAGACAATATCTGTCAGTAAAATGACCAAAAAACTTGAAGAAAGAATTCGCTTGAATCGGCCTCTGATCAGACTAGCGTGCGCTAGAATAAGCCTTTGATCAGACTAGTGTGCGCTCCAAATTGCCTCTGGCCAGACCGTCCCATACCGAAAAGACCTCTGATCGGACAAGTTACAGGCCAATGTCCAGACAAATGTGCGCCCGAAGTTTCTTCCAGACCAAGTAATTTGAGCGCACCGAGAACAAGTGTGCGCTCGAAGATGCTCTGATCAGAGGTTACTTCGGTCTGGCCACCTCGACGCATGTGCAAATTTTTCGCACGTACAAGAGTTACAACGCATGTGCAAATTTTTCAACTGCAACACATTTATTGAACAGGGAGGCGAAAATGCCGGCTTTTATAACTTTGACGGTTTGATATACTGTTTCTGAAGCCTCAAGTCTTCTTTTGGAAGAGTGGGAAAATTAAATCAAAACTCAACATGGCCAACAAAATCTAGATGAAAAATCATGTGAACTAGTACTTCAAAACCATTTTTTTTCTTATATCAGCAAAGAGTTACTGTCTCTTTCAGCATGGTAAACCAAGACGCTATGTATCTCTTTAAACTGCAACTTTATTTTCCAAGAAACTCGTAGCATCATTGAGAAGACCGTTTTGACTAACTGGTGTTGAAATGTCGTCGACGGAAGCTGGAAGAATTCCAGTGCGTGGCTCTTCGAAAGGGCTATTCAGGAGATGCATAAATGACCAAGTTGGTAGATCTTGCATTTCGATTGGTTGGATGCACTACCCATGGAGTTTAATCTAAAATTCCTGGTTGCAATTGCCGCGAAACGGGTTGATACAATTGCCGCGAAACGGTTGATACTAAAAATATTGTGAGCTTTGTTATCCCCGTTAACTCGCACTTAATTTGCCAGCTTCCATCGGGCATTTAACAGAAGCTACGGGAAAACGCCTTTGATTGCTACTGTCAAAATTGTCAAACTGTTGTGAAAATATCAGGAGTTGAGGGAAGAGGCCAGTAGTAATAGAGGCTGACTAGAGGTACAACGGGGGGGGGGGGGGGGACATTTTTGCAACGACGTTTTTACAACGGGTAGGGACGCCAAATTTTGTAAAAATGTTGCAAAAAATGTCCGTCACCCCCGCCCCCGTTATACCTCTAGCCAGCCTCTATTACTACAAAGGCTTAAGATTTTTACTTCCTTCCAAAATTGTCTATTCCCGTTGGGAAAATATAAGAACTCTGTCTGTTTTGAAAGTATCTTGCAATGTTTGACTGTTGTCAAACAAGAAAAACCAACAGGGCGTTATCCACACCAAGTTAACGCTATAAATTAGATTTCCACATTTTTCCAGGTCAACATAGGATATTTGAATTCCCAAGAACCAAACAACAGTTTTCAAGGCATTGGGAAAGTCTTGCCTTGTTTTTAAAGCAATGATTTCTTTTCAAAAAGGTATGAAACTCAAACTGCAGCAAAAACATTAGAATTTATAATGTTGATGATATTTTTGTGAAGACAAACATAACCAATGATGCAAAACTATTTTTGAGAGGAGTTGCTTAAAATTTATTTTAAAAATTGGCATCAACCAGAAATTTTATGTCGACGTTAAATTAGGCACAGGAAGACATGTGCCGCGGATATATGCAAAGAATCTGCCAATTTGCATGAAAAGATACGTTTCATCACATAAAATGAAACCTTATTTTACAAAATCTGCAATTTCTCCATTAATTTGGCATTCAAATCAATGAATATCAGCGCATTTTAAAAAAAATAGCTGCTCTGGTATGGATATGACAGTTTTCATTCCGAATTTTTTTTGGTGCCATATTTTTCAAGTTCAAGTATGGGAAATTGGACTTTACTGGAAGCTTCTTAGCTGATTTCACTAACTCACTTGTCAAATTTTTCTTGGTCTCTTAAGAGTAAACGGATTTTCGTTTGTTAGTTTATGATCCTGATGGAAGACTCATCAGAAGCAGTTACACCGTAACAAGTTCAAAGGGTAACGCTCTATCAGGTTAATCTCTTTCCATGGCCAGTAAGGTAAGAATTTAGCGTAGTTAAGTATTTTGCTCGTGCGATCTTCTTGCTCGTGCGACGTCTAAGCCTTAAAAACCCCGTTCCTCTTTAGTTACGTCATCAATCATGCCTTTTTTCCTGTTTGGGGAATTCGTATTCAGGGGTGCTCTTTGACTTGGTCGTCTGGGCGGTGGCATCCTCTTGATTGTTGTTCCGACCCTCTTGAGGGGGGAGGAACTATATACTCAACTGGGTTTTTTTTTTTTTTTGTTCAGTGAATTTTCGCCGCTCGATATATTCATCGTAGAGAGTTGAGACTGGTATCATTAGAAAGCTCGTCCAGCGTAGAATATGGAATTAAAAAGATTTTTTTAATTTTCGTTTTCTACAGGGAGTTATCGAGGCTTAAACTTCTGAGAAAAGAAGAGTAAATTCACGTTGTTTTTATTCACATTTTCCGGAATTTTTGCCTAAATTTTCGTCAATTTTGCTAAAATTTGTTATAATTTTTAAGAATAGTGTCTTTGATTTTATTTTTGAAGACGAACAAGCATTTTTGATTGTTTTGATTTAATTTTTTGGTCAAAAAATCTGGATAAACATTTCAAAATTTAGCCTTTTTCATCAACAACAGCACGAAATAAGCTACTTTAGTCCACTTTGATTAAATTTGCCTACCGTACACCCCCAAACAACACTCATACAATCTTTGTAGACTCAGAGGGGGGTTATTTCTACTTCAGAGTCCGCAGAGAGTGCCTTGTAGTTAAAACTTTGCCGTTTTTTGCTAACTTTACTCGTTGATTATCAAAAATGCAAAATTTATTTTGAGTTTCAACTCAGAAATTATCTATATCTACAACATTCGAAAAATCAATTGTTCTTAACGGACAATAAGTATTAACAGGGTAGTTTTGGGCCATTCTTGGACTGTTACAATCCAAAAAAATCGGGTTGTAATCAGTCGGTCTTTTTTTTAAAAAAAAAAAGACTTTTTTTTTTAATAATAAAGAACAGAACATATCAAATCAAAGCTCAGGAGTGATAGGTCCAACCAATTCGCTTGCTAAACAACTCCAGGCTAATGCATATAGTTTTTTAATTGAAAGTTTATGGTCGTTTCTTTTTTCAAAATAATTGAATTTTCAATAAATAATGGCTTAATTAACTTTTCCTCTATTTTTTTCTTAATTTGTTCAACTTCCAAATTAGTGTCAGCAAAAAAAGACTGCTTCTTCTTTCTACTGAGTTAACATTTTTTCTCGGTTGCAGTTTTAAGCCTGAAATTATTGTTTTCTGGCTTTGATACTACAAGATTTTAGATTTTTGTTTGTTTTGATATTTGCCAGTTTTTCACGTTTTCTAATTTTGTTACATTATCACATTATTGACAGTTCTCATGTCACCTTATTAGCATTCAAATTAAAGCACAATTGAACATATTAAAATCCTGAAAGATATAAATCATCGTTTTAATGGCCTCGACGCCTCTTTCTTGAAGAAATCAATTGAATTTTTTAATTTTGTCTTAACTGTCATTTATACTTTCTCGTTTCGGTCGTATGAAATTTCCTGTATAGTGATAGCTTTCATTTGCTTTTCATGGAAGAATAGAAAAACCGATATTCTGATATTAGCAGATAGCTGATGGCTTTTATGACTTTCAAACCCATCGTTTTCCAAAATTAAAAAAAAACTTTTTACTTTCGCAATTTTGTTCTTTTTATGTTTCTTTTTGTTACTTAATCTCGTTAGTTGATTACAGGTCAAATATGACATTATGGGTGTCAAGGGAATAAAAGGGATTGGTGTCCCAAAATCTTTTTTTTAAAGATTTTGTTATGACCTTACTGGCTTCGACACCGCTTTTTCACAAAAAAAAATTAAATTAATTTCATTTTTGTCATATTTGACGTTCCTTTTGTAGATGCAAGAAATATTCTGGATAATTACAGGTCTCGAGGGTTTCCTTTTCATGAAAAAACGACGATATTTAAATAGCTCTTTTTGTAATGAATGCCTTTCATGACATTGAATGTAATTTTGTTTCGAAAAAAAAATTAAAAGTATTACATACTTTAGCACTTCGCTTTTTTGTCTACTTGTTACCTAGTCTTACTAATGAATGGCCACGTACTACATTATAGCTGTTTGAAGAAGGCGCAATCAAATATATTTTGAGTGCCAAAATTTGGCTTGACGGTTTTGACAGCGTTTTCTGGCAAGTTTCAATTGAAATTTTGTTTGTTCTTTGTTGTTCTTTTTAGCCGCTCTAAAAAATGAATAAGGTCAGGTCCTAATGCCCTTCTATAGAAGCAGTGGTAATCGCAAATTTGTGGTAATATTAATTTATTCCCAATGGTATTTATTACTTTGAAGTTAATTGTTTCAAAAAAATAAGTTAATTTTTTTTACTTTTCTGTTTTTGTTCTTTTTTGTATAATTGTTACCAAACCTTTTTATGGACTGGTCGCATATGTTTTCTGGTGATTTATAAGTTATTTTTGTTTAGTTTCAGGTTTATCTGACAGTATGTTGACTTTGTTATTAAATTTAGTTTTTAAGAGGGACATAAATTTTTCTATGTAATTAATGTTTGTTGTTGTTGTTGTTTGATTTTGCTGTTCGTTTTGACTCGCTTTCTTAATATTGACATATTACAGCAATCTAATGTATCAATTTTTACTCCACTGAGTTATTTGTTTTGGAGGTTATCTTATCGTTCATACAGAATTTTTTGAAAAAGACTTGGGCTTTTTTGGGATTCGCAAAAAATAATTTTTGGGTTTTTCTATCTGTTCCTCATTTGGTAGACAATTATGCCAAAATTGTGGATGGGCGGGGTCGGAACCTTATGTGCCATTGCACATTACCGAGCCGCCTTGTTTGTTAAAAGGCTCGTTTCAAAAGTTTGATACTGTTTCTTGTCACGCCGAAATGTGCCTTAGAAACTTATGGAGACATTATGCTAGTCAATTTCGATCTATTGTTTCGGTTAATTTTTGTATTAGGAGCGCAATGGGTCAGAAATGAATAATCAATAACGGCCAATACCAGAAAATGCGGTTCAAAAACGGTCAGTTATGCCATTTTACCTATTTTCAGCCAGCATCTTAGGTCGGTTGGCTATTTGGTGAGTCGGCAAATTGTTGAGAACATCAACAGAAGCTCTTTCAAAAGTTGATTTTCCCTAAATCATTCGCGTCATATTAGTTAAGCAGCATCCAATTCAAGAATTTTTTGCCAACTTACACCTCTAACGTCAATCCCTTTTAGGCACGGTTCGTTGGATGGCTTTTCAGCGCTTGTATTGTTAAGTTATTCAGCATCTCTTCACACTTTGGTGAGCTTTGACGTTAATTAAAAATTAAATTTGACTACTCAATTTTTTGCAAATGGAACAAATACTAATTTGACAAATTATTAATAAAACAGTGTTCAAACAATTTTTGGATTTTCGGTGCCTGGAGGAGTGAGAAAATTTTTCATTTCCGTATTTAACTGCTATTTTTCAAGTTTGCTCTCGATTATGTACATTGGTTACAACTTTCAAGTGACTTTCAGAGTTAAATCTGTCAATTCACGATATAGTTTTTGCCAGTTTGCCATATTTTAGCCTTAATTTTGTTGAGCACTCACGTGCATGCTTTCCACGTTAAAAAGAAAAACAAAACGTTCAAGGTCTTAATAGTTGCGATCTGGAGAAATTTTTAGGCACCACCAGTCGAGGGAAGATCTTCTGGCCACTGCGTCATAACAATTCAGAACAATCCTATATTCACCCTTATTTCGACGAGGCAGTACCAAAAAGGACCTTGATGGACGTCATCCATAACCCCTCAAAATACTCTAAGTACAACATCCGATTCATGTTCACACGTTCTCCTTTCAACAGGGCTCTTTCCGGCTACTTCAACAAAGTTGTTCAAACCGGATATCTTGATGGTCCAAATATGACATTGGGCAAATATTTCCAGACTTTGTCGTCATATTTAACATCTGACAATCATTTTGTTGATCAACTTTCTACATGTAGACCGTGCGAATTAAACCTAACTTTTATCGCTCGAAGTGAAACTTACTCAGCAGATATGAATTTCATCATCAACTATTTGACCACTATTCATAATAAAATTGACTACAATTTGAGCAAAAACTCTCACGATTCGAATTCATATGACTTGAAGAGATTTCAATCTCTGAGTTTGGGTGACGTCTTTGATTTCATTTGGAGTTACAGATACGACTACTTGGCTTTCGGATACAGTCCATATAGCGACATTCGACATTTTCTGGCTTTCAAGATTACATCCGAAAATTGATAGGCAATGCGAATACTTGAAATTAAAATTATATTGTTTGTCACAGGCTATCTTGTTGTTCCGACCCTCTTGAGGGGGGAGGAACTATATACTCAACTGGGTTTTTTTTTTTGTTCAGTGAATTTTCGCCGCTCGATATATTCATCGTAGAGAGTTGAGACTGGTATCATTAGAAAGCTCGTCCAGCGTAGAATATGGAATTAAAAAGATTTTTTTAATTTTCGTTTTCTACAGGGAGTTATCGAGGCTTAAACTTCTGAGAAAAGAAGAGTAAATTCACGTTGTTTTTATTCACATTTTCCGGAATTTTTGCCTAAATTTTCGTCAATTTTGCTAAAATTTGTTATAATTTTTAAGAATAGTGTCTTTGATTTTATTTTTGAAGACGAACAAGCATTTTTGATTGTTTTGATTTAATTTTTTGGTCAAAAAATCTGGATAAACATTTCAAAATTTAGCCTTTTTCATCAACAACAGCACGAAATAAGCTACTTTAGTCCACTTTGATTAAATTTGCCTACCGTACACCCCCAAACAACACTCATACAATCTTTGTAGACTCAGAGGGGGGTTATTTCTACTTCAGAGTCCGCAGAGAGTGCCTTGTAGTTAAAACTTTGCCGTTTTTTGCTAACTTTACTCGTTGATTATCAAAAATGCAAAATTTATTTTGAGTTTCAACTCAGAAATTATCTATATCTACAACATTCGAAAAATCAATTGTTCTTAACGGACAATAAGTATTAACAGGGTAGTTTTGGGCCATTCTTGGACTGTTACAATCCAAAAAAATCGGGTTGTAATCAGTCGGTCTTTTTTTTTAAAAAAAAAGACTTTTTTTTTAATAATAAAGAACAGAACATATCAAATCAAAGCTCAGGAGTGATAGGTCCAACCAATTCGCTTGCTAAACAACTCCAGGCTAATGCATATAGTTTTTTAATTGAAAGTTTATGGTCGTTTCTTTTTTCAAAATAATTGACTTTTCAATAAATAATGGCTTAATTAACTTTTCCTCTATTTTTTTCTTAATTTGTTCAACTTCCAAATTAGTGTCAGCAAAAAAAGACTGCTTCTTCTTTCTACTGAGTTAACATTTTTTCTCGGTTGCAGTTTTAAGCCTGAAATTATTGTTTTCTGGCTTTGATACTACAAGATTTTAGATTTTTGTTTGTTTTGATATTTGCCAGTTTTTCACGTTTTCTAATTTTGTTACATTATCACATTATTGACAGTTCTCATGTCACCTTATTAGCATTCAAATTAAAGCACAATTGAACATATTAAAATCCTGAAAGATATAAATCATCGTTTTAATGGCCTCGACGCCTCTTTCTTGAAGAAATCAATTGAATTTTTTAATTTTGTCTTAACTGTCATTTATACTTTCTCGTTTCGGTCGTATGAAATTTCCTGTATAGTGATAGCTTTCATTTGCTTTTCATGGAAGAATAGAAAAACCGATATTCTGATATTAGCAGATAGCTGATGGCTTTTATGACTTTCAAACCCATCGTTTTCCAAAATTAAAAAAAAACTTTTTACTTTCGCAATTTTGTTCTTTTTATGTTTCTTTTTGTTACTTAATCTCGTTAGTTGATTACAGGTCAAATATGACATTATGGGTGTCAAGGGAATAAAAGGGATTGGTGTCCCAAAATCTTTTTTTTAAAGATTTTGTTATGACCTTACTGGCTTCGACACCGCTTTTTCACAAAAAAAATTAAATTAATTTCATTTTTGTCATATTTGACGTTCCTTTTGTAGATGCAAGAAATATTCTGGATAATTACAGGTCTCGAGGGTTTCCTTTTCATGAAAAATCGACGATATTTAAATAGCTCTTTTTGTAATGAATGCCTTTCATGACATTGAATGTAATTTTGTTTCGAAAAAAAAAATTAAAAGTATTACATACTTTAGCACTTCGCTTTTTTGTCTACTTGTTACCTAGTCTTACTAATGAATGGCCACGTACTACATTATAGCTGTTTGAAGAAGGCGCAATCAAATATATTTTGAGTGCCAAAATTTGGCTTGACGGTTTTGACAGCGTTTTCTGGCAAGTTTCAATTGAAATTTTGTTTGTTCTTTGTTGTTCTTTTTAGCCGCTCTAAAAAATGAATAAGGTCAGGTCCTAATGCCCTTCTATAGAAGCAGTGGTAATCGCAAATTTGTGGTAATATTAATTTATTCCTAATGGTATTTATTACTTTGAAGTTAATTGTTTCAAAAAAATAAGTTAATTTTTTTTACTTTTCTGTTTTTGTTCTTTTTTGTATAATTGTTACCAAACCTTTTTATGGACTGGTCGCATATGTTTTCTGGTGATTTATAAGTTATTTTTGTTTAGTTTCAGGTTTATCTGACAGTATGTTGACTTTGTTATTAAATTTAGTTTTTAAGAGGGACATAAATTTTTCTATGTAATTAATGTTTGTTGTTGTTGTTGTTTGATTTTGCTGTTCGTTTTGACTCGCTTTCTTAATATTGACATATTACAGCAATCTAATGTATCAATTTTTACTCCACTGAGTTATTTGTTTTGGAGGTTATCTTATCGTTCATACAGAATTTTTTGAAAAAGACTTGGGCTTTTTTGGGATTCGCAAAAAATAATTTTTGGGTTTTTCTATCTGTTCCTCATTTGGTAGACAATTATGCCAAAATTGTGGATGGGCGGGGTCGGAACCTTATGTGCCATTGCACATTACCGAGCCGCCTTGTTTTGCTTATATTCCATTTTCGAACTGAAATTCAACGTTGAAAACTACAGCTTTCAATCCTTATACAGATTTTTGCTCATACTATGGGAACTTTATTCTCAAACAAGTCCTTCCTTCCTTTCTTCAGTAAATCGTAGTCATTAATCGTTATCAATCGTAGTTCAACAATCGTCGATCTTAAAATTAACCACATTGAGTAACCAGCAAGCGCTCCAGAGTCTGATAGCTCCACATGTGGTCTAATTTTTCAAAAATTATTTCATTATTACTAAAAAATTAATCAGTCATTTCTTTCAATTTTGGTGCGCGCGTTGTTTTCATACTTTAAGTATCGGCGCTAGCATATTTTTTCATCGGTAAGTCATGCATCTGTTATTTTCATAATTAGGGTTGAATAAAATCTGATAATGCAGGTTTCTGGTCCGGTTATGTCCAAAGAGAAAAACATAAAATTTGGTGGGGTTGGGAAATCAATAATAATCAATCTGAAAAAAAACAAGCTTTGTTTATATATTCAATTAAAGTATATTAAGTGTCCCCTGTTGAGCAGTTCTCCCATATTCCTTCAAAAAAACCTGGAAACAAAGAAGCAGCAGAAGCGTGCATTGCAAGAACAATTATTGCTTTTGAGCTGATGATGGAGTTTAGAAAATTTTGGTTAAATTGCAAAAAGACAATGCTGAGCAAAAAATGAAATTTTTTAAAGCCTCGGCCGAAAAATACCCTCAAAAAGTATGAAATTGAAAGGAAGGGCTTAGAACTTGAGTGAAATTTAAAGGGAAGAGACTGACACTCGTCTTTCCGGGTGCTGCCAGTTTGTCTTACTCATGTATTTAAAATAATTTAAAGTTATATTACAATTGAAAAGCAATTTGATACTTTTACGGTGGCGCCCTCCTTGCGTTGTCACGAAGTTATGGCGAAGCCCCATAGTACGACTCATTGAGGAAATTGATCCCGCGAGCTAACCCTATGATGGGCTCCAAGTTGGTAAAACAGTTTTGCAACATTTAGAAAAGAAACCTGCACAGCATAGCTGCTAGCACATATCAATCTGGATTTCAGTGAACTTTACGCAAGGTTACATTTAATTTTGATTCGTTCATTTATGCTTGCTATACAAGTAGCTTTGAAGTTTAGCGTAGATGGTTTCATTTGGAGATTAGCAGCTTTCCGTCCTCTTGACTCAGACAGTTTTTGAACTTTTTCGATTCAAATCAAAGAGCAAAATAAAGAAATTTTATTGTCAAATTTTCTTTTTCGATCAAAGGAAGTGAGCTAAAACCTGTCTCGTCGTTATTCTTCAATTTCAAACAAACGTAAAATGTTGAATGCCGCTCTCTTGAAGGGCAATAGTTTGCTATTTTAATCCTTACCACCTTAGCTCTGCTAATTCTTCGTTTGGACGACAAAATAGATGACAAAATTCTGTGTTAAATAAATTTCGGGGCAAAAGAACTGCGGGATGAAATGACTGATGGTTGAATATACAATGTGTTAAAATATTGGTGGTTAAATTAATCGGGGTGAAAAGAAGTAAAAGCTTCATTTAAAGGTCAGCTTCACTGAGCCTTGAAGTAAAAATATTTTGAATCAATTGGAACCTAAATCTATTGAAGCTGTTTTACATTGAGGAATTAGGAATTCGATTTATTTGTAAGGCATTTGTTTTCGAAAAACTTACGGCACAGAAAACCTGTTTACTTTGAAATGTTTATCCGCGCTACAGATGATTATACGTCAGTCTTAAAATTTTTTCGAGAACTAGGGAACATAAACCGGACGAAGTGCTCTCGAACGAGCGTCGGGGATATGTATTTTAGAGGTGGTAGAGGCCACAGAAAATTATATGGGTTCAAATACTTCCGACAAGGCTGGGGTTCGAACCCCCGAACAAGAATCAGTGACATTAACAACTAAGCTACACGAACCATGTTCAGTAATAGCTCAAAATAGCTTTATATTAAGCAACTTAATGCGAGCAATTCGAATCCTTGAAAAAATTCAGAAAGTCGAGTTAAAAGGTCACTCGAGAAGGGAAACCAAAAAATGTGCATCGAAAAGACACACGTTTAGAATAATTGCTTATTCGAGAGCAATTAAGCAGCATCATGAGTTGAGTATTAAGAAGTTTCAGTCAACTTTTAGGATAGTTTATGCTTCAAAAACTTTCCGCAGATTTTTCATATAGATAGATAGAAGTAATGATTGTACAGCTCTAATAGCAATTGAGCAAGGATACAACTTGATTCTATCTAACATTAACATAGGGAAAACGCTGCAAAACTTCAATATTATAACTTTAAAATCAAAAGTCCCTGCAGAACTCCTCTATGCGAGGCTGCTATTCCTCTTTCGAACAAAAGGCCAGAAGAATTTTTCTAGATTTATTTCAGCTACTGAGACTGTTTTAAACTTATTTTTCAAGAAGCTCTCCCAAAAATCAAATAAAATAAAAAATAACTTTCTTGAAGTTAAGACTGGAAAGTTATGGTCTTTCTTTCGGTAAACGTTAGCACGCAATCTTTAGTACTTTTGAGAGCTGATTAACATACGTATATAGAGAGTATTGCTGACATCTGTTAGTGCTGGAGTCTAGCTGAAGGCCTCTGTTGTCTTTTTGCAGGCTAATTGACGCATGGTACTTAGTTCTTTTCTGGTTTATGCTAAGTTAAACTAACTTATTTAATTGAGCTAATATTGAGCTAAGCATATTTACAGCACATTTGTTGCTCGATTGCAATGCCCATGCAATTTTATGTCTCCAAAAGTGCAATTAGTGGGAGGAGGAGGCCCGGAATGGACCATCAAATCAGGAAAAAACTTCCTCAGCAGTTTCGATGGAACGTATACTCAACGTTTAATTAGAGAGTAGTAGAGCTTTAAGATAACTGAACAGACCTACTGCCCTCGGGCTTTACCAGTTTATCACTTTTCTAGAGTAGAAAAGTTAAATGGTCACATGAAACCAAGAAAGACCCACATAGCCCGAAGAATAGCAGTTTTATTCCAGAGCATAACTTTTAACTCTCCATAAAATATTGAAAACTAAAAAGTTTTTGAGAACGATTAACGAGCACTATGCATTGCACTAAGTGCACCCTGAAACTTAATCCCATTTTCCACCGGAAATAACATATGAACAGTTAAAGCAAAAAACAAGACTTCTTAACAATGAATTACAAATCATGTTAAGATATGAGGTATTTAATTTATAATAGAAAGAGGCCATAACAGCAATACCAAATCAACGTAGTGCAATAAGCAGTTCCTGAGATAACAATAAGACATTCAACAGGCCAGCTAGCACATAGCACACTAGGCATTATGTCATTATCCTATTTCCCTCTTTGTATTTGATTAGCTCTGGCATCACCAGTTCGGTTTCGGACAAATCCTGCATCTCTTTCCTTTGTTCAGACTGTGCGCTTGGTTCACCATATGTCAATGAATTATGCACTGTATTGACGCTTTGAGGCTCTGCAAAGAGCATCTTTTGGAACTGATTTTGCTGTGAAAGTTGTTGCAAACTTTGGTCTTCACTATCCTGTAATTGCTCTTGCGAAGATAGGTGTCTTGGGTGCTCATCCCTTTCACAATCTGAAGACATGCAGCGTTCGTCCATTAAACTTTCAGTTCTATCACGACTCATCTTCACTATCTTGACAACAGGCGACGCGTCCCAGTTTATTTGGTTTCCATCGTTAGCTTGTACCATTGGAAGTGACCGGGGCTCGAACCCTAAATCGACCTCTTCAAATAGGGACCTTTTACTTTGCTTGAGTCGATCGCTCGGTTCCAACATAGGACAGTTTTCCTTTTGGTGTCGCCATAAACTGCGCCGGTATTTAAACGTTTTCCGACATCCATTGCACTGGAATTCATTATCATCACTTATGCCTCCGTTTAGTGATGACGTAATAACTTCTTTCAAATTATCTGCTGTGAACGATGTTTGATCTAGTAGCCCTTCTTCAGACCTTGCAAAGCAAAGTGCTAAATGGTTGACTACGTTATGCGCGTGTAAAAACTCTTTATTGCAATTGACACACGAATAGTCTCTTTGACAATGGTGCACAGTTTTCAAATGCTTTTTCAAATTTTCTTTCTTGGAAAACGTTTTGTTACAGATTGCACAAGTAAGTTTTTCTTTTTCTTCACAGTATTCTTTATGATAATTCAAATCAGTTCTAGAGTTAAACTTAGTTCTACAAGCTTCACACCTTATTGAGAAGGGTTTGTGAATTTGTGCCCTGTGTTTCCTCAATTCAGACCAGGTATTATAGGTGAGCTTGCAGGTTTCGCATCTATAACCATTGTGCACTTTCTCGTGTCTTTTTAGGTGTGCGTTAGTTTGAAATTTTCTCTTGCATGTCTGACATTCGTATGGCTTAATTGCTTCGGTGTCTCCGTGTACATCGATTAAATGCTGTCTCAGTTGGCTCTTCTTTTTAAACTGGCAATCACATCCCTCTGTTGTACATAGGAGACTCTTCGAAGTTGGACTTGTAAGTTCATCTGTTTCAACACTAGATGCCATACTTTAATCTGAAATTGTAAGTAATATATGATACCATTAAGTGGTTTAATTTATTCAACTCGGTTTTTCTGCTAGGGGAGCCTTTTGCTGAAAAGATTGATTTTGAGAAGATCAGGATATTAGGAATAAGACTTTAAGAAATGAAACATTTAGAAATACAGATAGAAAAGATACGGACCACCACATTAAATGTAATATCACTTTTTAAAGCATCAAAATTTAAAGCCGACGAACATACAAACACATTAACTCCATTTTAAACTTCAGTGAGCTTACTTTTTTCCCAGCTCGCTTTCTTTGCCAGGAAATGCTTAAAAACAACCAAATTGCTCCAGAGGAACTGCTCTTGAAAGACACGAGGAGGCTCAGTTCCTAAAATGCTGCTTCAGCCCAGTAGGTTGGTAGCTTATAGCCTCTTAAGCAGCCGCAAATAAATTCACAAAGTAGATTCTAATGATGTTATGCGAGCTCAATTAAGACTACAACAATATTTCGTGTTCAGACAAAACACTTCCAGGCAAAATAGTGAAAAATTGGAAAATAGTCCAAGATAAATCCGTCCCAAAGACAGTAATTAAGCGTATTAATTAACAACGGCTAATCTCACAATTAAGCAAAACTCAGTCATATTATCGAACTAAGAAAATGTAAGCAAAGCTAGTTAAACTCAAGAGGTTTTGTTTTAATTGGCAAGCATAGCAAAGAGTGCCCCATGATATTTGGTGTCATAACTTTGACGCAAATTGTTGACATGGAATTCATTCAGAAAAACAGAATTGCTTGTCTTTGGAGGCTATGGCTATATTAGGCACCGACAACGCCAAAAGACGAATCTTCTTGGCGCTGCTGTATTACAAAAGCCATGGCAGAGGCAGGCTACGTAATGAACAGACTAAAGTTATCAGAGTTCATGACCATTTACCAAATCGCCACTTGCAACTGAACGCTGAAGCCAGTCACTGCGAGCGCATAAAGAAGGGCTAAAGAAGGGCTATCTAAAAAAACTGATTGAGAAATTCGCGGACGTTGGTAAGCTGCAGTTATTATATTAAACTTTAAGACATGTTCAGTTTGTTATTGTGATCCATTCTTTTCAGTAATTGGCGTCCGAACAAAAAAGATCCAGACCAAATAGTCATTAATTGTAAAATAGTCTCAGACATGAGTCCTAAAAACAGAAAAAAGAGCCCCAGACAGAACAGTCCAAGACATTTAAAGATAATGACTCAACGCATTAATAAACTCAAGTTACTCTCACATTTAGGCTAAACCAAGTCAACTTATCCAGGTATAAAAGATGGACGCAAATGAAAGGTTCTGTTTTAATTGACGAGCCTACAAAAGAGTGCGTCACGATGTTTGGCGTCATATTTTGACGCAAATTGTTAAGGTTGATTTCATTCGGAAAAACAAAACAGAATTGAAACTCTTTGGAGGCTATGGCTATATTAGGCACCAAAAACTTACTAATGGCGCATCTTCTTGGCGATGCTGTATTACAAAATGCTACGGCAGAGTCAGGCTACGTAATGAACAAACCAAAGCTATCAGTGTTTATAACCATTTACCAAACACCGCAGATACTGAAGAGAGTTCCGCTAGGCGTTGACAGACGGAGTGGCAATGGTTGACAAGACTCCACGCCAAGCATCTGTTGCCCAAAAAGACATAAGTAGAGAAACTTCGCCCAATATTCTAACCTACAACTCAAACCAAAGGACAGTTAACAGAACGCGGCAACAAAATAGTCAACTCTTTGGTTGACAGCGTCAAGTTGCCTCCCGTGTAGTCTGGCCTTTCTGACAAAAGGAAGAAAACTATTAAAAAAATTTATTTCGAGTCCAGAAACATCAAAAAAAAGAGTAGTATTCGATTTCTAAGCTGTAGTCTGGAAAGCATCTCTTGAGAGTTCCGAGAACGTACAATAAGGACGCTTTCCACGATTTTCTTATCACTAATTACCTTGGTCGAAAAAACGCCTCTGTTCAAAGGCAGAAGCCACGATTTGTAATTTACCGCTGGAGCCAGCCGCTGCGAGCGCGAAAACAAGGGCTATCTTATAAAAAAAACTGGACTGGAAGAGTTATTTTTGTAAAACCCGTTAACCTAGAACATCCATGGTTACCAAAACTGATTGAGGAAGTCTTACTAGCCCTCACTTTTTGGTTGTTGCAAAAAATTTTCTGCCAATTCCAGCTCGAGCCAGCGACCTCCAAACGTGCCTCAAGAGCAATAACCACTGCACTACGGTAACTTTGATTTCCCGACTTCACCAGAGCATTCTTTTAAGATTGAAGCTGCACTTTCTTGTTGATCTATCTGAAGAGAGCTTTGGTCGGGACTGTTTTGTCTGTTCTCTGTCTCTTTTTTGGACTATTTCGTCAGACTATTTTACATTTTTTATGGGCCGTTTATTTATGAACTTCTGCCAATCGAATGCAACAACTCAAAAATGTGGATGACAAGGAACTCAAGAATCAAAGGACGAAAAATCATGTACAAAATGTTGCATAAAAACTGAGTCGACAAAAACATTTTAGACTGTTTTCGCATAAAAAAGTTTCTGTAATCAATAGAGCGAAGCTATGAAAACGTGCTTTCCGTAACATAATGTCTCCTTATTTTCAATTTAAAGCAATTTTCTTGAAATCAACTTAAATTGAAGGATCGAGAAAACAGTCTTTGGAGAAGCAATTTACGTGGAATATAAAATAACCAATCAAATGATCTGAAAAAGCAAATTAGTTGCCGAATAGTAGAACCCAATGTACATTTTCCAAAGTCAATGGCCCGCAAAAATTGAGAGGACTCACTGAAAACAAACCCCGATAAACATGGTTGCTGGAGAGATAGATCAAGCATTTGTGAGAATAAATAAATAATAGATCTTAACGAAATTTATAATCCAGTTATTCAAAATGATTGCAGAAAAATTCTTAAATGAAGCAGATATTTGGGAGATAGGTTTAAGTTTGAGAAAGCACATATTCACGATCAAATAAAAACTTACTTCATTTCTTTAACGGGGCTGCTTGTACAGTTAAACATTTTGTTCAAATTTTCTACATAAAAATTGGAAAAATGTTACAACATTTTTATGTTCTGATGCTTTCCTGCAAGAATCTAAATGCAAAACCCTTTAAGCTGCACCGAACTAGAGAAGAAATATTAAATGGACAAGTTCAAACTTCATTAGTAAACGCAAATTAGCCATCCCTCTCCTCTTTGATGTAAGAACAACAATCCGATCTCCAAATGAGTGTCCTTTGAATATTAGCAAACAATTCTGATAAGATCAGAAAAAAACGATAAGTAAAATGAACTCAATGCATAATCTAGATTACATGTGATATAAAATTATTCATTTTCTCCTTGGTCGTCTTAGGGAAATTTTTGGCAATCCGAAAACTCAATCAGCTTTAGAAGTTGTGCTGGCGAAGCTTGACAGAGAATGGTCATCAGCGTTTATTTCATCTCCATTGGGCTCGTGGACATTCAGACGTTGTCGCAACTCCTGGTTCCTTTCCGGGTTCAGCCCTCGCAAATCATTATATGACAAGTTTGGTTCCAAAGCACCTCTGGTCTCAATGGCCACATTGTCATCAATGCCTGTTACATCGTGTTCTGTTATTGAAAGATCGTTGATAGTTTCATTGTTATTTGCTCTGCTTCTTTGCGTACGCGTTGACAAAAAGCCTGAAATCAATCAAGTTAAACCACGTATTTTCCCGGTAGTATTTTTCAAGGGTAAACGTCACAATTACATTCCCTTTCTATAAAATTTAAATGAACTTTGAACTTCCAGATTCATGTTATTTCTGTTACTCAATATTTTGATCGAATGCTAATCCTGATCGAATACTATACACCGAATTAAGTCAGGCAACTTGATTGGAACCAACCAGGTTAGATTCCATCATAACCACCGGAAAACAGTTTATTATCGACAACTCGTTCAACTTAAATCAGGTAACGAGTATTTTCAGCGCTCTTTTCATTTGAGGCTTGAAAAATGAACTTCAGCTTTTAATCAAATTAAAATCAAGCTGTCATATGAAAAAGATCCAGTTGTTGTTTCCCCACCTCAATTACAAAATGTCCTTCTATAGGGCAATTCAATGTGATAATACAGCATATGCGCCTGAGGGTTGCACATACTACGCTAAGGACACAAAGGTAAGAGATCAGAAGTTTAGTACCGAGAAAGACCACGCTTTCAGAGCAATAACTTACGTTGGTACGACTGGAAGTCCATATATTGGGGCATCATATGTCTCCATTTGAAGTATGCCATAGCGAATACTGGAAAAATGACTGAAAAAAGAGCTCCGATAGACAGAATAGCAACAGTCACAGGGTAGAAGTAAAGCAAGTAGCGAATGCCTTTGAATTTGGCCATTCCCACAAAATTAGCTGACGTCACCACTGCGTCATGAGACTCGAGCCTTACAAAAGCAGAATCTAAGTTGTTGCTGGGTGGTGTGATTAGTCCAAGGTCAACAATGACTAACTGGGACTGTTTTCGATATCCAGCCAGGAATAATGGGAACAGCACTACTGTCTCCAGAGTCGAGAACAGGTCTGACTTGTGTTGCATCGCTGCTGTTCTTCTAATTGTAAAGATATCTCGCAGCTTTTCCTGAAGAAGGTTTCACCATTTTAAACATACACTGCAGATAGCCGGAAAATAGCCACCGTTGATTCCCATAACAACGATTGGGAAGGAAAGAACAGAAAAAAAAAGATCGAAAGAACTGGATATTGATTTTTGACAAAACATTTTTAACATGCAAACTATTTTGATGTCAGTTTGTAGTTGAACACACTCCTGTTTCTTCGTGAGAGGATACAGGGGCTAGTATCAATACCACTAAGCATCAGAGATGGTAACTCAGACATATAATAACAAAGTTCACGCAACGGGCATCTAAAATTTGGCTTTATCCCTTTTGTATATCTGAATTCGTTTTTTATACGGACTCTGTTCATTTTAAAATGCTTTAGGGAGCAACCGCTGTTTAAATGCACATTGAGCAGAATGAGAGAAGAGTTAAACTAGCCTAGAGAAGTCGAAAATAATTCACGTTGTCGAAAAAGCGGCAAAAAGAGGTAAAGCGAAACAAAATTTTCTTCGACAAAACATAGCAGGACAAGTCCTGACATACAATTCCAAAACTTTTCAATGACTAAATAAAAAACTAGACCTAGAATGGACAATGGTTGGATTAGGAAAACCATTTAGAAAATCAGATAAAAAACAGTAAAAATCAATGTCAAAATGCCGCATAAGAACAAAAAACCACTAGCGAGAAATCAAATTTTTGTTCAAACATCTTTTCTCACTCTAGTTTAAAATAAGAGCGGAAAATTTCACTCTGCAAAAACACTCGCTTCTTCGTTCCCCAACCTGTTTCGCCGAGACAAACATCACTCCAATTCGATTTCAAAATAAAAAAATGTGTGAAGAGATCTCAAAAACATAGCCAGAATTCCAAAAACGACTCTGAGTGAAGACTGACACTCCTCATTGACCTGAAGCACCTCCTAGTTCATTACACTAGACATTTTGAAAATAACAGGAAAAGGAAAAGTTACATGAAAAAACAAATTGACAAAAAAGCATCTGATAAAATTTGAATCAAGTTGCCACTCCGAAAGTACAGGTAAGACTTGGTAAAACAGAAATATTTAATATAATATTAACTCAAAGACAATCTAACAGGATCATAAAAAAAACTCGGCAAAGGGGAAAATGATGTCAAAGGAAAAATGAAAACAAAAATATTCTCTCGAAAAATTTGAACTAAACTCTCTAAAACGGTAAAATGCAACCTCCCAAACTTTAAATTAAAGTGTAAAAGAATTGATCAAGAAAAACGACGGCAAAAAAAAACACAATTGGAAGAAAAAGGAAAAAAAAACTTTGCTCAAATTTACTCGACTTCCTTGATCAAAACCAACTCAAAGTTAACAGTAATAAAATTGGGAGACAACTAAAAGTGCTACAAGACCTGATTTTAACCACAGAACACCCCAAACGCTATTAAAATTTGAAGAATAGAAAAATTGCTGAAAAATTTAAGAAACATAGACGGTAGATTGCCGGAAAATAGCCGCGATAGACGCTTGTGGCTTTCCATGAGTTGAAACAACTAAAGAAATAAGATAAACAGATTGACCAGACTCTAATACTCAAGAATTAGGGCATATACGTTTGGCACTACTTGGATGCACTCTTTTGATTTTTAACTAGTAAAAGCTCATAAAAATTAAAGTTCATTAAGTGACTTCAGAAGTCATTTTTTGAGTGAGGTAAGTCACGCAATTGACCTAAAGCAGAAATGACGTCACGAACACAAATTTTTACTGCAAAGCAGTAGAAGTCACTGAGGTCATTGAAAAAGTCAATTCCAAGAAGTCAGGGTGAGACAAAACAAAAATCTGTTAGACGAAGTAAAAATAAATTAGGACCGTAATAATAGCCGCCTGGAATTGGTGACGCGGCTATTAACAAGGCAAAAACGTAAAAAAAATTGCTTCAGATGGCAAAAAGATTCCAAAAGCACTATTACCAGTTTATATAACTGAGCGAAACACGTTGACTGAAAAACTTGGAGTTAAAACTATAAAAACCACTTTTAAAAAGACGTGATTAAAATTTCCGCTCGCTGTGAATTTTTTGTCACACCTACTTTTCGCTCGCTCGCTCTCTCTCAAATAATCGACATGAACAAAAACCATTCTTCTCTCAGCTCTTCAGTGATTTGAATTAAACACTTGGTTTTCACGCATTTCACTCTCTGTTTCAAAGACACAACAACAAAATTACCGATCAAAAAAGGCGCTCCACCAATACTCCTCTTCGAGTCTTAAACAAGACTGCACCCCAATACAACTCCAATTCTTTGAATTGTAAAAAAATAGGAGCGCTATAATTGTCGTGTAATACGCTTTGCGTCTTGTATTTAAGTTGACAGATGAAAATCCTGGATTTTAAAACTCAGCTAAGATAAAAGCTGGCGTGGCAATATTACCTTTATGGTGATGGTGGCCATGAAGACACCAATGTTTCTGTTCTGGTCGCTCTCGGGCATTTCCAGCTCCAGGAGCAGGTGGTATTGCTGACCTTGCACCATAAATGCTTCCAGGGTCTCATTATGCAACAAACTGAAATCAATTTTATTTTGTCGTTCAGTCCATTATTGCAATAGTTTTCGCTCATTATTGCATAGACAATGATAAGAAGCAGATCGGCTTGAACTTTAAAATATGGTTATGCCAATTAAGATTTTAGTTTGAATGAAGAACTGTGGTTCCCGAAGTTCTCGACCACCTCATTCACAATTGAAGTTTATAGTCCGTCCAGTCAATTTTATTTAAAACTCAAATTTGGATATACTCCCTCGAAGTATTGATTGCAGATAGGCCAACATTGCGATGGTTACTAGTTTCGTAAACGCACTACACAATGTCTCTTTTGGCAGTCATGGGATAGGAAAATTTTCCAACCTAAAGGAACTCGTGGGGAATCTGCAGAATCTGTCTCCCTTTCCTGCTCCCCTTTCCCCTTTGCTCCATGTTCCAGACACTGTCTCTTTCTCAGAGTGACAGTGGAAGTAGTTAAAGTGTGGCTCCACTTGAAAGGAGACTTTTGGGAGGAAGTTAAAGTAGAAGGAGCCATAGATGAAGGCAGAGATCCACAACGTCACCCACGCAAGGACATACAACACTGGTTTTAATAACAAACACACGCAAATATCAGCTATAATTATAAACTTCTCAAGTAAAATATCATTAAAAGAGTCTTATCTGAGTCATGTAGGATCACGACACACGATGCGTTGTTAATATATGCAAGTCAAATAATGATGTAGCTGTGCTATGAACATTTTTGCAACCTTAACTTCGAAAACAAATTTAAAAAAAATTATACGTATACTAAGTTTCTATGTTAGCCTGATAACTAAACGGTCAGCTCACCTTGTGCTAAGGAATTAATTCAAATCGATCGTCCTTGGAAAAATTCAACTCCTTCTACATTAGATTAGCACTATAACCCGTTTTGAATTGGAAGAGAAACCTTTACCTGCAATAGCGCGCAATGATTCAGACACAAACAATGCAAAATGATCCGCATTTTGTCTTGTTTGGGAAGCAATCATTGCCGGATTGATCCGCGGGAAAACTCGACCCCTTTGTGGCGGGCTCGTCTGTTCCACGACCACCTCCTCTCCGCCTTCCATTTCTTCTGTCATTCTGCTAGGACGTAAGTAATGAATCGGGCGTGGACGTCTCAATAACTCAAGCGATCAAACCTGATGAAATGCACAATTCTTTACTGTAAACTTTACATTCTCTTATATGAAGAGCAATTATGTAGAGCTACGATTGAGATTGACAAATAATTTACAATAGCATAATCTATGTTTGAACAAACGTATCATGATAAATGGGCAAATACGCAACTGTCTGACACGAGTGTATATTCGAACCAAAACTGCCAAACTGGTCCAAATTTTTGATAATCATTGACTCATGAAAGTTACCTCTCGGAAGTGCAATCTCGTATAAGCACAAGAACTCAGACAAATTATGCCGAGTACCAATTTTACTCAACATTGTTAGCAATATTTTAAATTAATGTAGCGTTGAACTGGCAAGAGCTATTGCTTCCGGTCAAAAGGTTTGTGTGAAACTGAGAACTGTGTGGGTTGCGATGCGAGCGGACATGGTTCTATTCAAAGTACCTTCGCAACGAAGTATTGACCCCTACATATATAGCTAGCTAAGCGAAGCCACGACAGGATGCTTCTGAACTGTACTCAATTTCGGTTCTTTTGAAAGCCGTATGTTGAAAGCAGACAAAAAATTGCGCTTGTATTACAGAAATTTTTCATCTATCTGATTTGAACAATAGTAAATTTCCTTCAAAAAGGGGTTTCTATTTCATTTATTTGATTAAAATTTCCAAACAATTTTGCAACCAACTGAACTGTACAAATGAATCGAGGCATACAAACTTCTCTGAACAGTACTACTATCTAAGTTAAGTGGAAACATTTACATTTCTAAAATTCATATAGTAAACTTTGTACAGGTAAATATTATTATCAACGAGCTGATCGACCTAAGACGTAAGTATCTTTGCAAGGAGTAACCGTTACTCAACCATTTACGGGGGAGTTAACTAGAATTAAATTCATATTTCATAAGTTGATCATCTAAGTATCTTTACTCGTATCTCGACTGCTCGTTGTCAGTGACAATCGAGATAGGCAACGGCGATGGCGTTCTTTGGTCCATTTCGGAAGCATTTCTTAACTGCGAATCTTCATCGTCATTTAAAATGTCCTCTATATTCATGTTTTGGGCAGCAGGTTTGTGTCTCTTGTCGTCATATTCACCAGCGTAATTAATGTTATTTTCAGAGTTACCATTCGTGATATTTCGGATTTCGCGCATTAGTTGCTCTGAGGACTTTGGGTGATACTTGGCCAGATTTGCATCAGAGGTCTTCGGTCGCTCTCGTTTTTCATGTACAATGTTTTCCTCATCAAAATTTTGAATTTCTTCGTATTTATTCCGCGGAGCGTCACCTTGTCCGCCATATTTTCCTGTCTTCTCTTTAAAGGTATTGCTGTGAACAGAATCATCGCCATTTCCCGATTCAAATGCGTCCATTTTACGCATAGTCGGAGCTTTTCGCACCGATTGCTTATTTTGTGAGATATTTTCTAAGTCATTTGAATCCAACCCAGCAAGGTCAGCCAGATCACCAAACCCTGCCTGTCGTAACAGATCTAAAAATTTTGAAAACTTCTTGAAAGTCTCCTCCACAGAATCCAAAATGACGCTCTGCTCTTGGCTTAAGTTTCCAGCTGTTGCGACGCCACTTTTGGCTGTGAGAACTTCTCGCCTCAGTCTGCTATTCTCAATCTCAAGATCGATTAATCTTTGATCACATCTCCTCCTCGCATCCGTTTCGCGATCCAACTTCATTTTCATCTTGTCTAGTTCAACCATCACCTGACGCATATCTGAGCTGGTATCCTTACTTGAACCGATGTCAGCTCGAGCTGTGCTTGGTCGCTTATTGAGTACTTCATGTTTTTGATGGCTGACTCCAATTCTAGGCGCCCCTGATGCAAACCCTCTCGAATACCCGTCATTTATCACTTCATCCTCGTCATCATAACTCAGTTCAACGGAGCCATCGACGTAGAGCGTCCCAGCATCTCGTGAGTTTTTATGACGTTTCGAGTATTCGTTCTCACTTCCGGCAAATTTTTTCTCAACGCCATTCAAATTTTGCTCAGACGTTAAGGGTCGATGCCGGTTGACACGCATTGCTGTTCGCCAAGGATACCCAGATGTCATAGGAATTTTCACCCGTTTCTGGGATTCATCCCGTGCAGTTTTGGAATCCGATTTTGCTTTCTTCGCTTTTCTGTTCCCTCTAGCACTACGAGGAGTCGGCGTTGCAGAATTAAATGTTTTCAACCTCAGCTTCAAAATATCCGGATTTTCACTTGATTTCATCTTCAACCAAGGGTATTCTGAATCTCGACCTTGGCAGTTAATCAAACACTGTTCGGTCACCGAACGAATCAACTCTTTTTCAATAAAAGGATTCTTTCTAACGTCACAAACAACCATAGTTACACTGAACTTCAAAACTTCTAATAGTGCCTTTGCTCCATCATTAGTCAAGCCACATTTCTGTAAATCGAGTGCCTTCAGCCACAGATCATCTCGAAGGGCATCTGCGAAACATCCAGCTCCGTCGTCTCCAATCATGGTATTGCCGTTTAAAACGATGCGCCGGAGACCAATAAGCATGTCGAGATTCGGTCGACGATACCTCAGACTATCCTGCCATGCCTCTGCGTGTCTGAGCGATGACTGGTAAACTACCAATTTGGCAAGAGCAGCGGCTCCGATTGATGATATGTCGCAACATGTTAAGTCCAAGAAGGATACACTAAGCGCTTGTTTAAGCCCAAGGCACAAAACTTCAACAGCTTCATTTCCAATGTCACAAAATTCTAATGAAAGCTTAGTCAGCGTATCATTATGGTTTAAGCCATTAGATATCTCCTCTACGTCTCGAAAAGATAGCGGTAGACCTTGCAGTTCTAAGACTCTCAAATTACTTGTCGTTTTGAGGCACTCTTTAAGGCATCGACACATTTTGCTTACCAACTCCTTTTTACGAATAGGCGGCACCTTTCTGCTGGATTTAAGGATCGGGTACCTAGGCGTAGGCATATCTTCAGGTTCCGGATCATAATAGCTTCGAAATGCAATGAACTCCAAGCTTTTATTTATTTTGATGGAGTTCAGAATTGGCTCCCAGTCCTCATCTCGAACCCTGTCGGCATTGATATCAAGTGTATTTAGATTCAAATTAGCTTTTACAGCTTGCAGCGGACACGAGTCCTGTAGTACGCAAAGACTTTCATAGTATGATGCGAAGTCCCATGCTCCTCTCTGTCTAACTTGGACACTTTCGTATTGAGGGTTATCTTTGCTTAGTGTACCAGGGTTTTGATTACTCGTAGTTCCACTTGAAACAAGCGGCATTTAATGCACTCTGAAAGTAGATTGATGTTCCAAAAAAATTCAATCAAAATTGGGATCTTTTACGTCTGTGTCCCATTCTAAACCAGCTTTGTGGGTGCATATTTGCACCTAGCAAGCGCTTTATTATCATCATTTGTTATCAAGATCCCGATATTGTTCACGACATTACAATGCTCAATGCCTTTCATTATGACCCACTGAGAGAAACATCAGCTGAGAAACTAAAACAACAGACAGCATCAGAAAACAAAAAACTAATGACGAAAGACTCATATTAAAAAGACTCATATTAAAAGTTTCAAAGTTTTCTTAACATCTTAACAAAATTTAAGGTTGAAACCTGTAGGAATTGCAGAAACATTCGAAAATGTAAATAGATAATCGAGACAAGTTGCTATATATATGCATATTTGTAAATATTTACTTAACAAGTTTTAAACTCCTGACGATGCAAGTTATTGCGAAAACGTTCGAGTAATTTAACAATTGTATATCGACTTTTAACTCTTTTTAGCTATACAAACAGGTCGATAGTGAAACGATTACCCATCAGCAGGGTTATATTAACAAATTAGATAGTGAACCGGAGACTCCAAGACAATTATTTGAAAGATATGTAGAGGATAAAATTTGCACGGTAAATGGTGAACCGGACACCTTGCTCAGGAAAGTAAACACCCTTCATAGGAAATTCGAAATCACAATGGAAGAAGCTGACGAATATGGTAATTTAGCCTTTTTAGACATGAACATCAATGTAAATAGCTGTACCGAAATTAATTGCGAGTGGTACAAGAAACCAACCGATACGGGAGTTGTCTTGAAATTCCGTAGCTGTGCACCAATCCAACAAAAGACGAATACTTTATAGGGGACTGTTCACCGCGTTTTTAGAAGCACTAGCCCATGGCGAAATTTTGACAAAGCTCTGAAGGAAAATGAAAGTATTTGGCTAAAAAATAAATACCCTGAGGGCTGTACTTCCAAGATAATCAACGAGGCTTTACAAAAAATCGTAAGTAAACCTCAATCGAAAAATGGAAGCGAGAATGAACAAGTTAGGGAACAAAAAAGCCAGCAATGTATGTTAAACATTTTTTTCCTGCAGCTTCGAGGTAACATCAGCCTGCAATTGAAGCGAAAATTGGAAAAAAAACGTGCGAATTGACCACAATTTCCACAACGCGAAAACATCGTACTTGCCTACCATCCCTGAACTGTAGTTTTGATAGCATTCTGAAGTCTCATGTGGTCTACCAACTCATTGGTTGAGGGCGCAATTCCACCTATGTCTGCCAAACGTGTCGACATTTGGCCACTAGAATCTGTGTGCATCAAAAAACCGATATACCGGTGGGATAACTTATAATTAAGAGCCTTTAATTATAAGATAATTGATCAGTGCCAGGATAGCGAAAAATTTATGATCAAAGAAGCTCTACATTTTATTAGACGCAAGCCACAACTGAATATTATTATTGGAGCAAGTTCGTTACACCACGCTCTACAAGCAAGAGACCCTCAACTACAACAAAAAGCAGAGACACTATCAGCAAACGTCTAGAGTGACACTGATATATGTCTACATCCACTTACAAGAAACCCTAGGAAATCGATACAGAACATCATCAAAGATTTCGATTACGGACAAGAATTCATTGTGTGGCACGACTTTATAAACAACACTAAAACAGATCATCCTTTTGACCCCCGAACTCCCCCGTCATCTGCTCAACTGCTGAAGGAAATTCGGGCATTGAAACAAATAGCAAGTATTGTGTATTGCGAGCGACAGGGTGCACCCGGTATACAGTCAGAGCTGAAAACTCTGACAATAGCGGTTGTCAACGTAGTCAAGGATCTCATATCTAACAGTCAATGAAAAGACAGCTCACAGACCAACGAATACAACGAGCTTCACCAACAATATTCCTTACAAATTCATAGACTCGAAATTGTTATCAATAACGGTATCGACCTCAATAGACACTTAAAGAAACGACAGAAGCCGAACAAGCAACAACAAAACGCGAAACGACAGAAATTGGAAGAAACTCAGGACATTGAATAATTTATAGTAAGATTTTGTGAAAAGACTGGATTTAATTGTGCAGGCTTTGAACAAATCTTTGTATCGACTCTTCTTCTGTTGTTAAGAGACTGGATTTAGTTGTCCAGACTCCTAGCATTATCTATCTTTCTGTTCCTTGAGTCTCTCTTTATTTATCCCCCTTAACAGTGACAAAAAGTTGCAATACGTGTAAAAAAGTGATAAATCAAAAATCGCCAAGATACATATGCCTCGCCCATAATGTTCAGATGCACTTACAGCCAAGTTGTACTGGACTTACGCAAGTTGCAGTTAATGGTCTCAAAGAAGTGGGTCAACTGGCAATGCTTCTCTGTGTAAAATGTCTGAATAATTATGAAAGAGACAACTTCATAAAATGTCAAACGATTGACAAGATGAATGAAAAGATTGAAACAGAAACGAAATAGATCAACAAAAAATTGCAGACAATGGAAGAGAGAATAACAGCAGTCGTTGATACAAGAGCGGATAATGCCATTAAAACTACATACGAAAAAGTAGATAAGAGCTATAAGGAGGCTGTTGCCGTCCAGCCAAGAAATGCAGGTTCTACATCCAAAGCACACTCCAAAGAGCCGCCTGTCTTGGATAAAAATATCAGAAAAAGCATTCGAATATAAGGGGTTCCAGAAGACCCCGACAAATTCAAAGCCCAGAATTTTGTCCCCACTACGAATGAAGTGAACGATATGATAAACCGAATAGGAGTCACAAACGAAATAACGGAGCTGAAACAACTGGGTAAATTCAGCAAAACCAGGAAAAAAACCACGGACACTACTTTTGACGCTTCCAATCGAACATGATGTCAGATTAGTTTTAACGAAATCCCACGAAAAAAAGAACAGTCCTAACTGAGAAAGGTGTGTTCATTTTACCAGCCTTGTCAAAAGAAGACGCAATTAAAGAAAATTTGAGTCTCAAAAAACGAAAAGAACTACTTCAGGAAAATGTTCCCCGCGATAAACTGAAAATTGGAAACCTTGAGTTGTTCAATGATGGCAAGAAAGTAGATTTTGGAGATAACCATGAAGGATGTTGACTAGGTTTCATCAATATTCTTCTAATCAAGACAAAAACCTATGAAGCCTGGAAAGAAGATAGAAATTTGCTAATGCAGTAATGCTCGATGACTATAACATTATTTGTGCTTGCGAAACATGGTTAAATGACAACATTTCATCATCTGAACTACTCTTAGACAACTACACCATATATAGATCAAACAGAAAACAAGATGCGGAAAACAACACTCACGGAGGGGCAATGATTGCCATCAAAAACAGCCTAGCATCTGAACAACTTATTACTGACCAACCCGAGTGTTCACTCACTTGCAGGCTAGAAATTAACAAACTCAGCTTTTTTTTCTGTGTTCTACAATCCCCCGAAAGGAAGTGGGTACAGATATACACAGGAGAACTTTGGAACACTTTTGTCAGTCCTACCAAAAAACAGCACAGCAATAATTTGTGGAGATCTTAACTTTTCGAACACAAACTGGCACAACTTCTCAAGTGAGGACACTGACGAACAGGAGGTACTAGAACTCTTTGAAATCAAATTTTTTCTTCAAAGTGTTGGTTTTAATACCCGCGAAAACAACATACTGGACGTTGCCTTCTATCGAAATTGTTAGATGCACTCCGCTCTTGACGAATAATTCACAAAAACATTTAACTGCTAAGATCACAAGGCAATCAGTCTCCTAATTGAGTGCCCTCATACAGAAATGAAACCAACTTTGTAGTAATTTTTGAAGTTTTGGAAGGAGCGATTACTTGGAATTAAGCGAAATTATCAAAATTGCTTACTTCAAACCAGTGTGTTATACAAACATAAACAACATATGCAAAGAGATTTACGACTTTTTCAACAAAGTAGCACAAGCAACGATTCCCAAAAAGACCAGGCATAGGCAATCTCTATCACATTGGATTACACCAAGTACTTCCAATTTGATGAAAATGTTGAACACTCAGCGTAAACTAGTAGCGAATAAACCAACGTCATATCGCAAAAACATCGTAAGGAAATTTCAAAACGTTGTGACAGAGGCCGCAGAAATAGATCAGTGTAATTATCAAGAGAAAATAATAAGTACCAGAGACACCAATATGAGCTTCAAACATCTCAAAAGTCTTAATAAGTCACCAAACCTCGCAAAAGTTCTAATCAACGGTGGAAGATCAGCACGCAACATTGAAGACAAAGTAAACCTACTAAACAACTTCTTTCATTCTGTCTACACTCCTAAACTTTCCTTTAGCTGAGAAGTCATGAATTCCATGAACCTAATTTTAAAAAACTTCTGTATATCAAAGCAAAAAATTAATTGAATACAATCGGAGCTCGACATCACTAAGACCAGAGGCACAAACGGGTACCCCTCTATCTTCTACCAAAAAACAGCGAAACCAATGACTTATGTCTTATACCTAGTGTTTAAGAACAAAAAGCGATTGAAAAAAATTCATCTGGCATGGCAAGTTGGTTGTTTTGGTCCTCTGTGGTGTACATCTGCAATGATGTTCGGGTCGGCTAATTATCTCTTGAAATGCAAGTTCACGGGGACTGTGAATCATCTGAAGCTTCTCGTTGAAAGAAATGCCCGAATCAAAATGCCCTGTCAGGAAGTTCCATGAGCAGACCGCATTCAAGATCTGTGTTTTAGTTCGAGAAGGACCAAAGTTTTCTACACGAGGCAACTTCAGACTTACAACACATTGGAGCATTTTTTATTCCAATCAGAAGTTTGAATATTTCAAACTCGATTCACGGCTGCACAACTTGGCCAAAAACATCTTTTTATCGTTTGTTTCTGGCGGCCGCAAAGGATTCGGTCAAATTCTTTCTTTTTCACGCATAATGAGGAAGATTTTGTTTCACTTCAGATATTCAACATTGTATCGGAATTCCGACCAGCTGAATCCTGTGCTGAAATATGCAGTTATTACGAAATCGTTGAAACCAATGACGTCCAGACAAGATTATATTTTTGAGAAACTTCAACTCATAAAACTTGATGAGAAACCATTTCTCGTGCCGCCTCTTAAATTCTTTGAGGACTATTAGGTACAAACAGTTTCATGTTCAAGCAACAATTGCGTTTTTGAGTTGTTTGTTCCGTAAGATGTTCCTATTGATGCTCGTTCATTGAAATTTTAAAAAGATTGAGTGAGAAATTTGAGTTTTTTTTACCCATGATATTTAAATTATAACTAATAATGTGTTTTTTTTTATTTACGCGTTGTTCGTTATTTTGTGCGGCTTTGTATTTGGATTTCTTAAATTTCTAGAAACCTTGTTTTCCATATAGGTGTAGAACAAGCGTTCGTTAGGCTGCAGTTTTTCATGAATTGAAAAACTTTTCCATAAGTGTTATATAACGTTTCTCAAAAATGTAAATCAAAATGTTTCTCAAAAGTAAGTCAAATGTTTCTCAAAAAGTAAATCGTTTTTTAAAAAAATAATAGGACCGTATAGGTCAAGAAGTTGTTCAGTTTTACCTATTTTGATTTGGTACTGCCTCTTATCCATAAGGATAGTAAAACAACCCGAGAATCATTTTTAGAGTTGCTTAAAAATTTTTTGCGATAAACAGGTGTTTATCGGAAACAAGATTTTTTTATTGGTTTTCATGTAAAAATTACTCTCATTTGTTGAATACCAAGTCTAGACTGCTCAAAACTGTAAAACAGGCGTTCATTAGGCTGAAGATTGCACGTGAATCAAAAAATTTTCCATAAGTGACATCGAACGTCGAGTTTTGCTATTTCGTCAAATGTTTCTCAAAAACTCAATCGTATTTGAAAAATTTGACCGGACCTAATGGGTCAAGGAGTTGTTCAATGTCTCCCATACTGCTTTTGGCAGTGCCCCTATCCAAAGGAATGGTAAAAAAACGCGAGAATTTTGTTCTGAGGGAATGCTTAAAAAATTGTTACATAAAACAGTTGTACATCGGAAACGCGAATTTTTTTATTGTTTTTTTGTAAAATTTATTTTCAGTTCTTCAATGCGCAGTCTACACTGCCTAAAGTTGATAAACAAGCGCGCGTATGCAAGCGCTGAAGTCTGTCATGAATCAAGAAAGTTTTCGATAACTGATTTATAAGGTCGAGTTTTGCGATTTCGTCAAATGTTTTTTCAAAAAGTCAATCCTGTTTCAAAAATATTATAGGACCTAATAGGTCAAGGAGTTGTTCAATGATACCCATTTTGTTTTGGTAGTGCCTCCTGTCCATTAGAATGGTAAAACAACCCGAGAATTTTCTTTTGAGTCGATGATTAAAAAATTGAAAAAATTGTTACATAAATCAAGTGTATCTCGGAATCGCGATTTTTTTCTTGTTTTTTATGTTAGAATTAATCTCAATTCTTTAATACTATTTCTAGATTGCTCAAAGTTGTAATACAGGCTGAAATTTTCCATGAATCGAGAGAATTTTCCATAAATTCTATATAACGGACAAGAATTTATTGTGTGGCACGACTTTATAAACAACACTAAAACAGATCATCCTTTTGACCCCCGAACTCCCCCGTCATCTGCTCATCTGCTGAAGGAAATTCGGGCATTGAAACAAATATTAGGTATTGTGTATTGCGAGCGAGAGGGTGCACCCGGCATACAGTCAGAGCTGAAAACTCTGAACATAGCGGTTGTCAACGTAGTCAAGGATCCCATATCTAACAGCAAACGAAAAGACAGCTCACAGACCAACGAGTACAACGAGCTTCACCAACAAAATTCCTTAGAAATTCATAGTCTCGAAACTATTATCAATAACGGTATCGACCTCAATAGACATTTAAAGAAACGAAAGAAGCCGAACAAGCAACAACGAAACGCGAAACGACAGAAACTGGAAGAAACTCAGGACATTGAATAACTTATAGTAAGTTTTTGTGAAAAGACTGGATTTAATTGTGCAGGCTTTGAACAAATCTTTGTATCGACTCTTCTTCTGTTGTTAAGAGACTGGATTTAGTTGTCCAGACTCCTAGCATTATCTATCCTTCTGTTCCTTGAGTCTCTCTTTATTTATCCCCCTTAACAATGACAAAAAGTTGCAATACGTGTAAAAATGTGATAAATCAAACATTGCCAAGATACATATGCCTCGCCTGTAATGTTCGGATGCACTTACAGCCAAGTTGTACTGGACTTACGCAAGTTGCAGTTAATGGTCTCAAAGAAGCGGGTCAACTGGCAATGCTTCTCTGTGTAAAATGTCTGAATAATAATGAAAGAGACAAATTCATAAAATGTCAAACGATTGACAAGATGAATGAAAAGATTGAAACAGAAACGAAGTAGATCAACAAAAAATTGCAGAAAATAGAAGAGAGAATAACAGCAGTCGTTGATAGAAGAATGGATAATGCCATTAAAACTACATAGGAAAAAGTAGATGAGAGCTATAAGGAGGCTGTTGCCATCCAGCCAAGAAATGCAGGTTCTACATCCAAAGCACACTCCAAAGAGCCGCTTGACTTGGATCACAATATCAGAAAAAGCATTCGAATATAAGGGGTTCCAGAAGACCCCGACAAATTCAAAGCCCAGAATTTTGTCCCCACTACGAATGAAGTGAACGATATGATAAACCGAATAGGAGTCACAAACGAAATAACGGAGCTGAAACAACTGGGTAAATTCAGCAAAACCAGGAAAAAAACCACGGACACTACTTTTGACGCTTCCAATCGAACATGATGTCAGATTAGTTTTAAAGAAATCCCACGAAAAAAAGAACAGTCCTAACTGAGAAAGGTGTGTTCATTTTACCAGCCTTGTCAAAAGAGGACGCAATTAAAGAATATTTGTGTCTCAAAAAACGAAAAGAACTACTTGAGGAAAATGTTCCCCGCAATAAACTGAAAATTCGAAACCTCGAGTCGTTCAATGATGGCAAGAAGGTAGATTTAGGAGATAACCATGAAGGATGGTGACTAGGTTTCATCAATATTCTTCTAAACAATACAAAAAGCCTAGCAAGCCTGGAAAGAATATAGAAATTTGTTAATGCAGTAATGCTCAATGACTATAACATTATTTGTGCTTGCGAAACATGGTTAAATGACAACATTTCATCATTGAACTACTCTTAGACAACTACACCATATATAGATCAGACAGAAAACAAGATGCGGAAAACAACACTCACGGAGGGGCAATGATTGCCATCAGAAACAGCCTAGCATCTGAACAACTTATTACTGACCAACCCGAGTTTTCACTCACCTGCCGACTAGAAATTAACAAACTCAGCTTTTTTATTTCTGTGTTCTACAATCCCCCGAAAGAAAGTGGGTACAGATACACACAGGAGGACTTTGGAACACTTTTGTCAGCCCTACCAAAAAACAGCACAGCAATAATCTGTGGAGATCTTAACTTTCCAAACACAAACTGGCACAACTTCTCAAGTGAGGACACTGACGAACAGGAAGTACTAAAACTCTTTGAAATCAAATTTTTTCTTCAAATTTTTGGTTTTAATACCCGCGAAAACAACATTCTGGACGTTGCTTTCTATCGAAATTGTTAGATGCACTCCGCTCTTGTGACGAAGAATTCACAAAAACATTTAACTGCTAAGATCACAAGGCAATCAGTCTCCTAATTAAGTGCCCTCCTACAGAAATGAAACTAACTTTGTAGTACTTTTTGAAGTTTTGGAAGAAGCGATTACTTGGAATTAAGCGAAACTATCAAACTTGCTTACTTCAAACCAGTGTGTTATACAAACATAAACAACATGTGCAAAGAGATTTACGACTTTTTCAACAAGGTAGCACAAGCAACGATTCCCAAAAAGACCAGGCATAGGCAATCTCTATCACATTGGATTACACCAAGTACTTCCAATTTGATGAAAATGTTGAACACTCAGCGTAAACTAGTAGCGAACAAACCAACGTCATATCGCAAAAACATCATAAGGAAATTTCAAAACGTTGTGAAAGAGGCCGCAGAAATAGATCAGTGTAATTATCAAGAGAAAATAATAAGTACCAGAGACACCAATATGAGCTTCAAACATCTCAAAAGTCTTAATAAGTCACCAAACCTCGCAAAGGTTCTAATCAACGGTGGAAGATCAGCATCCAACATTGAAGACAAAGTAAACCTACTAAACAACTTATTTCATTCTGTCTACACTCCTAAACTTTCCTTTAGCTTAGAAGTCATGAATTCCATGAACCTAATTTTAACAAACTTCTGTATATCAAAGCAAAAAATTAATTGAATACAATCGGAGCTCGACATCACTAAGACCAGAGGCACAAACGGGTACCCCCCTATCTTCTACCAAAAAACAGCGAAACCAATGACTGATGTCTTATACCTAGTGTTTAAGAACAAAAAGCGCTTGAAAAAAATTCATCTGGCATGGCAAGTTGGTTGTTTTGGTCCTCTGTGGTGTACATCTGCAATGATGTTCGGGTCGGCTAATTATCTCTTGAAATGCAAGTTCACGGGGACTGTGAATCATCTGAAGCTTCTCGTTGAAAGAAATGCCCGAATCAAAATGCCCTGTCAGGAAGTTCCATGAGCAGACCGCATTCAAGATCTGTGTTTTAGTTCGAGAAGGACCAAAGTTATCTACACGAGGCAACTTCAGACTTACAACACATTGGAGCATTTTTTATTCCAATCAGAAGTTTGAATATTTCAAACTCGATTTGCGGCGGCACAACTTGGCCAAAAACATCTTTTTATCTTTTGTTTCTGGCGGCCGCAAAGGATTCGGTCAAATTCTTTTTTTTTTCACGCATAATGGGGAAGATTTTGTTTCACTTCAGATATTCAACATTGTATCGGAATTCCGACCAGCTGAATACTGTGCTGAAATTTGCAGTTATTACGAAATCGCTGCAACCAATGACGTCCAGACAAGAGTATATTTTTGAGAAACTTCAATTCATAAAACTTGATGAGAAACCAATTCTCGTGCCGCCTCTTAAATTCTTTGAGCACTTTTAGGTACAAACAGTTTCATGTTCAAGCACCAATTGCGTTTTTGAGTTGTTTGTTCCGTATTATGTTCCTATTGATGCTCCTTCGTTGAAATTTTAAAAAGATTGATTGTGAAATTTGAGTTTTTTTACGCATGATATTTAAATTAAAACTAATAATGTGTTGTTTTTTACTTACGCGTTGTTCGTTATTTTGTGCGGCTTTGTATTTGGATTTCTCAAATTTCTAGAAACCTTGTTTTCCAAAGACATATAGGTGTAAAACAAGCGTTCGTTAGGCTGCAGTTTTTCATGAATTGAAAAACTTTTCCATAAGTGTTATATAACGTTTCTCAAAAAAGTAAATCCAAATGTTTCTCAAAAGTAAGTCAAATGTTTCTCAAAAAGTAAATGGTTTTTTAAAAAAATAATAGGACCGTATAGGTCAAGAAGTTGTTCAGTTTTACCCATTTTGATTTGGTACTGCCTCTTATCCATAAGGATAGTAAAACAACCCGAGAATCATTTTTAGAGTTGATGCTTAAAAAATTGTTGCAATAAACATGTGTATATCGGAATTGAGATTTTTTATTGGTTTTCATGTAAAAATTACTCTCATTTGTTGAATACCAAGTGTAGACTGCTCAAAATTGTAAAACAAGCGTTCGTTAGGCTGAAGATTGCACGTGAATCAAAAATTTTTCCATAAGTGATATCGAACGTCGAGTTTTGCTATTTCGTCAAATGTTTCTCAAAAAGTCAATCGTATTTGAAAAATATGACAGGACCTAATGGGTCAAGGAGTTGTTCAATGTCACCCATACTGCTTTTGGCAGTGCCCCTTTCCATAGGGATGATAAAAAAAACCCGAGAATTTTGTTCTGAGGGATTGCTTAAAAAATTGTTACATAAAACAGTTGTACGTCGGAAACGCAAATTTTTTATTGTTTTTTTTTTAAATTTACTTTCAGTTCTTCAATGCGCAGTCTACACTGCCTAAAGTTGATAAACAAGCACGCGTTAGGCTGAAGTCTGCCATGAATCAAGAAAATTTTCGATAACTGATTTTTAAGGTCGATTTTTGCGATTTCGTCAAATGTTTTTTCAAAAAGGTCAATCCTATTTCAAAAACATTATAAGACCTAATAAGTGAAGGAGTTGTTCAATGATACCAATTTCTTTTTGGTAGTGCCTCCTGTCCATTAGAATGGTAAAACAACCCGAGGATTCTCTTTAGAGTCGATGATTAAAAAATTGTTACATAAAACAGGTGTATCTCAGAATCGCGAGTTTTTTTCTTGTTTTTTTGTTAAAATTAATCTCAATTCTTTAATACTACGTCTAGATTGCTCACAGTTGTAATACAAGCGTTCGTGAGGCTGAAATTTTCCATAAATTGAGAGAGTTTTCCATAAATGGTATATAACGTCAAGTTTTGCCGTTTCGCCAAATCTTTCTCAAGAAGTCTGACATTTTTAAAAAATTTGATATAATCTAATGGGTCAAGGAGTTGTTCAACGTTACCCATATTTTTTCTATTAGTGTCTCTTATTCATATGGATGGTAAAAAAGCCGAGAATTTTCTTTTGAGTCGGTGCTTAAAGTTGTCACGTAAAACAGGTGTATGTCGGAAACGAGATTTTTTGATTGTTTTTTATGTAAAAAATTACACTCATAGTACACTCATACACTCACATTTGCCATGAATTAGGAAAATTTTACTTAAGTGATATTTAACGTCGAGTGTTGCGGTTTCGTCAAATGTTTTTTCAAAAAGTCAATCCTATTTCAAAAATATTATAGGACCTAATAAGTGAAGGAGTTGTTCAATGATACCCATTTCGTTTTGGTAGTGCCTCTTGTCCATTAGATTGGTAAAACAACCCGATAATTTACTTTTAAGTTGATGATTAAAAAATCGTTACATAAAACAAGTGTATGTCGGAATCGCAAATTTTTTAAATTCTTTTTGTAAAAATTATTCTGATTTCTTTAATATTAAGTCTAGACTGCTCAAATTCATAATACAAGCGTTCATGAGGCTGAAATTTTCTATGTGTTACAAAAATTTTCCGTAAATGGTATATAAAGTCAAGTTTTGCCGTTTCGCCAAATCTTTCTCAAAAAGTCTGATATGTTTAAAAAATATGATAGGATCTAATGGGACAAGGAGTTGTTCAACGTTACCAATACTTTTTGCGGTAGTGCCTCCTATTCATATGGATGGTAAAAAAACGGAGTCTTTTTTTTGAGTCGGTTCTTAAAAAGTTGTCACCTAAAACAGGTGTATGTCGGAAAATGGATTTTTTGATGGGTTTTTATGTAAATATTACTCTCGTTTGTTGAATACTAAGTCTAGACTGCTCAAAGTGGTAAAACAAGCGTTCGCTAGCCTGAAGTTTTCAGTGAATCAAAAATTTTCTATAAGTGTTTTCGAACGTCGAGTTTTGCTATTTCGTCAAATGTTTCTCAAAAAGACAATCGTATTTAAAAAAATATGATAGGACCTAATGGGTCAAGGAGTTGTTCAATGCTAACCATACTGCTTTTGGCAGTGCCCCCTATCCATAGGGATGGTAAAACAACCCGAGCTTTTTGTTTTGAGGGAATGCTTAAAAAGTTGTTACATAAAACATGTGTATGTCGGAAACGAAAATTTTTTCATTGTTTTTATTTAAAAGTTACTCTCAGTTCTTTACTACTAAGTGTAGATTGCCTAAAGTCGTTAAACAAGCAGGCGTTAAGCTTACGGTTGCCATGAATCAAGAAATTTTTCCATAATGATTTATAAGGTCGAGTTTTGCGATTTCGTCAAATGTTTCCCAAAAAGTCAATCGTATTTCAAAAATATGACAGGACCTAATGGGTCAAGGAATTGTTCAATGTCACCCATACTGTTTTGACAGTGCCCCTATCCATAGGGATATTAAAACCACCCAAGAATTTTTTTTTGAGGGAATGCTTAAAAAAATGTTACATAAAACATTTGTACGTCGGGAACATGAATTTTTTATTGTTTTTTCTGTAAAAATTGCTCTCATTTCTTTAATACTAAGTCTAGACTAATCAAAGTTGTAATAAAAGCGTTTGTGAGGCTGAAATTTTCCATGAATCAATAGAAATTTCCATAAATTGTATGTAACGTCAAGTTTTGCCGTTTCGCCAAATCTTTCTCAAAAAGTCTGATATATTTAAAAAATATGATAAAGTTTAATAGGTCAAGGAATTGTTCAATGATACCCATTTTGTTTTTGTAGTGGCTCCTGTCCATTAGAAAGACAAAACAGTCCAAGAATTTTCTTTTGAGTCGATGATCAAAAAATTGTTACATAAAACACGTCTATGTCGGAATCGCGAATTTTTGTACTCTTTTTTATGTAAAAATTGCTCTCATTTCTTTAACACTAAGTCTAGACAGCTCAAAGTTGTAATACAAGCGTTCGTGAGGCTGAATTTTTCCATGAATCAAGAGAACTTTCCGTAAATTTTATGTAACGTCAAGTTTTGCCGTTTCGCCAAATCTTTCTCAAAAAGTCTGATATACTTAAGAAATATGATAGAATCTAATGGGTCAAAGAGTTGTTCAACGTTATCCATATTATTTCTATTAGTGTCTCCTATTCATATGGGTGGTAAAAAAGCCGAGAATTTTCTTTTGAGTCGGTGCTTAAAGTTGTCACGTAAAACAGGTGTATGTCGGAAACGGGATTTTTTTATGGGTTTTTATGTAAATCTTACTCTTATTTGTTGAATACTAAATCTACTCAAAGCTTTGTTAGGCTAACATTTGTCATGAATCAACAAAATTTTCCATATGCGATATATACCGTCGATCTTTGCGATTTCGTCAAATGTTTCTCAAAAAATCAATCGAATTTAAAAATAGTAAAGGGACCTTCTCGGTTAAAGGCAAGGAGGGTGTTGAAGAGTAGGGGATGAGATTGTGGTTGCTAGTGAGCGGATATTAAAAAGAAGTGAAGTTTTAATTGACAGTTCACGGGGAATAGCCGGACGTACGCCAATTTTGACGACTGGCGACTGCGTTTATTCGGACGAAAAAAATCAAAATGTCATGCTGTCAAAAAAAATTTATGAACGAGCAGCGGTTCTTCATTATGTATTCAATTCCATTACTAACATTCAATTTAATTGGAGAAAAAGGGTGCCAAGGCAAACAAGCCACAATTTTCAAACATTTTTAACAATTTTTGTTTACAGTTACGGACCCTACATCCAATACATAGCTTTATTATACGCAATAATTACTGACTATTTGGTTTGGCATATTACTGCTGCATTTAACAGTGCGAGTTTTGATAAAAGACGGACGAATTAATTTAAAAGTACCGTTGGAATTGCTTTTTGTTGATATTTTGATATGTTGGTATTTTGCGGTTTTGTTAATTGTTTCTCAAAAACTCAATCGTATTTGAAAACTATTTTAGGACATAATGGGTCAAGGGGTTTTGCAATGTGCAATGTTACCCATACTATTTTGGTAGTATCAAATATCTATTAGGATGATAAAAATCCTGAGATTTTTCTTTCGGGTAAAGGCTTCAAAAGTTGTTATATGAAACAGGTGTTTATCCGAAATGCAAATTTTTGATGGATTTTTACGTGAATTTTACTCTCATTTCTTGAATACCAAGTCTAGGCTGCTCACAGTTGTAAAACAAGCGTTCGTTAGGCTGACGTTTGCCATGAATTAAGAGAATTTGATATAAGTGATATCTAACGTCGAGTTTTGCGATTTAGTGAAATGTTTCTCAAAAAGTCAATCGTATTTAAAAAATATGATAGGACCTAATGGGTCAAAGAGTTGTTCAATGTTACCCGTATTGTTGTTGGCAGTGCCCCCTATCCATAGGGATGGTAAAACAGCCCGAGAATTTTGTTTTGATCGAATGCTAAAAAGTTGTTACATAAAATAGGTGTATGTCGGAAACGCAATTTTTTTTATTCTTTTTTATTTAAAATTTAATTTCAGTTCTTTAATACTAAGTCCAGACTACCTAAAAATGTTAAATAAGCGCGCGTTAGGCTGACGTCTGCTATGAATCAAGAAAATTTTCAATAATTGATTTATAAGTAAATTCTCGGCTTGTTTTACCATTCTGATGGACAGGAGGTCCTTTCCATTAGAATGGTAAAACAAGCCGAGAATTTACTTTTGAGTCGATGATTAAAAAATTGTTACATAAAACAATTGTACGTCGGAATCGAAAATTTTTTTATTTTTTTGTAAAAATTACTCTCATTTCTTTAATATTAAGTCTGGACTGCTCAAAGTTGTAATACAAGCGTTCGTGAGGCTGAAGTTTTCTATGTATCACGAGAATTTTCCAAGAGTGGTATATAACGTCAAGTTTTGCCGTTTCGCAAAAATTTTCTCAAAAAGTCATGTATTTTTAAAAAGTATGATATAATCTAATGCGTCAAGGAGTTGTTCAACGTAACCCATACTTTTTTAGTAGTGCCTCCTATTCATATGGATGGTAAAAAAGCCGAGAGTTTTCTTTTGAGTCGGTGCTTAAAAAATTGTCACATAAAACAGGTGTATGTCGGAAACGGGCTTTTTTGTGGTTTTTAAAGTAAAAATTACTCTCATTTATTGAATACTAAGTCTAGACTGCTCAAAGTCGTAAAACAAGCCTTTGTTAGACTGAAAATTGACATGAATCAACAAATTTTCCATATGTGATATATACCGTCGAGTTTTGCGATTTCGTCAAATGTTTCTCAAAAAGTCAATCGCATTAAAAAAAAGGGACCTTCTCTGTTAAAAGGAAGGAGGGTGTTGAAGAGGAGGGGATGAGATTGTGGTTGCTAGTGAGCGGATATTAAAAAGAAGTGAAGTTTTAATTGACAGTTCACGGGGAATAGCCGAACGTACGCCAATTTTGACGACTGGCGACTGCTTTTATTCTGACAAAAAAGTCAAAATGTCACGCTGTCATAAAAAATTTATGAACGAGCAGCGGTTCTTCATTATGTATTCAATTCCATTACTAACATTCAACTTAATTGGAAAAAAAGGGTGCCAAGGCAAGCAAGCCACAATTTTCAAACATTTTTAACAATTTTTGTTTACAGTTACGGACCCTACATCCAATACATAGCTTTATTATACGCAATAATTACTGACTATTTGGTTTGGCATATTACTGCTGCATTTAACAGTGCGAGTTTTGATTAAAGACGAATTAATTTAAAAGTACCGTTGGAATTGCTTTTTGTTGATATTTTGATATGTTGGTATTTTGCGGTTTTGTTAATTGTTTCTCAAAAACTCAATCGTATTTGAAAACTATTTTAGGACATAATGGGTCAAGGGGTTTTGCAATGTGCAATGTTACCCATACTATTTTGGTAGTATCAAATATCTATTAGGATGATAAAAATCCTGAGATTTTTCTTTCGGGTAAATGCTTCAAAAGTTGTTATATGAAACAGGTGTTTGTCCGAAATGCAAATTTTTGATGGATTTTTACGTGAATTTTACTCTCATTTCTTGAATACCAAGTCTAGGCTGCTCACAGTTGTAAAACAAGCGTTCGTTAGGCTGACGTTTGCCATGAATTAAGAGAATTTGATATAAGTGATATCTAACGTCGAGTTTTGCGATTTAGTGAAATGTTTCTCAAAAAGTCAATCGTATTTAAAAAATATGATAGGACCTAATGGGTCAAAGAGTTGTTCAATGTTACCCGTATTGTTGTTGGCAGTGCCCCCTATCCATAGGGATGGTAAAACAACCCAAGAATTTTGTTTTGATCGAATGCTAAAAAGTTGTTACATAAAACAGGTGTATGTCGGAAACGCAATTTTTTTTATTGTTTTTTATTTAAAATTTAATTTCAGTTCTTTAATACTAAGTCCAGACTACCTAAAAATGTTAAATAAGCGCGCGTTAGGCTGACGTCTGCTATGAATCAAGAAAATTTTCAATAATTGATTTATAAGTAAATTCTCGGCTTGTTTTACCATTCTGATGGACAGGAGGTCCTTTCCATTAGAATGGTAAAACAAGCCGAGAATTTACTTTTGAGTCGATGATTAAAAAATTGTTACATAAAACAAGTGTACGTCGGAATCGCAAATTTTTTTTATTTTTTTGTAAAAAGTACCCTCATTTCTTTAATATTAAGTCTTGACTGCTCAAAGTTGTAATACAAGCGTTCGTGAGGCTGAAGTTTTCTATGTATCACGAGAATTTTCCAAGAGTGGTATATAACGTCAAGTTTTGCCGTTTCGCAAAAATTTTCTCAAAAAGTCATGTATTTTTAAAAAGTATGATATAATCTAATGCGTCAAGGAGTTGTTCAACGTAACCCATACTTTTTTAGTAGTGCCTCCTATTCATATGGATGGTAAAAAAGCCGAGAGTTTTCTTTTGAGTCGGTGCTTAAAAAATTGTCACATAAAACAGGTGTATGTCGGAAACGGGCTTTTTTGTGGTTTTTAAAGTAAAAATTACTCTCATTTATTGAATACTAAGTCTAGACTGCTCAAAGTTGTAAAACAGGCCTTTGTTAGACTGAAAATTGACATGAATCAACAAATTTTCCATATGTGATATATACCGTCGAGTTTTGCGATTTCGTCAAATGTTTCTCAAAAAGTCAATCGCATTAAAAAAAAGGGACCTTCTCTGTTAAAAGGAAGGAGGGTGTTGAAGAGGAGGGGATGAGATTGTGGTTGCTAGTGAGCGGATATTAAAAAGAAGTGAAGTTTTAATTGACAGTTCACGTGGAACAGTCGAACGTACACCTAATTTGACGACTGGCGACTGCTTTTATTCTGACAAAATATTCAAACTGTTACGCTGTCAAAAAACATTTATGACCGAGCAGCGGTTCTTCTGTGTATTCAATTCCATTACTAACATTCAACTTAAAAAAGGGAAAAAAAGGGTGCCAAGGCAAGCAAGCCACAATTTTCCAACATTTTTTAACAATTTTTGTTTACAGTTACGTACCCTACATCCAATACATAGCTTTATTGTACGCAATAATTACTGACTATTTGGTTTGCCATTTTGCTGCATTTAACAGTGCGAGTTTTGATTGGAGACAAAAAAAAATTTAAAAAAACAATTGGAATTGTTTTTTGTTGATATTTTGATATGTTGGTATTTTGCGGTTTCGTCAATTGTTTCTCAAAAACTCAGTCGTATTTGAAAACTATACTAGAACATAATGGTTCAAGGGGTTGTGCAATGTTACCCTTACTATTTTGGTAGTATCAAATATATATTAGGATGGTCAAAATCCCGATATTTTTCTTTTGGGTAAATGCTTCAAAAGCTGTTACATGAAATAGGTGTGTGTCGGAAACGCAAATTTTTGATGGATTTTTATGTGGAATTTACTCTCATTTCATTAATACTATGTCTAGACTGCTCAAACTTGTAAAACAAGCGCTAGCTAGCCTGGCGTTTGCCATGAGTTAAGAAAATTTTACATAAGTGATATCTGGCGTCGAGTTTTGCGATTTCGTCAAATGTTTCTCAAAAAGTTAATCGTATTTAAAAAATATGATAGGACCTAATGGGTCAAAGAGTTGCTCAATGTTTCCCGTACTGTTTTTGGCAGTGCCCCTATCCACAGAGATGGTAAAAAGCCGAGAATTTTGTTTTGAGGGGATGCTGAAAAAGTTGTTACATAAAACAGGTATATGTCGGAAACCAGATTTTATTTTGATGTTTTTTATGTTAAAATTACTTTCATTTCTTTAATATTAAGTCTAGACTGCCCAAAAATAATCAAGCGCTCGCTAGGCTGACATTTGCCAGGAATCAAGAAAATTCTCTATGAAGGACTTATAAGGTTGAGTTTTGCGATTTCGTCAAATGCTTCTCAAAAAGTCAACCGTATTTCAAAAAAATAATAGGACCTAATAGGTCAAGGAGTTGTTCAATGTTACCCATTTTGTTTTGGTTGTGCCTCCTTTCCATTAGAATGGTAAAACAACCCGAGAATTTACTTTTGAGTTGATGATTAAAAAATCGTTACATAAAACAAGTGTATGTCGGAATCGCAAATTTTTCAATTTTTTTTGTAAAACTTATTCTCATTTATTTAATATTAAGTCTAGACTGCTGAAAGTCATAATACAAGCGCTCGTGAGGCTGAAGTTTTCTATGTATCACGAGAATTTTCCGTGAATGGTATATAACGTCAAGTTTTGCCGTTTCGCCAAATCTTTCTCAAAAAGACTGATATTTTTAAAAATTATGATATAATCTAATGGGTCAAGGAGTTCAACGTTACCCATATTTTTTTTATTAGTGCCTCCTATTCATATGGATGGTAAAAAAAGCCGAGAATTTTCTTTTGAGTCGGGGCTTAAAGATGTCACGTAAAACAGGTGTATGTCAGAAACGGGATTTTTTTGATTGTTTTTTATGTAAAAATTACACTCATAGTACACTCATACACTCAGGTTTGCCATGAATTAGGAAAATTTTACTTAAGTGATATATAACGTCGAGTGTTGCGGTTTCGTCAAATGTTTCGCATTCGAAAATAATAAAGGGACCTTCTCGGACAGGGGTAGAAGGGTGTTGAAGAGGAGGGGATGAGATTGTGGTTGCTAGTGAGAGGATATTAAAAAGAAATGAATTTTTAATTGACAGATCACGGGGAATAGTCGAACGTACACCAATTTTGACGAGTGGCGACTGCTTTTATTCTGACAAAAAAATCAAGCAGTCACGCTGTCATAAAACATCTATGAACGAGCAGCGGTTTTTCATTATGTATTCAATTCCTTTGCTAACATTCAACTTAATTGGAAAAAAAGGAAGCTGAGGCAAATAAGCCACAATTTTCAAACATTTACTAACAATTTTTGTTTACAGTTACGGACCCTACATCCAATACTTAGCTTTATTATACGCAATAATTACTGACTATTTGGTTTGGCATATTACTGCTGCTTTTAACAGTGCGAGTTTTGATTGGAGACAAAATAATTTTAAATAAACAATTGGAATTGCTTTTTGTTGATATTTTGATATGTTGGTACTTTGCGGTTTCGTCATTTGTTTCTCAAAAACTCAATCGTATTTGAAAACTATATTAGGACATAATGATTCAAGGGCTTGTGCAATGTTAACCATGCTATTTTGGTAGTATCAAATATTTATTAGGATGGTAAAAATCCCGAGATTTTTCATTTGGGTAAATGCTTCAAAAGCTGTTACATGAAACAGGTGTGTGTCGGAATTGCAAATTTTTGGTGTTTTTTTTTGTGAAATTTACTCTCATTTCACGAATACTAAGTCTAGGCTGCTCAAACTTGTAAAACAAGCGTTTGTTAGGCTGAGGTTTGCCATGAATTAGGAAAATTTTACTTAAGTGATATATAACGTCGAGTGTTGCGGTTTCGTCAAAAGTTTCGCATTCGAAAATAATAAAGGGACCTTCTCGGTCAGGGGTAGGAGGGTGTTGAAGAGGAGGGGATGAGATTGTGGTTGTTAGTGAGCGGATATTAAAAAGAAGTGAATTTTTGATTGACAGTTCACGTGGAACAGTCGAACGTACACCTAATTTGACGACTGGCGACTGCTTTTATTCTGACAAAATATTCAAACTGTTACGCTGTCAAAAAACATTTATGACCGAGCAGCGGTTCTTCTGTTCTATGTATTCTGTTCCATTACTAATATTCAATTTAATCGGAGAAAAAAGCTGCTAAGTCAAACAAGCCACAATTTTCAAACATTTCTGAACAGTTTTTATTTACATTTACAGACCCTACAGTCCAAACATAGCTTTATTATACGCAATAATTATTGACTATTTGGTTTGGCATATTAGTGCTGAAGTTAACAGTGCAAGTTTTCAGTTGAGACGAAATAATAAAAGAAACAATTGGATTTTCTTTATGTATGTATTTTGATATGTTGATATTTTTCGAGTTCGTCAATTGTTTCCCAAAAAGTCAATCGTATTTGAAATTTACATTAGGACCTAATGGGTCAAGGAGTTGTTCATTGTTACCCATACTAATTTGGTAGTGTCAAATATCTATTAGGATGGTCAAAATCCCGAGATTTTTCTATTGGGTTGATGCTTCAAAAGTTGTTACATGAAACAGGTGTGTGTCAGAAACGCAAATTTTTGACGGTTTTTTTCATGTGAAACTTACACTCATTTCTTGAATACTGAGTCTAGACTGCTCACACTTGTAAAACAAGCGTTATCTAGGCTGACGTTTGCCATGAGTTAAGAAAATTTTACATAAGTGATATCTAGCGTCGAGTTTTGCGATTTCGTCAAATGTTTCTCAAAAAGTCAATCGTATTTAAAAATATAATAGGACCTTATAGGTCAAGGAGTTGTTCAATATTACCCAGTTTTTTCGGTAGTGCCTCCTATCCATAAAGATGCTAAATTGAACCGAGAATTATTTTTTGAGTCGATGCTTGAGAAGTTGTTACATAAAACAGGTGTATGTCGGAAGCGGGGTTTTTTGATGGTTTTTAGGTAAAAAAATACTGTCATTTCTTGAATACTAAATCCAGACTGCTCAAAGTTGTAATACAAGCGTTCTTTTATATGACGTTTGCCATGAATTAGGAAATTTTTCATAACTTCAGGTTTTGCAATTTCGCCAACGTTTCTCAAAAAGATAATCGTATTTATTAAATCTAATAGGACCTAATGGGTCATGGAGTTGTTCAATGTTACTTATACTTTTTTGGTAGTGCCTCCTATCCGTAGCGATTGTAAGGCGCCGAGTTTTTTTTTGTTTGGTGCTATCGGTAGATTATGGTGGGTTAAAATGGTTTTTTTAGAATTGATTTTTTGTTAGATATCCATCATTTGTACCCTAACAGGGCCTTCTCCCATGTGCTGTATTTTAATTGTGCTTTGTTTCTTTGCTTGTGTGATGTGCTATAATGTTCCTGGCCTATCCAGGATTTTAGGTTTTAGATGTATCATGTCTTGGAACGAAGAGCCTCCATTTTTCTTATTCTGCTAGAAAAACAGTCAAAACTGTTTTCCCTTGCAGTTTAAGAAGTTCCCGAGGACTCACGAAAAAACCAAGACTCTTTAAATATCTCCTGTTTTTTGTTATGCGGAAGTAGTAATCATAGAACTTCCATTTATGAAAAAGTTGTAATCACAGAACTTCCATTTATGAAAAAGTTGTAGTCTCTCATTATGGAAAAGTTATAGTCATAAAACTTTCATTTTAGACAAAGTCGTAGTCCTACCAATTTCTTACGACTTTTTAATTTTATGAAGACGATGTTCCACATTATGAAAGTTCTATGATTAAAACTTTTTGTCAACCCGGGATTCCTGAAATTTGCTGAAGCTGACATTATTGATATCTATTTGTCCACAATTCAAAGAATGACTTTTTGTAGCAGAGTTCGCTGTTTCGGACCAAAGTTATCCTGTGAGACAGCCGTGTGGAAGCTAAGTTTAAAACTTCCTTTATTTTGGTTTGTAAACCCACAAACTTAATTAATTTTCTGAGTTAGATGGAATTTCATAATAATAAAAACTGAAATGAATCCACATATTATGCTTTCAACTGCGAGTGGGCGCTGCTTAAGGCGACCGAAGGAGATCATTTGTTTGAATAATAATTCAGCTTTTAATCTCATGGCATGAGAGAACTTTTTATGGTACGTAAAAGAGAGCAACATGGCTGTCTGTGATCCTAAGTTCCTGTAAGCGTAGTGTTTTTTGGTTCATTTTTCGTTCTTTGAACACTATCAAAATACAAGTTTAAAACTAACGGAAATTCACACCTCCTCATTAGAGGGTACGGTGTTATCCAATGGAATTAAAAATAGGGTCAGATTACTGTTTTAATAAAGGTATAATGTCATGGCCAAAACAGGCAGCATAATTGAAATTTCCTGTCACTTCTTATCCAGTCCCGTGCTTTTCACAAGCAAAAAAGTCAATGACAAAGAGTACAAAAATAAGATCACTGTGGATTAGTTGAGGTGAATTGCTTCAAAAACTACCCTAGGGAAAACTAGATGAAGAATAATTTTATTATCAAAATATAAACTTTAAATATAGACTAGCTAAAAGATCTCTGCAACACATATAGACAAATTAACAATTAAGAATATCATAAAGCTGAATACTGTTTTGGATATTGAAACTGTCGGTTATGACAGCGGAACAATTGCGATTAGGAATTCTGTATGACTGAGTCGTGGAACTGCGTTGAGGATTGAAAAAGGAAGAAGGGGTTGGTTGGCTATCGGGCCCTCTTTCCTGAAGCTTGCTCGTTCAAGTTTTCCAGAAATCGTTTGTAGCTGTCACGTTCCATGAGTTTGAATGTTGCGGCTTGAGCATCATTGAATAGTGAACTAAAATAATCAACAATAATTCTTCCCGATGACACAATTTTTTTTGCTTATGATGACATTTCTTAAGCTATTTAGATCCAGCTATTTAAAAATTTGGATCCAGCTATTTAATTACTTTAATTAAATAGGATCCAGCTATTTAATTACTTTAAACTACTCCGGCCGGCAGAGTGAAACCATTTTATAACCACATTAATGAAAGTAGTGACACTTCATGGACACTTCATTTGATGGACCAAATTAATGGATAGCATTTTAGTATAGTATCAATCATGAATTTTCAAAAATGTAATTTGCGTGTTAAATTAAAAAGAATATTTGCCAACTGCGTTTCGCGGTGAGCGGCTAATGGGATGAAACGAAGCGGAAACTATTAATAAGCACCGTATGTTTAAAAACAAGACTTATATGTACAAGCGTATATACTTTTTGCATCAAATCTACCCGCTGTAATTCAAAATCACATTAATGGATTGCACTGATAATGGTCACTTGACTTCATTGACACTAATGGGCATGGTTTTGCTCGCTCAGCTATATTAATGGATGAACAAGACACGTACCCGTGCAAGATAATACTGAAGTTGATTTTTTTCTAAAATCATTTTTCCAAAAAAATTTTGAAAAATTGACATTTGATTTCTTTTTCGAACAAATAGAAATGTACATGAAACTTGGAGATTCATACGCTGTACTTGGAAAAATCTAGGCGTCTAGATTCTTACCCTCTACTTGTTAATCCTAATTGAATCAAGGGGGAATTTCTAATGCTCAGTTCCCTTATAAACGTTTTTAAAATCGATATCAAAAATCTATTCAGAATTTGACAGACTTTTACTTAAATTTGTTGCTTATGGCAGCAAAGAATAAGTAAGCTCTCTCAGAAGCGACTACAAATTCATTTAAGCAAAGGTATCCGTCGGGCACTTTTGGAGGTCAAACTATACAGTCGAACATCAAGGAGTAATACACGGATGCATTGGTCAGCCAGCTATTGGTGGAACTAATATCCCAATTAAGGAGAATTGTGTGATTCACTAAGTTTACTTATAATAACTCATTAACTTCCTCCTTCAAAATATTCGTTACGCGGCGGGTTGGGGGGCTGGGGGAGGAATTCATCTGCATAAAAATTGTACAAATCTAACCAAACTGAATTTTTACTCATATTTGACTTAGCTTGAGCGAGGCATGGTGACTCGCTACTTCTCGATATATCACACATGGCCAAACGATTGTTTCACTAATTTAATAGTCCTAATTATATAAAATATTAAAATCGGGGTGAAATGATAGAGGGGAATAAATCGGGGTGAAATGATAGGGGGTTAAATAAATTGGGGAGAAAAAGCAGAACACCTTCCGAACTGGTACATAATGAATTCTCGTGCTTGCAATACCAACTGCCAATTTGTAATCCGTTAATTTAAGGAAAAGATCAAAGGGAACAAATTGTATATTAAAAAGTATTGCGTATTTTTGGCATTGTTTATTTGGCATTGTATTTTTGGCAAAACGCACGCGGGGAATGCCGCCGGAGATTTATTCCGTATACCTAGTTTTTTTGTCATGCAATAACTATTTAAAACATCATTAGGAAGGAAGGAAGCAATTGCTAACCTAGAACAGTCTCTGGCGAGTTTGCACTTGATGTCGGAGTGAAGTCTTGCGTCCATGTTGACCTGTTTGTGTGCACACTCGGATACAAATGTGTTGTATATCTGGAGTGCCTTCTGCTGTCTGGCCTGATCGTTGTCTATCTGTCTGTACTGCTCCACGTCCATCCAGAACTCCAGGTTCTCTTCAGAAAACTCTTTCATCAGGAATTGGTGGAACAGGGGAAGCGCACCTGTAACAATACAACACCTTGATTACTCATTGATGACTAATTAAGAGAAACAAAACCCATTAATTAAAGGTTTCATCTTTCCATTAAAAATATTCTCGTAGTCCTAGAAAACAATCCAATCCCTTAGTTAACACCCTCCCCCCCCAATAAGATTTTAGAACGAGTCTGATATAAGATGATTGACCTTTACCTTTGAAAAATTGTACATAATGAGGTCACTAATATATGATGAACAATTGTGCTGACCACTGAAGAAAATGATTTTTGTATTCCTTGATCGTGTTCCTTTTACTGGGAGTATGAATAACTTACTTTGTGACTTGAGGACATTGATGAATCCTTTCCTCATCTCAGAGACCAACAGCTCAGTTGGAATGTTGTTAATTGTAAACAACTCTGCCCCCTCATCCACATTCTCATTCAGTCTCTCGCAGCTGTTCTTGGCACTGTGTTTGCTACCAGTCCCGAATATAGACCGGCTCCTTGTAGTCATGGAATTGCTTCTCTGGGTTTTGAGGGGGTGTTTTTTGGTGCCGCTTTTGCTACTGATTAACTTTGTGACTGTTGACTCGGGGTTATTGTGTTGGTGGTGGTGGTTGTAGTCTTTCGATGACAGGTGGGGGTTTGAGTGTGAGGGTGTGCTCGTAGTTGAAGAGACATCCAGTTTCTGTCTTGATGAACTATGCGAGTTGAGAATGTCCTGCAGTAACAGAGCACACAATTTAGTTAATTAGTTTTTAAGCTTTCGATTATAAATTGATTTCTGCAAAGCGTAGCTTTAACAAACAAAAGTTTGTTAACTTTATTATCAAAGTTTTTAACTTTATTATCCGAAAATGATAAATCAAATAAGTTTGAGTATTTTAAAGCTGTTTACGTATTTTCTGTGATCTGAACATAAAAAAGCGCTGTATATTCTATTAATAACTCTAATTTTAGGTTAAGTTAACGTTTTAGATAAAGTAAATATGAATGTTGGAGATGTCAAAATCTGTGAACTTACATTCTGTTTGATTTTCTGTATGAAGTTTCCGAGGCTCGTTCTTCTGGCAGACTTGACCTTGACAGGTGTCGTCTGACAGAAATCAACCTGCCCGAAAGACACCAGATGTTCTGGACTGTCACTTTTACCAGCAGCAGTACCTGCCAGATCGTGCGGGTGAAGAGAAGATCTGCGACCTGAGATACTAGACACTCGATTGTATTTGGTGGGTGGTTCGGAAGCCGCGGGAAACATGGCGATGGTGCAACACTTGAGAGAGTCGGCGAAACTTTTAGGTTGTTTAGTTTCGGGAATCGGGTTCACGGTGTAGCAGAATGAGGTCTGCCGGTGGGTCACGTTTTTGAAACCGACAACCGAGTGTCGCTGAAGCAAAAACAGATAAATTTATTTTCCATAAATATCCCTAACGCAAAATGTAAAATACAAAATATCTCTGGAAAAAAGGTATCAGTGAATATTAAAAGTTGTTTATAAGTTATAAGAGTATTTCCAACAAACCTGGTTCTTATCGTGCCAACAAAGATACAATAAAAAAATTATATGAGAACAAAAATTTTTCATAAAACTTTCTTCAAAATTAATATAACGTTGCTTAATGCCATATATGGTTTTTATTAATAAAAAGTATTGGTTGCCCAGTGAGACTAGATTATTGCTAGTTAGGAAGCGGAAAACTGGGCCTAATTTTTTTAATGAAAATTTAGAAAGTTTAGAGGATACTTACTCTATTTTGGGAAGCCACAACGGCTGTGGTGGACAACACTCTTTGGATTTTAGGAGAGCTCATTTTTCTTTAGATTTAATGGGCAGAAAAGTTGGTTTAGTTTAGAAAAAATACAATTTTATGCAAATGGCGTTTGTTTATTAGAGGTTGTTTGGGAGTTCTTCACGCTTAACTAGCAAAGCTTAACACGAGACGAAAAAGCGAAATAATGAACTTGGAAATTATGGAATTTTAAATGAGTTAAAAAGATTCTCACACCTGAGATTGTTTGCTTTCACTTCGAGATGGTGGAGAATAAACAGAACGAGCGTGAATAAACAATTTACACACAGTGGATCAAAACTAAACGCAGTTACGTTTAGCGAAAGAAAAAGTGCCAAATCATAGCACCTGAGGTGTGATTAAATTTGTGTATTGAACAAAGGTGTTACTCTCAGATAATCCTGCCTTTCAAAAAAGCTGTTAAGCAATTCAAATTAAGCTGATGAAACAACAGAAACGCGTGATCAGAACTACTGCGTCATACAAGGTATGTGTGTGTAGGTATGAAGTGAGTGTGAATAAAAAGATAAAAATTTAAATGTACTTTGAGTATAGTGAGGGAGATAAAGGGGAAATATTGGGAAAAAATAATCGAATTTGTTCACTGTAAACCCCTTTCTGTAATTGATTTTCTTAATTGACCGAGTACTGCTAAATTCAATATACCTCTCACGGGGTACTAAAATGGAAGAAATTTGAGAGCAGTTTAAAATTTTACCCCTTCAAATATTCATTCCCACGCTTTGAAATCGAAAATGATTCAGAACTCTTAGTAGAGAAAATTTGAATGAAGAACTCTGTTATATAACCAGGAAATTGTTTTAATTCTGGACAACAATTTTCGAGAAAAGCATTGAAAAATGCTTCAAAGCAACCAAAATCGAGGTCAGAAACAAAGGCAGCGGCAAAACTGAAAACTGAGAGGTCTTGTTTTGCTGATTAAGGAAGCGTTAACAATAGTTTCTTTCCTTGGTAAGGAAAAACAACCGGATCCTTGGTTGAGTGCTTTTATAATATGTCTGTGCATGAATTGGATGGAAAAATGTGCCATCCTAAAAAATGGTTTTAATTTTCATTTACCTCAGAACACAAGACGTTTATTTCGTCCAAAATTAATCACCCGGTTCTAGCGATTGGCGTGTTCCTTAATTCGAGTATTTTTATTGAGCAAGTGAAATGTTTTGTCAAATTACTGGGAGATCAAAGCACCTATGCAGCAATAAAAACATGAGACAGATGAGATGCTTGACCCCCTTCTTTTGAAATGCATGTCAGAATGGAGCGAAATGTCAATTAGCAATTGATAAAACCACCTTCAAAAAATGTCAAAATAATGTGCAAAGTAGTCTGCAAAATTTTGCTTTTCGCAAAACAACACTTTGAACCATAATGATAAGAAACCATATTGGCATAAAAAATAAGCTGACCTTTTAACCAGTAGAATTGTAATATGAAATTGGAAAAACAGGCGATATAGAAACCCCGTTTCTTGAAGATTTTTTATTGCAAAATATGGGTTAGAATCAACAAATTCTTCGAAGTAGCTATTTTCTTTAAAGATTTTGAGAATAGGGAAATGGCTGTAAATAACCCATAAAGGTATCTTCAAAACAAAATGAGGATCGTTAACATTCAGAATGCACCCGTTAATTTGAACAATAAAAAATATCAAATTCTGTGACCCACTTTAACAAATAATTGCAAAACTTTCAATTGCGTGGAATAAAAGATCGCTGATCACAAGAAATCAGACAAAACTGCAATATGGATACTTAACCTCATTTCTTTGAATGAATTTCGAAAAAAGGCGCAATTTGCCTGTTGAATGTTGGTAAAAGGACCTTCACAATAAATTAAGTGACATATTAATTAATTTTTGAACCACAAATCTGTATTGAGAATTTCTAAAAACATAAACTGTTCTCTAAAATAGCAGTTTTTGTGTAAAATAAGCTGTATTTAAAAATTCAACACAAATTTGGATTACCAGATTGCTCGCCTAAGAAAAAACTTTTGAAACTTAAAAAGACTCATCCGGCGCCTTAGAAAACGCCGTATCACGAAACCTTAATATGGCTTAACGTAAGGCTGTTGCAAGCTTAGAACTAATCACTAATCAAAGTGTCTGACAAAATTGTGAGTTTAAAAACGAAAACCAGGTTGGGGGGGGGGGGGGGATGGCTTGTATGATTAAATGAGTATGATGTATATGAAAACATAGAGCAACTGTCTCCACAGCAGAGGTGAAAAGATCATCATCTATCACGGGTTAAGTTCCCTCCAAGTTTGAAAACTTCACTAACCTCAATCTAATCCAAATACTCCAATGACAGTAAAACTGGCGACATTGTAACATTGAAATAAAGATTACGAGTGCAAAAATTGTATGTTATATTACATTTGCTGAAGAAGCTTAGCTTTATATTGAAGTAGCGCACTTCATCAAAAGCTAAAAAGTCTCCAAGGCCATTATAAATAATTCTGACACCAGCTGTTATGAGATTTTAACCAGTAATAAATTGTGGAAACACCAGGCTAATGCTGCATAAATTTTCTTAAATTTACATATAATTTTCTGCTACGATTGGCAAAAATTGGAACGGAATTTGAATGAAAAAGAGAGACTCTGTGGCCTGTCTAAGTTGTATAAATTGACAGACGACTAAAGACAGAATCGAGCTAATAAACAACAACATCAACAATACACATCAAAGATTGAGTCAGACAAGGTACACGGAAGACAGGGAAACAATGCTACCCCCATAAACGACGTACGTCTACCACGAGCTAATAAGTTGGGAAAGCCATTTTGGGAAAAACGCGGACGGAAAAAGCTTACAGGGGGAACATAAACGAATGCGACTGACATTAAATTGATAAATTTTTCAGCGAAATTGCTGCGCGCTGACTAAAAAAGCAAAGAAAGGGAAACTTGGTTTATTCATGTACAATGTATTGTCTAAATGCCAACATTAGAACAATAAATTGGCTCCAGGTGTTAATAACTTACGCTGGATGTATTTTCCAGTTTTGGTTGAAATATTTGTCACGCAGTGTGGTAGAGAATTTTGAAACTATGGTGTACTTATCTAAATATAACTAGCCCCCTGGCGTTATCTCAAATTTGGTTATTAAAACCACATGTGTTTTCCTACTTGTGTGTGTCCTCAGGGAGCGAAGGAAAGGCGATAAATGCGCTTTTGCCCTTGTGCGAATCATTCCCCTAAAAGGGTAAAAATCACATCCAAATAACTGCGTTTAGTGCTACAAAGACTACAAACGACCTTACTATGTAATAAAACCGGTCAAGTGTGTAAAAATTTGGGCTTTTAAGGTCTTGATTCTGTGTCAACTTTCATTATCATCTTATGAAGCCTAGGATCAGAGACAAGATGTTGCCCAAAATGCTCAAGGGCGAAAAAATTGTGGTCCCAAACAGTCAAGGGCAAAAAAATTGGATATTTACCTGGCAGGTTTGAAAAGAGTTGAAGGCGGTTGAAAAAGACTGAAGACGAGGGATTTGTCGAAGGTCAAATATAGCGTTCCTCAAATTGTACGGAATGTTCCGTTGAATTAATCCCAATAAAAAGGATTACACCAGTTAGAATACGACGCAAATTCGTTATAATCCTGGTTATTAGGGTTATTAGAATGGCGCGTTACGTAAACAGTCACTATTGTCAAATTGCATCAAAAAGAATTCGGAAAACAAGTCTGAAATGTATCGAAATGTCGGACTTAATTTTTCACATTGAGTTATTTTTATCGGAGTCAATGATAAATTCTGAAATTAGGTTGACTCCCTGCCGTTTGTATGCTTTTAAAGTTACAATTCCATACTTTATATTGAAAGGCCAGCCGGTTTGATTACGCAGTAGGTAAAGCAGACTCAAAACACGTGAACAAATTAATGCAAAGTCTGATCAAACATTGTATGACATTTTGCACAGCTGCCTGTGAGTAAATTGCGTCATAAATTTCATTAATTATTACGAATTGTACCTTAAATGCCGTCTAGATTTCGACTTGAATTGAGCGTTCAAAATAAACAGTCCATAATTGTAGAACAAGAATTCGACAATTCAAGCAATTAGAAAGTTTTTCCTTACAATATATGGACAAAAACAGCTGCGTACAGTTATATTACACTTTCAGTATACACTTTTACACTGTTTAATAACCTATATCCCTAATCTATCAAACTTAATAAGCAATGGAACATTTTTGGAGCCAATTTTTCTGCCAAAAATCAGTAACTTGGTACTTAGAACAACTATTTATCACTGACAAATCGATACAAACATAACACATTTATCTTTTTAAATCGACTAGTTAGACATTTTAAATTCCCAAAAAAGCACAATTGATAGTAGTCAAATGTCGAAAAATTTCCAACTTTAAATTATGCATGTAAAACCATGAACGCTTGATAAAAATCACAGCCAATTTGAAAGAAAATGAACAAATTCTCACCTGTAAAGTTTGATGATATTTGTGAAGACCTCGTAAACACAAACAAAAGAAACAATCAATCTCAAGATTACACAATTTAGACTATAGAGACGTCATAAATTCGAATACACCTTTCTGATATTATAAATCGTATAATTTTTAATTAATTCTGATTTCAATATCTAATGTTCTAATTTTTCGTTAATTCTGATTTCAGTTTAAAAGGGCTTCCCGATTAGAAGTTCCAACAAAAACTGATCAAAACTGGAATGAGTTAGGAATGTTTGTATATTATTAATTCCTTGGGTCTTAATCTAGTTATCACTGTTTACAAGTGTGAACAGATTAACCCCTGTTAACCCTTTTAACCCCTTAAATGTCAAGCCGTGTTTCTATCCTGACGCGGACAAGTTACGAGTCTTGTTTATTCGAAAACCTAACTTTGTTTACATGTAATAATCTCATTGGGAAAGAAGCTGTTTTGCGATAAATTAGTCCCAAAAGTTTTGCCATGAGGATAAATTAAGCCCCTCGGCGACCAACAGGCAAATAGGATTGAAGGGAATTTGCATAAACAAATTCTAAACAAGAAGGAGTGAGAGAAAACAAGGAAACACACTGTCAAGCCCAATGAAGGACTAATCAAAAACCGCATTTGTAATCTACCATATTTGGAAGTGGTGAGCCAGCTGTTTTCACGAGAATATAAATATAGAAATATTGAACAAATTTCTGAGCAAAACTTGAGATTTTGATCCAAATTTATTCAAGACAGAGGGCGAGAACGTTATAGTACTTATACTCAAGAATTCCACATGAACGTACGGTTCAGATAAGTTTTGATTGGTAAATAAGTTGCTCACTTAAAATATGTTCGAGAATTGTCTCCCCTTTGGCAATAGGGGAGACGACTGTTGAAAAGATACCTAATTTTTTAGCACACCCATTTCTCCCAGAACTTTAACTCACCGGCATTTCTGTTCCCACTCGTTTTTGGTCATTTTGAAAACTTTTTGATAACTGTTTTGCAATTAAAACCTTGAATTTCATTTTGAAGTAAAGTGTCGAAGTGATCCGAATAAGTTATGCACAGGGGACAAACTGCCAAAATTGGAGACGCATCAAATATTGATTGGAAAAGCAGACGCTCCCAATGGCTTCAAAGAGGGCAGGAAACCTGGCCGCCGTTGGTTAATAATGCAAATTTCATTTGGTGTACTGGATGAGAAAATGTTACCGGATACAATAAACTATGAAAAATCGTTGCAGAGAAGTATTAAATTACCATATTGAGAACTGTTTGGCTGTCTTTGACGCACCGCACAAAAAAGTCGTCAGATGTTTTTCAACTACCTGTGAAAAACTATTTAAAAAACACGCTAATGTTTTCGCATAAGTGAGCAACCTAAAATAGCAGCCGATTTGTGATTGAACGGTGTCCTGTTTTTTTCATCCCTATTCTTTTAACCCCCTATATTTTAACCCCGATTTTTTAACCCCTAGACCATTTAACCCCTCAATTATTTAAACCCTATATTGTTTCACCCCGATTTTGGGCTGCCTATGATTGAAGATAATTAGGTCTCAATCAATTCTTTCAGTCTAATTAATAGAGATTAAGATCGGGGTGAAATGATTGCGGCGTGAATATAATTTTTTATGTCTGAATCATTTCAGCCCAATTTTAATCTGTAATTTCATGGATCATAATTGTCAGAGAAATAAAGCTATAAAGCTAACGACACAACAGTTAAAAGCAAAAATAAAACAATTAGCGAATTAGTTATCTCATCTAGTCCCTAATGGGGCAATTAAAAGCAATCGAAAAGTGGATGGAAAACTAGAACATTTCTGGTTTCCTTTCATTTTGAATTCAGCATGATAACCACCGACTTTGAGTTTTCTATTTCTTCCAAATATCAAGATATTTTGATTTTGATTTTAAAAGATCATGAATTTTATGTTAAAGAATAAACATGTTTACCGCTGCCTGGAATTGCTTGAAATATCAAAAATACAAGTGCAGCATTTCAGCATTTACACAAGATGGCCAACTTATTCTTGTAAACGGTGAGCACAATCATAACGCTTCATTCGAACACCGGCAACACGAAAAATTACAAAAGAGGTCAGAGCCCTGATTGAAAACTTAACGCCCTCAGCAGCCATAGCTGCCGCAACTTTACCACTAACCACGGTTCTCTCGATACAATATGAGTTTCTGTCAAAGCTACCTGTGGCCTGTTGAGGGCTGGCCTGTTGGGATACAAGCCTTTTTAAGGGGAGCCATCTCGGAATTTAGAAAGTTTTGGTTAATTTGCAAAAAGACGCTGCGGTGCACAAGTTAAACATTTTGAATGCATCATCCGGACAAAAAACCCACAAAAGAAAAGTTTGATGGCTTGTAAGGAAAGGTGCAGAACTTGATGGATAGGGAACTTATAGGCATGAAACTGATATTAATTTTCACAGGGATATCGCCAGTTTGTCTTAGTTGTGTATTTTAAATATTATCGTGTTTGTGTTTTGTGTTAATTTAAATTTGAAACCTAGCATTATAATTTTGTTTTGGTGCCCTTTTTGCGTCCGCGCGGAGTTGAATCGAAGCCTCATAGCGTGATTTATTAGCGAATTTGATCTCGCGTCTTAACCGTATGATTGAACCCCTAATTGGGAGCACAGTTTTGTAACAATTAGGTATGAAACTTGCGCAGCATAACTGCTAGCAAAAATATGAATCTGGATATCAATGTGTTATTTAAGTCCCTCGAACTTCCGCTTTGCTTATTGTTCTTGCGGACGCTGAAAAAGAATAAAAAAGTTTGGGGTAAAATCAATTTTGGGGTGAATAAATTGCGGCGTTAAATGACTGAGGGGTGACAATGTACAGAGTTAGATTATAGTGGGTTAAATAAGTCGGTGTCAGAAGAAGTAGAACCTTGATTGAACATAATTACTGTAAAAAGGATTTTAAAAACCAGGCTTTTTATTGTGCGCACGCGCACAATGAACTGACAATTTTGGTCTAAAAATCTTGTAGACGTTTATTTTTTCAACCAGGATGTATAAAATATATCTCCAAAAGCATCCACAAAATTTCATTGTTGCTATTATATGTTCATATCAAGTATTGGTTTTTTTCTCAGTTTTCAATTGATTTGGCCCTATATCACAGAAAAATAAAATTGAATCTCAGATACACAAAACTCATTATCGTAACAAGTGTTCGAATCTTTCTGAATCAGTCAAGTATCTCAAATACTCTCAAATCACGTTTGAGCAGTCAAATATGAACGATCATGCTAAATAATTGCGGACGAATAAAAAGGATTCTTCTCGAACTAAATAAATTTTAATTGTCGACAGTAAGGATTGTCTGATGTTCATGTTACTCGACCTCATCCTGAATTTAGTTTTATAAATTTCTGCATCATACGGCCAACATTTTTTTGACTATTCTCACTGAAAAGTTATCATTCGAGCAAAGTTGAGTTCTCAACAAAAAATAACCACACAGAAAAGACACGTTTGTCGGTTTTATGACAATATACCCAATGCCATTATACCCATTGCCTATATACCAAATGCCAATATACCCAATGCCGTTATGGTCCCCAAAATTTGCTATGGAAACAATAGATTTGCGATCATAATATGGTGCGCATTTCCCAACAAAATTCCATTTAAAACTCTGCCAAAATTTTAATCTATTTCTGATTGCATTTATGGAAAAAATATGTTATAGACAATGAAAAATACTTCAGTCATATATGTTGGTGGTGTAAAGATTTTGTTTACTGTTCTTTCAAACTTTGTGAGCCAGCGCTTGCATTTTCCTTTGAGCAAAAAAATAATAATTGTTCCCAGTTTGAAATTTGCTTTTGAGGTTTCAAACTAATAAAAAGCGATTAAATTGTCTACAGATATCAAAACACCGACAAGTTAAATAATAGTTAGCTGTAAAGAGAACAGGAGATTGCCAAGATATATCCAGTTATTTGAAATGAAATGACAACTGACCAATAAGACCCTAAAACTACATTTTTTTTAAAAAAAGAAAATTGCAACAAGATTTTGTTACAAAAACTTTGAAAAATTAACAACTTATTTAAAAATTACAGGGACAAAAAAACCACCGTAGAATTTTTAGGTCAAACTTAACGGAATAGAAAATGGGGGTATTTCAGGCCACTACATTTTTGGAGTTTTCCGAAAGCCTGTTCACTGGTCAATTCTTTTCGATAGTCTCAACTCCTAACGTATGTCGGAACGACAAATTTTTTTCTTAGGATCCACTTTAGTGGGGAGGAACTATATACTCATTTCTTTGTTCAATCAATTTTGGGCCGATAGATATATTCGTCGTAGAATATTTATACTGCTTTCACTGGAAATCCCGTCCATCGCAGAATTCATATATATTAATATATATTATATATATATATATATATATATATATATATATATATTTAAAAATATTTTTTTGAAATTTGTTTTTTTCATGAAGCATTTGTATGATTTTCATTGGGTTTCTTCACATTTTCCGTATTTTTCGAAAAATGTGAATATATGATGAACATGTCAACGATAGTGGTGTTGGTTTTACTTGTAAGGATAGAAGATTGTTGCTCAACTATTTTTAGGCTAAAATTTTATTATAGTTCATTCTTTCGTTCAATTTGTTTAAATTTGCCGGATTGACACACCAAAAAAACAGCCCACACAACCATCATTAATTGCGAAGAGAGGAGAGCTTTTTTACTTGCGTTTCCTTTGAGTATTCTTGAATTAAAATTCTTTAAATGTTTGGCAACTTCAAATTGATATTAAACCAAAACGCATCTTTTTTTTTATTAAATTGACTTTTTTGTCAATTTATCTATATCCATAACATTTAGAACAATTAAGTCTTCCTAGTGGACAAACAGCAATAGCAGGGCTATTCCAGGTCTAATTGCTGTTTTACGCCGCACAAAGAAACACTCGGATTGTAATAAGTCACTGTCATTTAAAAAAAAATTGCTATTTTTGTTTTTTTCAACTTTAAACACAGAATAGAAGGATTTAATTCAAGGCTTACTATTGACAGGACCATTTTTCTTCCTGAGGCTTTTCCAATAAACTATCAAGTTTTTAGTAGAGAGCTTATGGATTGGATCGTCTGAATTTTTAAAATAATTTTATTCAAAACAAAAAATGGATTATTGGACGTTCTCACTATTCGTTTTTCACTTTTTTGTTATACTTGAAAATTTGATGTCAGCAACGACAAGTCATACTATCTTTCAAATGGATTGGAAATTAATTTTTTTTTGTGGTTTCACGTTTTAAACATTGGATTTTCGGCTTCGATGCAAATAAAAATTTATACGAGTATTCACATAAACATTTTCGATTTTTGGACAATTTCCTTTCTTTGAGTTTTTCACTTTGTCTACTGTGTTGTCATTCTAGTGACAACATTACTTCCACGTCAGAAAACTCATTCTGGCGTTTAGAAAGAAATCACAATTGAAAATGACAGTTTTTTCAACGCGCAGATTGTAATTTTAACGGCTTCGACTCCTGTGGATGAACAAAGGAACCCATTTAGTGATTCCAGTTGATAGCTAAAATTATTCATAACTATGAAACGAAATGACTTGGAGAAAATATAGACGTTTTGCTTTGCTTGTTGCAGTTCTTTGTTGTGTTATTATGACTTAGTCAAATGTTTTCAGTGCATTGTCCATTGCTTCAGGTATTTTGACACCATTTTTTAATAAATTTATTTTGAATTGAGCTTTGTCTGTACTTGTCGTTTTTTGCGCAGACGAGTGGCTCAATATGAATAGTGACAGGTCTCTATTATAAATGAATAAAAAACATTTGAAAGGTTTCGGTTGTTATCTAATATCGGTTTCGGTTAAATAAAAAATGAAAAGAAACAAGAAGGAATTATTTTCAAAATCAAGTTTAACAGATATCGAAATCAAAAGGTTAAACTACTAGTTCTGCTTTATGGCTCTAAAATTTTAGAATATAATACATTATAATGCAACAAAAACTTTTCAGAAGCCTGTTCTGGATGCATTTTAAGTTTGAAAAGCGGGCTAGATGCAGAATGATGATTTTCCAGAAAAAAAACTTGAAATGTCTGGCACGATCACGCTAAGAAACTATGATTAATCATTGTGTATGTAGATCATGATAATATCTGTCAAACAATATTTGTCAATCACAAAACATGGCATGTCTCTACTATATGGCTCTAAGAGACTAATTGATAATGCTTTCGTGTTTGTTTCCCATACTCTACACTCATTAAATAGCCATCAATTTGTTCACGCAATTTGGTTAAACAAGCACAAACAATAAATAAATAAGATACCGTAAAAGATTATGAAAGTAAGAGGTGAATAGAAAGGCCATGTTAATAAAAATAGATCTGAAATGCGCCAAAAACAAATGAAGCAATACCAATTTTCAGTTTGTCTTTACCTTTTAGTTAACATAAATTTTTTTTCACTTTTCGCCTTTTCACGCATAGAAATTGCCGAGGTACTTGAAATTAATACAAAGTCAAGAAAAAACTTCATTCGCTTATCGTTATTCTCAAGAAATCAGGCTTCAAGAACGGCTCTAATCGAACAGAAGATAATTATTAAACGTCCCGCAAAAACATCTCATAAAAATGAGCAAAAATCTTAAATTGTTTTATTGTTCCGACCCCATGTGGGGGGGGGGGGGTGGGAGGAACTATATACATTTTTTGTTCAGACAATTTTGGCCGATCGATATATTCATCTTAAAGAAATGTGAGTGGAATCATTTAAAATGTCGTAGAGTTTGAAACTAAAAAGATTTTTTGAATTTCCTTTTCTTTCGAGGAGTTATCGAGGACTGAAGATTTGTGTGAACTCGGGTTATTTGGCATGATTTTGTTCACTTTAGTGCAATTTTTCTTCAAATTACGAAATTTTATAAATATTAAATCAAATTACATTTTCCGCCACAAAATGATTTAAAATTTAGTGCCTAATATATGAAAGGCGATAAAAAAGACTAGGTTCTGATCTCATAGTGAAGTTTACTATAAAAAATCGACTTCTATTTGAGAGGTTTTTTTCAGAAAACTTCTCATTTTTTTGTGATCTTACGTCACCTAGAAACTAGTCATTTTTCAAATCAAGGCTCTGTTAATGCTGAACTTGATTTACAGTCAAATGAAACCCAATGAGCTGAGAATTAGTATCAAGGAATCGCTCGTGTTTTTTTTGCATTCGACACTGAGTTTTCGTAATTTTAAATGAAATTTTGAACTTCTTTTTGAGGTTTTACTAAATTTCCGGAATCTTGTGGCAAAATCTCGTTGACTAGACGTGCAATATGTTTCCCAATGAGCATTAAGTGAACCTGTCTAGAGCCTTGAGGGGACAGCTAATGGCTGTTATGTCTTTAAAAAATGATTTTCCGAGAAAAATTTTTCAACATTAAACGATCATAAACTTGTTTTTGTGAAATCAGTGTCAGAAATGACAAGAGTCCTTCCGTTCTACTGCAACTAAAGTTAATCTGGTTAGCAATTTTATCTTTTAACTATTTGTTATATGACTTCAATGCCACAAGATTGAAAAAATAAAAAAAAAATGATATTTTCGTAATATTGGTTCTTCTTGTAATCTTATCAGATTATTCTGGTACTGATATTCTCCAACAGCTTAAAAAAACTTCAATCGATCATGGATAAAGTTTTCAGTGAAAAACTTACTGTTTGATTAGCTTCGACACATTCTTCTTGCACTTTTCTATAGAATTTTTGGTTTTCGCCTGTAATTGTTGTTGTTTCCATAATCATAAGACTTATTGTGATGTTTTATTGATTATATATGCATGACAGTTATCTTTTTCTTTCAATCGAGGTATAACTTAGCTTCTTTAATGACTTCCGTTGAAAGCTATTGAATTTAATGGCTGTTAAGGTTTTAAAAATAATTTTTCGAAGATTTTTTTGGAAAATTAAACAATCTTAAATTTATGTTTGTGATCTTTAAGTCAGTCTCAGTAATGAGAGGACCCCCTCATCTCTATTTCAACCAAAATAAATTAAATAGTGGTTTTATCTTCTAACTAGTGGTGTTATGACTTCGATGTACGAGGTTTCATAATTTTTTTTGGATAGTTTTTTCGTAATTTTGATTCCTTTTGGAATCTTTGCACTTTATCCTAAAATTGATTGTTGCAATGGCTTCGAAAATACGTTCAACTGATCATATATAAGGTTTTCAGAGAAAAGCTTATGGTTTAAACGGCTTCCACACTTTCTTCTCGCACTTTTCTATTGAATTTTTGGTTTTTGCCTGTATTTGTTGTTGTTTCCATAGCCATACGACCCATTGTGACGTCTTATTGATTACCTATGCATGACAAGTATCCTTACCCTTCAACCGAGACATAACTGAGCGTCTTTAATGACTTCCGTTGAACGCTATTGAATTTAATGGCTGTCAAGACTTTTAAAATAATTTTTCGAAAATGTTTTTGGAAAATTAAACAACCTTAAGAATATTTTTGTGATCTATAAGTCAGTCTCAGCAAGAACAGGACATCCTTAACCTCTAGTTCAACCAAAATAATTTAGCTATCGGTTTTATCTTCTAACTATTGGTGTTATGACTTCGATGAACGACTTTTCATAATTTTTTTTAGTTAAGAAATTTTTTTTCGTAACTCAAAAAAGGTTTTTTGGAATCTTAACACGTTATGCTAATATTGATAGTTGCATTGGCTTGACAAAGACGTTCAATGGATCATACGTAAGGTTTTCAGAGAAAAACTAAAGGTTTAAACGGCTTCGACACTTACTTCTCGCACTTTTCTACTTAATTTTTGGATTTTTCATGTGTATTTGTTGTTGTTTTCATAGTCAATGACTTTTTGTAATGTCTTATCCATCTCCTATGAATGATAAACATCTTTTTCGTCTCATCGAGGCACAACTGAGCCTATTTATCAGCTTCCGTTGAAAGATATTGGATTTAATGACATTGATACTACGGGTTTTCTCGAAAAATTTCGTGTTTTTAATTTATTTGTTCAAGTTTATTGATATATTGGAGTCAATTTGATAAAAAGAAAAATTCCATTTCTGTTAAAAGAACTTAATTGAAAGTTGAATAGTGTTCACTGAAATGTTCATTTTCTATTGGCTTCGACACTTTCCTCGCTAAATTTGTTTTAAGTTGCTCTGTTTGACAGTTTTTTACTCTTTAGGCGGCCGAAAAATGCGGAACAGCCTCATATTGAAGGATTGATGTTACCCGAAGCAGTCAGTTTAGAGGGAATAGTTTTAAAGTTTATGATATTGTAAATCTTTAAGGTTTTTAATAATTTTTCAGTTTTTGTTGTTCTTTACGACAACCTGTAACTTATTCTCACAATTGGGAGGTCCCATACAATTCCATTTTTTTAAAAAGTAACGTTTTTACTAATATTATGACGTAGCGGATGTTTTGTTTGCTTGACAATATGCGTTTTCATAAAAATTATGTGAGTGGTGTATTTGTGTTTCTTTTTCTCTTCCTTTAGCACAATAGCGTAATAACACATCGCAATGATTTTCAAATTATGGCCCAATTGAACACTTTTTGCTCAATCAGTATATTTTAGTTGAATGAGTATATATAGAAAACGAAATAAAAATACATAATATTCAGATAACTGCTAATGATTTCAATGGCTTCACCATTTTCTGTTTTCACAATGTTTGTAATTTGTTCTTTTTTTTGTGTTTTTTTGGAATTTTTTTGCGTCTTTAGTCCGTTCCTACGGCTTAGTCTAACTGACGACATGTCTTATTCGTTTCATTATGACTGTTCCGTAAATTTCTTAAGAATTATTTCGTTAAAAGTTAATGATTTTTAAGACTATTGAAATTAATTGTTTTCATAAATGTTGATTGATTTTTGAATTTTGCCTCATTATTTCTTCTTTTTGACTACTTGTTACGTAGTCACATTAAGGAAAAATCCCATCTGCTGCGTAGTTAGAAAAGAGTATATTTGTGAATTAGGCTTTTGTCTGATTTTAATTTGACGTTGTTACTAGGTGCTTTTAAATTAAGAAATTGAGATTTTGCCGTGAAATTTTTGTTTTTCCTTTTTTGTTGTTGTTGTTTTTTTTCTCGTAGTCTTAATAATGGGAGATCTCGTTGTAATGAGGCGTGACATTATTAAATTCAATTATTAGTTTGGTTGTGTAACTGTTTTTTTTAAAATCAAACATCTATTTTTGATTATCTCTTTGCCAAAAATATAAGTCAAAAGACAGGTAAGTCAAAAATGTAGATGAGCGCGGGTCGGAACATCATGTGCAAACGCACATTAACGAGCCTCCTTGTTTTAAAATGCATGCAAAGATTTTTTTATATATTAACCCTTTTGTGAATTCTGATCAACCAAAAATCCATAATTCTTTTTATTATTTGCAATACATCCTACGTTCTATGCTATAAATATTTCAATAATAGGTTTCACGATATTTCTTTTACATTGTAATTAGCGCAATGGATTCTATATAAAAGATAATTAATAAATAGGATATAGAGGAATGAAAAACGGTTATGAAAGTTTTTCAGAAACCATTCTATGATGTGCTAAATGTTTTTAATCCAATCTTAATTTGGATTAAAAACATTTTCCTCGCTAAATTTGTTTTAAGTTGCTCTGTTTGACAGTTTTTTACTCTTTAGGCGGCCGAAAAAAGCGGAACAGCCTCATATTGAAGGATTGATGTTACCCGAAGCAGTCAGTTTATAGGGAATAGTTTTAAAGTTTATGATATTGTAAATCTTTAAGGTTTTTAATAATTTTTCAGTTTTTGTTGTTCTTTACGACAACCTGTAACTTATTCTCACAATTGGGAGGTCCCATACAATTCCATTTTTTTAAAAAAGTAACGTTTTTACTGATATTATGACGTAGCGGATGTTTTGTTTGCTTGACAATATGCGTTTTCATAAAAATTATGTGAGTGGTGTATTTGTGTTTCTTTTTCTCTTCCTTTAGCACAATAGCGTAATAACACATCGCAATGATTTTCAAATTATGGCCCAATTGAACACTTTTTGCTCAATCAGTATATTTTAGTTGAATGAGTATATATAGAAAACGAAATAAAAATACATAATATTCAGATAACTGCTAATGATTTCAATGGCTTCACCATTTTCTGTTTTCACAATGTTTGTAATTTGTTCTTTTTTTTGTATTTTTTTGGAATTTTTTTGCGTCTTTAGTCCGTTCCTACGGCTTAGTCTAACTGACGACATGTCTTATTCGTTTCATTATGACTGTTCTGTAAATTTCTTAAGAATTATTTCGTTAAAAGTTAATGATTTTTAAGACTATTGAAATTAATTGTTTTCATAAATGTTGATTGATTTTTGAATTTTGCCTCATTATTTCTTCTTTTTGACTACTTGTTACGTAGTCACATTAAGGAAAAATCCCATCTGCTGCGTAGTTAGAAAAGAGTATATTTGTGAATTAGGCTTTTGTCTGATTTTAATTTGACGTTGTTACTAGGTGCTTTTAAATTAAGAAATTGAGATTTTGCCGTGAAATTTTTGTTTTTCCTTTTTTGTTGTTGTTGTTTTTTTTCTCGTAGTCTTAATAATGGGAGATCTCGTTGTAATGAGGCGTGACATTATTAAATTCAATTATTAGTTTGGTTGTGTAACTGTTTTTTTTAAAATCAAACATCTATTTTTGATTATCTCTTTGCCAAAAATATAAGTCAAAAGACAGGTAAGTCAAAAATGTAGATGAGCGCGGGTCGGAACATCATGTGCAAACGCACATTAACGAGCCTCCTTGTTTTAAAATGCATGCAAAGATTTTTTTATATATTAACCCTTTTGTGAATTCTGATCAACCAAAAATCCATAATTCTTTTTATTATTTGCAATACATCCTACGTTCTATGCTATAAATATTTCAATAATAGGTTTCACGATATTTCTTTTACATTGTAATTAGCGCAATGGATTCTATATAAAAGATAATTAATAAATAGGATATAGAGGAATGAAAAACGGTTATGAAAGTTTTTCAGAAACCATTCTATGATGTGCTAAATGTTTTTAATCCAATCTTAATTTGGAAGCTGACGTGACGCAAACATTGAACTAATTTTGAGGTTGGAAGCAAATATGAGAAATTCAAAAGCTATATAAGAAACGCCCCTGTCGCGAGAAAAATGTTGGATTTAAAGGATAATCTTACCTGTCGTTTTCCATAAAATTTGAAGGCGCCCGATTTCATGAACCGCTCAATTATAATCAGTCTGTTATCAAAATGATTGCAAACATGTTTAATAAATTGCTTAGAAAAACAACAAGTGAGAGCAAAACAATTACGCTCTTTCTAATAGCATCGAAGATTACCAATCTCTTAATGGCATCGTACAACACATCAAACGTTTCAGCCGTTTATTACAACAGACTTCGTGAAAAGACGAGACAATTCAGAGAGAAACAAACGGACAAGCTTTATCATGCTTTCTATAATTGTCAATCACAAAACATGGCATGTCTCTACTATATGGCTCAAAGAGACTAATTGATTATGCTTTCGTGTTTGTTTCCCATACTCTACACTCATTAAATAGCCATCAATTTGTTCACGCAATTTGCTTAAACAAGCACAAACAATAAATAAATAAGATACCGTAAAATATTATTGAAATGAACAGGTGAATAGAAAGGCCATGTTAATAAAAATAGATCTCAAATGCGCCAAAAACAAATGAATCAAAACCAATTTTCAGTTTGTCTTTACCTTTTAGTTAACATAATTTTTTTTCTTTTTTTCTCGCCTTTTGGCGCATAGAAATTGCCGAGGTACTGGAAATTAATAGAAAGTCAAGAAAAAAGAGATTTCATTCTCTTATAGTTATTCTCAAGAAATCAGGCTTCAAGAACGGCTCTAATCGAATAGAAGATCTATAAAAATTATTAAATATCCCGCAAAAACATTGAAAAAAATGAGCAAAAATTGAAATTTTTTTATTTTAATTCAACCGAACACTTTGTTTTTTTCTTGCGACGAGCATATGCTCAAAAAATAATGGTAAAAAGATGATATGATATTGGACATTTGTGGCAATATAAATTTGAGCCATATGAAAGATTGTTGCTGGAAGGGGGGACTAGGAAATTTATCAAACCCTGCGTATGTTTAAAGTGCATTTTGAGCAGTCAATATATTTTGCGATGACAGAGAGCAATGCTATCATTTAGACACTACTGGAAAATTAAGTCGATTCTTTAAGAAACGATTTCAGAGGATTTCTTTCTGCGTGAAGATTGCAAGACGCTTGAATACAAAACTATATTTGGCCCTTCATCTAAAAATATTTCACGGAACTTCCTTATGTTCCTAGATTTGTCCACGTCAATATGTAACATCGTTTCATTTCAGAACACCAGAAATGTGAATAAAAAATGACAGCAGAAAAGCAAAACCTCTGAAAAAGCCTAAACTTTGAGAAAAAGGTAGTATTCCCGGAGGTTGGTGGCAGAGTAAATCCGCGCTGAATCAGTATAGAGACATTCTGTTTTTAGGATGGCCAGTGCTCTGTTCATGTCCCAATTTACACTGGCCAGTCTTGATTTTTGAGTATGATTTACTGCATGAAAAATAATATGCTCAGCTTAACTCCGCCAACAATTTTGATTTATATGCGATTCGAACTTCCGCGTGGGTATTTGTAACATTTAATTTGCCTAGCAAGTCGTAACCACTAAACTAAATGGGCTTTGTGGCAATTGCCTACAAACTAACTTATATATAAATAGTGTGTATACTACTATAGTAATTATCAGTTAAAAGCTACAAAAGTATGACATTACTCTGATCAGACTTAATTTTGGGGCAAATTTTTCAGATTATACAGGATAAGTTTAGCCTGGGCTAACTCCATGACCTCAATATAATCATAATGAAGAAAAACGGTTCATAAAGAAACTTAAATTAATCTGGAGATGCATTGTTTCAGATCTGAATAAAGCTTTTTACACTTGAAATGTGCTGGATCAGCACTGAAATTCTCCGCAACTCAAGTCCGGGTCGGGAACTTTATTAACACTTTAACAGGACCGTGACAATTTTGAAAAAAAGACCCCTGGAAGTAAAAACAATCATTTATGAGTTTTCCATTATTAACACTTTTTTGGTGCAAGCCCCGCTAAAATATATTGAGCTGCCAGATAGAAATGGTCTCTGATTCGACCTTTGCGGACCAAAGCGATGTCTGATCACACCATCAAGACCCAATTAACCTCTGATCATACTGAAAACCGTGGGCACTCAAAACGGTGTGCGCTCAAAACTTCGTGTGCGCTCGAAGTTGTCTCTAATCAGAGCCTCCCAGACGGACGTGGAAATGAATAATGATCATACAGATATCAAACCAAGTTCCACACTTTTGTGCAGCCTTGGCCAGAATTAATTCCAGAAATATTTTTCTGTGTTTGTGCGCTTGATCAGACTATCCACAGACCGAAAAAGCTAGTGATTAGACTATTTTCTACATCGTCATATTACAATGCCCAGATATTTTTCACACCATTGTCCAGACGCTTGTGCGCTCCAAATTACCTTTGATCACGCTATCGTGCGCTCCAAATACACTATCAGATTAGTGTGAGCTCTAATCCTCCTATGAGCAGACTAGTGTTTGCTCGACATCCACCTCTGATCAGAATCAAGTGCTCTCAAAATAGCCTCAGACCAAAGCGTGATCAAAATCACCTCTGACCAGCTCCGAGCGCTCGAAATTGCCTCAAAATGATCAGACCAGAGTATGCTCAAAATCGTCTCTCATCAGACTCGAAACCGCTCGATATAGTTTGAGCGAATACTGCTTTTAATTATGAACCAATCTCTAAATGTATCCTCTATTGTATTCTTTTCTAAAAAAATTATGTGTTCCATGATATATCCAATTAATAAAATGTCAAATCTAAAAGTTCTGCCAATGAAAAATTAACAATTACTGAAAAATAATTAGTTTAATATGCAATTGTTGCATGCTCTTGAATCAATAGACGAACTTGGACAGCTTTCCATAAAAAACGTCTTGAACTGCAGCTATTCAAAATTGCTCGTAAAGGGGACCAACAATTGCTAATATCCGGAACCCTTGGTTTTATCAACGCCATCAGACTCTAGACGATTCTCTGATGACAATGCTTCTTTATTGTTGGCTCTTTGTAGAGTCAACGTTTCTCAATCAAGAATATTACAAAAAATTGAAAGAAAATAATACAGTTGAAATTTTTTCTGATCACATAAAATTGCGCTCGAAATATTTTCGGATAACACTAGTTTGCAATTGAATCCAACTCTGATCAAACCATCCATTACGGAAGTGTCCTCTGATCAGACCAAAATCAGACTATTGTTCAGACTTCTGCGCGCTTGAACGAATTGCCAGACCTTGTAATTTCGGCCCGGAGGCACACCACGTGCGTTCGACCTGGGTCTGACCATAGGTCCCTTACGTCTGGCAGCTTTGATCAGGAATGTGAAAAGGGATATTTTAATGGTTGTAATGTCAGTGCTCTAGTGTCTTCTCAGAATAACAAAAAGTGAGTTCTTTTTCCCCACTTTCAAATCTAATGAAGATATCAAACGTGATATTTGGTTGATGAAGAGGAAATACTAAAATTGTTTTCTTACTTCGATTTATTGCAAAACTTCGAATATGTTCTGAGTGATATAACAGATGCGTGTTAACGACGGTCGAGACCTCAAAAATTATCGTGAAGAATACAATCAACAGTCTATTAATATTATGGGAAAAGTTAACAAAATTAGAACGTAAAGCTTCTCAAATTATAATTTTGTTAGTTGCCAGACGTTAAACTTAGTTAAATCAAGACAAAATCAAGGTAAAAAAGTTTGCTTTAGTCTGGAGTTGATATTAAATCGAGCGTAACTTTGTCCTCTCGCATTATAATGGTTGCAGCGGTAATTATTTCTCAGGAGAGGAAGCGGCAAAGATACAAATGATGATTGATGCCTGACAAGGCACCTAAAAAGACACCATTTGCAACCTTATTTTGGCTGCCCATTTTCCGGGCTTTCTTCACCGAGAGTAAGTCTCAGCTGCAAATGGAATTTTAGGCACTCAATTGCCATCAAATCAGGCCCATAAGCTCTAAGACGGGCGCATCATTATTCATTTGCAAGACTTGAGTTATAGAAAGTGCAATATTTAAGTGGCTTTGAAAGTTGGTGAAGTTATTACTTGAAAAATGAAAAAGCGCCACATACATGTTGTATCCGAATTACGGTCTGTCCAAGAATACGTAAGATTACCCACAATTTTTTTGAGACCATCCGTTAACGAATCAACACAATTGATGATGAAACTACGATGATTTTTAAAGCGGACCATTACTAAAACTTTCAAAATTACGCTTAAAAAGACAATCTAATGTTTCTCCTCCACAAAATGAAGTCACAATTGATGTCCACTATCAACATATACACATTAAGACGGATGTGGCTGAATACTGCTCTGGAGCAAGTACTTCCCGAATGTTTTCCAATTTATTAAAATGAGAGGCAAATATATCGGATCTTAGTTCAAAAGGTGACAGTCTAAAAAATTTTGATGTTTACCTTACAAGAATCTTGCAAGACTTGGACGCTTATCTTGAAAGATTCTTGAATATCCAAGGGCTCTTGCAAGATAGCCATCAGTAAAAGACAAGGATAAAACTCTATAGCAGATATTTTTGGAACATTCTCCATTTCTTAAGAGGCCTTGGTTAAAGAAAGCAAAACAAGTTGGTTTAAGTTCAATAAAAGACATACATTACGCCACAGAGTTATACCCAAATCGTCACGCGCAAATATGTCAGATCTGTGTATCTCGTGTTCGCTTTTCCTTTGTTAATACATTGAAAATGTAACAATATTGCGGAAAATAGCTACATTAGCAAGACAGGCAACGTTGAAGGGAATTGCGCAACCCGTGTTCGCAAAAGTGTCCAAATTTTAACCGCAAAATAAAAGTACAAGCTATATATCCTATTTTTCGCGCATTTTGTGTCACGAATCTGCTCCATTTAGGTATCGCTTTTTCGCACGCAACGTAACTCGATTTCGCACTACAATCCGAAATTAAACCTAAATTAATGCGGGTTGTTGAGCATTAAAGTGAATATTAAAGCTTTAGTACTACTACTAGTACTTATTACTACTTTTTTACTACTTATCAAAAGGTTCCTACCCGGTCCATTGAATCTACAACAGTCCCACAATGACAAACAAAGCCTTTTTTGGGCGAGGGACTTTTCGGAAAAAATCAGTTTTTGTGGCACTGGGACGTACTACATAATATTTTTGACAAAGTAGACTCAACCAAGGAAAATAGATTTGGCCAGAAAAATAGATTCGGCCAGTCCCACATTGACAAACAAAGCCTTTTTTGAGCGAGGATTTTTTTTTGAGAAATATCATTTTTTGTGGCATTGGGACGTACATATGTTTCAAATAAAATGTACACTTTTGCCGCAAGAGCAACACTTTAAGCACTTTTTCAACAGCCGCATACAATGCATACAACAATTAATCAAAGACCTATCATATAACTAATATCTCATTTACGATTCTTATATAGAAGATTGAGGGAAGCAACTTAATTGCCAGTTTGAAAAGCTTTTGAAAAATTTGCTTGGAAACATATTTGCGAAAAAATTCTTTGACTATTTAACTGAGATCTTATTTGACGCACTAACGTCAAAAGAATTGCTCTGAAACTATTTATTTGCAGTCTGATTTCGTCGGGCTCAGGAAGTTGACTGAAAGGGTGGTAGGGCAAAGCCTGAGGGGGAAAATTTTTACTAGGAGGTCTAAATAACGTCATTGGATGTTATTATATACCACCTTTAAGATTTAAGCATAGAAAATGACACCAATTTGGGTACATTTTTCTTTTGACGTTTAGTATCAAAGTGTCGCCAAATCAGTTGAGTTCAGCTGCCTGAAATCGTCAAGTTCAGTACAAGCAAAATGCAAGGAGTCGAGAGGATAAAAGTCTTTCCAAAAATCAAAAGTGTAAAACAATATCTTTGCATAAAAGGACACACGTCTGGAATATTTGCTTAAAGAGAGTAATTGATAACACTTTCTCAGCTTTTGAGGATGAAAGAACGCAAAAAATACCAATTGATTTTTGGTAGTAATTGGAACAGCATTAATAAAACTCATTTGGCAATCTGGTCAATAAAAGGAAACAATTTCATTAATCTGGGTGAATAATATGGGCGTTAGGCAACATTTTGAACAACCATAACTGACAGAAAGCAACAACACATTTAGCATTAAATATTCCCACAAAATCAATGCAAAAATAAATAATTTCTCACAAAAACTGTCAAAAAATTTGCCTCACTAAAAAAATATTTTAAAATTAAATTGTTAGTCTTGATACATCTAAACATAAAACAAAATACTTCCAATTATTTAATATTGCATTAACTTGGCAGATTTTTGTTAAACCAAATTTTCTACAGATTCCTCAAACCTAACACCAATGTATCTGAAACTAATATATTTCAGCAAAAAAGCCAGTTTTAATATAAAATGTACATGCAATAAACAGTTGATCTCAGTTGAATTGGCTTTCAGAATCTAATGACATGCAATTCAATCACCGCAATCACATTACTCAGATCTGACAGATCATCAATAAAACTCAATGAAGCCTTGTCAAGTGATGCCATGAAGCAATTTAAGGACACTGTGTCAGAAACTTTTCACCAAAAATTTGATCCAATTTTTATTACCAAAATAGTAGTTGAAATGGGTTTACAGAACCATTAAAGCAACAGAAAAGGGTCACAAGCTAACACATTTCGCTACGGGCAGCCAAACGTAGTTGCGATAGATATTTTCCCAAAAAAACTTAGTTTTTTTTACGAATTTTTCAAAATCAACATTTCCGGCTGTTTAGGCATATCAGAACACTCCATATTCTTGATAGTTACAAAATATAGCCTACAAATATGAACAATTTAAAGAAAAAAATAAGTTTCGAAACTTGTAAAATTAGAAGACGTTTTTGAAGGAAGAATGTTCGACAACTCTTGTTTTCCAGGACTGGCTATAGTAAAAACTAGTGTACTTTTCAGATTTAGATACATGTACTAGTGGTAACTAACAGGTTCTGACTGCCAGAGAACCAAAAAATTTCAAATAAGTGAAATATTTTTAAAAAAAGAGGCTGAGATTCTTGAGGCACAGTATACCAATGTATTCTGACCACCAAATCTAGAAAAAAACTATCCAATTTTTACTTAGAAATTGGTCATTAAAATGGACCTACAGAATCACTAAAGCAACAGAAAACGGAAAGAAGCTAACACTATTTGCTACGGACAGCCAAAAAAAGTTTGAAAAGAATTTTTCCCGAAAAAAAGAGTTAAATTTTCACAAATTTTCTGAAATCTACCTTCCTGGCTGTTTGAGCACATCAACGCAATCTATACACTTGGTAGTAACGAATCAAAGCATGAAAACTTTTTAAAAAGGGATTAAGAGCGAGGTTTTGAAGCTTGTGAAATCGGAAGACGTTTCCGATGGAAGAATTTTTGAGAACGAAAGACAATTCCTGTCTTCCAGGAAACAATATAATAAAAATTGAGCAACCGAAGAAAAAAAAACAAAACTGTTATTAAAAAGCTCGAATAAACTAACTAAGCCCATTGCAAACTAATTTTGTTGTTCAATGAGTTAAAAACAGAAAAAGAATAATTTTGACTTTTTATCTGTAAGATCACTCAATATTTATTGATCCTGAGTTTGCCAAGCAATATGGATATGCAAGCCCTTTTTTGAGCGTGGGAATTTTTGGAAAAAACGGCTTTTCGAAAAAAGAACGGCAAATTCGAAAAGCCGATGGCTCAGCTTTTCGAATTTGTCTTTAAAATTGTTCGTACTTAAATTGCTTTAAAGCTTTAAAAGCTTCAATTCAATCTCTAATAAAAAAGCTTTTTAGAGAGTATTAAATCAATTTTGCATGCTCAAAGTTCGCGCTTTTAATTAGGCTCAATTGAGGATTAGAGATACTTTTAATGCAAATAATAGGTACCTAAAATGAGCGGAAACGTGCTACAAGACTTGTCACCTATTTTACAATTTTCAAGTTCTTTTATTTCAAAAATGGCGTAACCCCTTTCCGAAAAATATGATGCAAAGGATATCTCCTAATTTCGTTCATTTTATGTATCTAATTTTCGGCGGAAATTTTACTATGGCGGAAATTTTGGGGTATACCTCTGCGGTTTAATGTAGTCTATGTTTCGAAACTTTAGATTGATTCTTAAACTTTTGCTTTATTCCCGACAATCGGAAACTGTCATTAGGTATTTTTTAAAGCTAAGACGGAAACCGGTACCCAGATAAAAATTGTTTTGTTATAAATGTTTGAAAGCCTAAATTTTAGGTGTCAAATTTTCTTCAAGTGGAAGGAAAATTCTGCTAAGTGACAGGCGCGTTAAAAAACACAGATCATTATCTGCAAATTCAGACTCTTACTTTGAATTTTTTGATAGAAAGTGCCACCTGACTGAAATTATTAATCCCACGCGTTAAATAGCAACCAAAAAGATGAACCTCCTCCTCCACAAGTTTCAAAGTTACCACCTCTCAATAACTTTGTTTTTGCCAAAAGCAACACTAACTGGAAAGCTAAATTTATAGAGGTACGTACACCAGATGACGACCTAGCTTGAAGAACACTTTCTTGCTATGAATCAACAGCAGTTCGAACTTGAAAAAAAAATAAACATAGCATTTATAAGAAGTTTTAAATTATTACCTTTAGGTTCATTGGGGACGTGATGGCGTTTTTAATTTTCAAAATGCATTTCAACCCTTGTATCATTTCTGAAAGATGAGTTCTTTGCTTAAAGTGTAGAATAGATTTTCAAAATAAAATTCTATGATATCAGGTTTGCCAGTAAATTTGACTTCAAGTCAGATCTTCACAGCAGTTCAAGAACCTACCTATCACGGATTTTCTTTATACATTGCCTAAAAATAACTTAAAAATGCATTGCTTCGAGGATGTCATTAAAAATGAACATGGGGCACAAACAATCAGCAGTTTTCAGAATTATTTGAATATATTGCGCTCCATTGGGTGAGTTTTTTGTAGTTGAGGCATATTTCTGTGAGGTGAGAAATCCATACAGATGTCAATGCAGCCCATAGATGTGACCATGCTTTTGGAGGTCAGGTCAGAAATGTCCCCATTTTGTACAAACATTTCGTTTAGTACGATACCTAGAAACATTAGAGAAGGAAATGCAAATGGAAATGTAGAAGGAAAAATTTTGGGCACGAGCAAGAAAAAGAACGCATTTAATACAAACATTTAAAATTTCAAAATTTTCTTGATATAACATCTCTATTATCTAATTTGCGTTGGAAAGCTGTAGATCCATTCATTTTCAATTTTCTGATATTGATTTATCTAATTAATATTTTCCTTAGTTCTTCTCAAATTAAAAAACGCTAAATTAAGAAAGCAATTGATATTTATAGAAATTGTAAAGTTCGTTAAAGCCGATCGTGGTTATTGTACAAATATCCTCATTTCTTTTTATGATCAACAATTTATCCCCATGGATGATATTTTATTAATTGGAGAACAACTACAGAAAATATTAACTCGACACAACCACGTCAATTATTATTTTCATACTTAAAAATTGGTTCACTTTATCCACGCGATAAATCGAAAAAAAATGAACATGATAAAGCTGGTCGCAAGTTGCCCCAACTTTTCAACATTGGCATTTGTTTTAAATGTATTTTAAGTTTTCATTGAGTGAGTATCAGAGCAAATATTCAGAGCTACAACGCAAAACAAAATGTCGTATTAAAAAAAATCAAGTTCATTTTGATAGAAATGAACTTGATTTCAGTTGCTGAAAGGTAGAGTTTTTTCCTCACCCAATGTAAAGATCTCTGCTGGATTCATTCGGCTATTTTTTCTATTGTTCTTTTGAATTTCACTTAAGTTCACAATTTTGTGTCTATCAAAAAATTGTGGTGGAGCTTATAGTTTGGTAATACAAGCGAGAAAATCAATTGTTCGAAGCGCCGTAAGCGGTCTTCGCAACGCTAATCTTCGTAACGCGCTTTCATACACAAAGAGCATAAAACGTAGCGTTGATATTATACGTTAAACCATTTGTATTTTTGTGTTATTATCTTTTTACGTGATATTGTAAAAGCATCACAGTAAATGTGCATAAACACCTGGCTTTAATTTTCTGTTTACATCTGTCAGCTCTACCATACGAATTACACGTGAAATAACTGCACTAGCCTGTCGAGCTGTTTAAGTGCGGTCTATGATCAGATTTACCTTCGGGCGTGTCATTATATACATTTCAACATAACTATAATTCAGCCAGTTTAAAGATTGGGAAACAAGAAACGGAACCACTTGAACTGATAATTTCATTTCTATGGTTTCTTACTGTTTCATAATAAGTGGACTCTCAAACCTATATATTTTCATACAGTTCACAATAGTTGCAATTAATTCTCAATCTTAATTACTTTTAATTTATTTCGCTATGTCATGATCTGTAAGCTATTTAGTTTTGGACACTTTCAAGTTCAGATAACATACAAACTTATGTTCTTTCGTCTAGTAATCACTGACACTAATGTTCATTTAATTAAAGATTGACATTATAGCAACGCCATTTTCGTCATCAACTGTTGAATTGTGAAACGTTGAACGTGAACATTTATTACAATTTCCATATATGGGTGGTGCAATAGTATCAGTTCAAAAGACTAACATCACAGAAAACAAATCACAATCCAATCTCAAAACCACCAACTGCGTCGTCTCGGACAGCAATAAAGAACGCATTCACGATCAAACGATGTCGTCTCGACGTCGTGGTAGGGATCTTAGCAAGGATCCATTATGGCAAGAAATTGAAGCTCAAAAATCAAACTACTCAATTGAACGTTTCAAAACTGACCGGAGTCAAAAATCAATGCGAATAGCGAGGTTCTTTATATCGTCAACATTCCGGGATTTTACATTCGAGCGCGAATTCCTTGTCAAGCACGTTTTGACAGAGCTTGAAGACATTTGTCAAAGTTTAAAAGTTGTGTTTTACGACTGCGATCTGAGATGGGGTATTCCTCGGGATTTCGGAGATAGCAACACAATAAGCGTCTGCTTAGACACAATCGAACAGTGCAATTTTGAAACAGAAGGCGAACCATTTTTCATACTTTTTATTGGATCTCGCTACGGGTGGATTCCAGACATATCTGACGTCACAAAATTTAGCCCACATTTTGGGTCGCAATACAATTGGGTTTCAGGTGCCAGTATTACCCATATGGAAATTGTGAAAGGAGCTTTGTTGAGATATAATCCAAATGCTCTGATTTTTGTGCGCAATGAAGAAATTACTGACAATATTCCTTTAAATTTGCGGCCCGATTTCGAGGAGGCGGGTTCTGATGGACGACAAAAATTAGAAAACTTGAAGTGCTCACTCTACCAAAGCTACCCAGACAGCCAAATTGTGGAATATTTGCCTAACGCTGTATTTGATGTAAATTCTCAGAAATTCAGAATAGAAAACTTTTCGACCATTCAGTCAAAAGTGATTCAATTTTTCTCCGAAAGAGTGCAGGACACTTTTCCTCCGCAAAAAGTCACTCATGATCTGGAAAAACTAGAACATGTTAAAATGTTAGCCTCTGGTTTTCTTGGACACGAACAAGAATTGAAAGACGTCGACAGTTTCCTGACAGCTAATAGAAATGTGTTTCCGATGCTGGACACAGACCAATCAGAAAGCAGTTTAAACGATATATCTGCAAACCAGAAAATATCAACGTCTTCCAACATCCTGTTAGTAACAGGTGACATTGGAATAGGAAAAACAACATTTATGGCCAAAGTGGTTGAAAAATTATCACACAAATCTGACAAATGTTTGTTGATTTATCATTTTGTGGGCCCTTATCCTGAATCGCAATCTCAAAGGGCATTTTTGAGAACTCTCGTGGAAACACTTGACGAATTTTTGAACCCAATTTCAAACAAAGACAAGGAACTGACAGAGCATGATGAGCACGAAGAACAACTGTTGAAGAAATTTGAGACTTTGCTTTCCAAAATGGGAGAAAGCTCGAAATCGTTAGTCCTTATCGTTGATTCTATCGACCTAATGGACAAAGCAGAACAGCGCACTCAAACTTTCCTCGGTTGGATTTCAAGATCATTCCACAATTCGCCCAAAACGAAACTCATTATCTCCTGCCCTCTGGGAAATAACTTCATTTTTGCCAGATTGCGTCATCTTGACGTCACAGTACTTAAACTGGGGGGCCTTGAGCGTGAAAAGTCTCAAAAAATGGTTGAAAACTTTTTGGGAAATTACCAGAAACGTTTAGATGAGCACCAATATGAAATATTGTTGGAAAAGAAAAACGTTAGATATCCCTTATGGTTGGAAATGGCTTGTCGAGAATTGATTACACATGGTGTTTTTGAAACACTCAATGAAAAAATCGAAGCTTTGGCGGATGACGTATTTGAATTGGGCAAGAATGTTCTAGAACGTATTTTGAGTGAAGACGACACAAAATTGGTATCTCGAGCATGTGGATACTTGTTGTGTACCAGCAATGGTTTGAGTGAGACAGACACTCGGCTTTTAATGGGAGACTATGTGTCGAAGAATCCATTAAGTAAGTAGCATTGATATTAGGGCCAAGCAAGTGAATAGACATATGTACAGACTACGGGACGGTGAAGTCACCGAGAAAATTTGGCATTAATGGAGAACCGCGTAGCAGTTCAATATGCAAGTCGAAATCTGTCGCTGTATTTAGGAAAATCTGGCATTGTTGGTAGAATCTTGCACTGCAGAGATCTGACCAATTAAAACTTGCACTTTCGTGTTTCAAGAACTAGTTCTTTTTTATCTTCAAAATTGAAAGCCCCCTCACTTTTATGTATACCAGAAAAGTCCTCTGAGAAATAAAACTGCTACAATATACATTCATTTCAGCAACATTCGTTTTTCGAACCTCGTTCATGCCCGTTTTAAACATTTTTATAGCGTATTTAGACCTAAGTCGACAAATCACTGCTTACCTTTTAAATCTTACGATCATTTTTTCAACATCGTTCAGCAAATCCTTGTAATTTCGGTAACCTAATTTCGGTTTCCTGCTGTTTTATAAACCTAGTCATGGTAACCAAGTTAATTATTAATTCAAAACTCATTTTCTTGTGCTTTAAAAATTTCGGCAACTACTTCGGAAACACTTGCGTTAAGCAAGAAACAATTTGCGTAGAAGACTTTACAAAAGACGATTATTCGAACACGGGCCGAGGTGCCAATGCTAAAAAACGCAAAATTATTTAAAATTAGCGGTTAATGCGTTGCATTTATGTACGATCTACGCTTGAACGTAATTCTTACACAATTTTGCGTTGATTTTATTGTTGATCTTACATAACTTTGCGTTAAATTTAGTGTAGATCTTACATAATTTTGCGTTAAATTTAGTGTAGACAGCTTAGAAGACAACATAGAAAGAAAGGTGGTGACTTTCACTAATAATACCAAGTCAAAAAAGAACACTAAATGCAAACATCCGAAATCAAAGTTAAAAAATACAAAATTTATAGTTAAAGTTAAAAATCCGAAAAGTATCAACTGAAAACAAACGTACGGTTTTTTACTGCTACACGGGCCTGTTATTGCTGCAATAGCCAATAGTACCTGTAGTAAGAAATACTAATTTTCAAAACCAAATTATAAAAAATGGTTAAGTCACGGAAAGCTTTAAACCAGAAACTAAAATCAATCGATAAGGTGTCATTAGAAAACCTAAAACACCTATACTACTGGAACTAAATGATTAGGCAACGAAAATTTCATCAAGTCAGGAAATAACTCAAAAACTCACTTATATTTTTGCAAGCAATTATTTTCAAAGTTTTCAAACAAAAATATATCATGGATCAACTCAATGCACAGGTTAATGCCCTATTAAAACGTAACTGAGAGCATTCAGTACTGGCGTTACTGAGACAACTAACAGAACAGCAATTAACTGTAAAACCTGAAAACAAATGAAACCCTGTACAGAAAGACACCTATGATACATTCTGTTGGCTACCAAGAGAATATCACTGAAAACAAAATCCAAATTGCTACACATGGAGTCATTTTTGCTTAAAACAGAAAATATTTTCAAACACACATCTCACTTATCTCTTTAAAACAATCTAAAGAAAGTTTAACGCTCTTAGCCACTCGCAATTTTATTCTCTTTACTGACAGCACAACTAAGCTTACTAATTGAAATTGGTCTTACATCTATAATTTAAAAAAAGGAACGAACAGACTATGGAAAAGAGACAGCATATGAGCACAATCCCAGAAATGATCTTGAGTTTTAATTTAAAAACCGTATTAAGCCAAAAAAGCTTTACTGCTCATTAAAGGGATCACTCAATTGCAATTATGCATTGCTAGTATACATGGATCAACTTTGGTAGCTTTTCTGAAAAAAAGATGAGATACCTTTTCTAAAAATTTTGTCGAACACGAAACTCTCCCTCCACTTAAGCAGCAATTTGAAAAAAATTCACGCTTCAAAACTTTTTGTTATTGCTTTTTCTACACCTTCGTTACTCTAACTCTTGCCCCAATTCTCTTTCTTGTTGTAAAAAGACAAAAAAAAGTAAAAAGTTAACAGATAACAAGAAAAAGAGACAGAACATCAATTAACTGTAAAACTTGAAAACACTATGATGTTTTGAAAATAAGTACTGATAAAGTCTTGAAAGCTGCCCAACGAGGGTTTTCAACAACCGAAACCCTGCAAAATAAGACAACTGTGATACATTTTGTTGGCAACCATGAGAATACCCATGAAAATAAAAGCCGAATTGCTCACATGATTTTTGCTAAAATCTTTTCAAACACCCATTTCACTTACCTCTTTAAAACAATCTAAATAAAGTTTAACGCTCTTAGCCACTCGCATTTTTGCTGTAATTACTGACAGCGCGATTAAGTTCACTAATCAAATTTGATCTTACATTTATATTTTTTAAAAATGGTTTGAACAGATCATTGAAAAGAGACAGCACATCAGCACGATCCCAGAAATAATCTTGAGTTATATTAAAAAAACACATTTTTCAGTAAAAAAAAACGCTTTACTGCTCATTGAAGGGTTCATGCAATTGTAATTATGCATTGCTAGAATACATGCATCAACTTTAGTAGCATTCCTGAAAGTGATGAGATACCCTTTCTTGAAACTTTTTCAAACACGAAACTCTCACTCAACTTAAGCAGCATTTTGAGAATAACTCGGGCTTCAAATTTTTTTTGCCCTTGCCTTTTCTACGCCTTTGCTACTGCAATCAATTGTCCCAATTTTCTTTTTCATTGTAAAGAGTCGAAAGAAAGTCGAAAAAAGTGTTAACAGATAAGAACACCCCATAACAATCCAAATCTTTTGGATTGTACAAAATACCAATGATTCGCTTCACTAATAATAGCGCTTCACGGCTATGGTGGATTAAACTATATCTTTTACTACTCAAGAGCTAATCAATTTAACAATAAGGAAGTATTCCTTCTTTTGCTTCTAAAGATCAACTTCGCTTTTCTTCGGGCAAAAAAGTGACGTTTTGCGGTCGGAACATTGTGCGAACGCATTCGATCAGCCTTGTTTGCTTTCTGTTTTTCAGCCTATTTAAATACAGCTGGCATAATCATAATAAAAAGAGCGGTAATCGACTGGGTAAGAGTACATCTTTTCTTTTGTCTATTCAGAAAACCGCGTGGGATGAAAAAAATACCGCTAGACCTTCTTTCGCAGCGAAAAGACTTCCTGTACCACGAAATTTTTATTTTAGATGCCAAAAATTGGAGTCTAGTGGTACGAAGTCTACGGCCCTTCATTTTACCAATCAAAAGAGGGTCAGAAATCATCTACACTATAAAACACGACTGTGTGAGGACGGCAATCGAGCAGCTTCTTAGTGAGGAGGATTGTCAGCAGTACAGATCAGACATTATCAAATATTTCCGGGATTTCAAAATCAGTCTGACTAATTCATTCGATCGTACAATTCAAACCGAGATCCCATTCCAGCTGAACAAGCTAGGAAGAACAACCGAGATTGTATCCTTTTTCAAAACACACAAAATTGGAGTCAAATCTCATTTTTACGAAAAGTCACAGTGGTTTAAGTATTTGAGGTGCAAAAACTTGTGTTACAATAGCACCGTAGGCGATAGTCGACTCTTCATTTGCCTTTGGTGTAAGAATTCTTTCAAAGGAATGGGCCAAGTGGCAAGGCCTAATGTGGAATGTTGTGTACTATGTTCGGGACCAACTTTTGCAAGAATGTCGTCTGCTAGTGAAGAAGCATCTATGTGTTTTCGACACAAGGGGTCCACTGGGCCCAACTGGATAACATGCTTCGTGTGCAATCGATTAATTCCTCCAAATTCAGAGAAAACTCCGCTCCGGACATGCATGCTATGTAAGGCAATGTCAAACCAGTGCTGCTATCTGCCAAAATAAAATTCTTAAGTAATGATCAGAAATTCAAAATTTCATTTTTTAAACTAGCTCACCTTCCTCCAAAAATCTCCAAAACAAGACAATAAAGATAGTCAACTGCATTTCAGCGCAGACAATTCGCATAAAGAGAAGGATATTGAATTGCACGAACTGATGAATTTAAATTTCTATTGCGGAGAAAACTGGCAAGTTTACAAAGATAGCAGGCAGATCGCCAGAAAATAGCCGCAATAGCTTCGTAGATCTGCAGTCTCAAAAAACAGTAAAAAAAAAAAGACAGACCAAAACAATAGTCTTTTCATTGAAGGCTGAGATGTTATATTTTGCTTAAGAATCTGTATAGGTTATTGATGCCTCTATCAGGCTCTTAAATAACTTTCATTTAGAGTGACACATTCACTTGACCATATCTCTTTGAATTAGAGAAAATAAAAGTCAATTTCAAAGTGAGGAAATCATTTTTGAGAGTGAGGTAAGTCACGTGTGACCAAAAATTTAATCACGTGAATGAACAAAAAAATCCACTCCACTAGGAGCGAAAAATGACGTCACACGCGTGTTTCAGTTGAAAATGCATGAACGAATGAACAAAAAGTGGTTGTGACGTCATATGGTTGTAACAAAAATCTTGTCGACGAAATAAAAAACATAGCAGGACAAGTCCTGACGTACAATTCAATGACTTTTTATTGACTAAATAAAAAAAAAACTAGACTTAGAACGGACTAGGAATGAATTGGGAAAACCATTTCTAAAAAAATCAGGAAAAAAACAAAAAAAAAAACAGAAAATCAATGTCAAAATGCCAATAGCGAGAACAAAAACCCACTAGCGAGAAATGTAAATTTGATTCTAACAAAAAACTAGGCCCAGAATGAACTATGAATGGATTGGGAAGACCGTTTAGAAAAAAAATCCGATCCAAAAAATTGAAAATAGTAAAAACCAAAGTGAAATTGCCACATGTGAACAAAAAACCACTATCGAGAAAGCGAATTTTTGTTCAAAAGCGTTTTCTAACTCTAATTAAAATTAGAGCGAAAAAAATAGCACGCTGCAAAACCACTCGCTTTTTCGCTCCATTCCTGGCTTGACCAAAATCACTACTCCAATTTGACTTCAAAAATCATGAAAATGTGCAAACAGATCTTAACACAGCGCCCCAATACAATTCAAATTCTTTGAATTGTAAAAACCAAAAGAAGGCCAATAATAGCCCCAGCTATTGCTGTGCGGCTGTTAAACAGAAACATAACCTGTTGATGACAATGGATTACTAAGCTGCATTGCATCATAAGTGCACTCAATATAGTCAGTTGCATACAAAAGAGTGGATTCATTGTCGCTGGATCGTAGGTAATTCATAGAAGTAAAATTCCATCAAAGATTCATGGAAATTTCATAGAAGCGCAACATTTCATCGACTGATCTGTTTAAATTCATAGAAATGTTTTCTGTTGGCTGAAAATTTACACGCGTTTTTGTTGCTGTAACAAACAGAGCCTTTGCGACATCTAAAAAACGCGAGCTGAAGTACGATGTCCTCCGGCACGTCAACATCAGATGAGGGGATGGAGTCCACGTATGGTAAATGTGTTCAGAATGTCATTAAAGGCAGGAAATACATATACGGATGCGCAAGCAGGGGCAAGAGGTCATAAAAAGTTTACTGTTTAGTTTGCATGATTATAGGGTGTCGTGGAAGCCCAGTAGTAGGTTGGAGAAAATTGAGTAACTATTGAAAGGGTTTTATTAAATCATAGCTTAGCTACCGAATCAAATCGTTGTTACTATCACGTGAGTTTATTTCCCTTTTCGTCATTGACAATTTTGCAGGAGTTTTTAAAGGCACGATCTTGTTGGTAACAGAGGTAATCATAGTAGGATCGAGAGGAGTTCATAAAAATCAAAGGTTTCTATGAGTTTTCTGTGCCAAACGTAAACATACCCGGCAGATTGCCGGAAAATAGCCGCCGTTGATTCCAATAAGCATGATTGGGATTGAAATAACAGAAGATATTGAAAAAAAAAGATTTTTGTGCAAAAACATTTTTTTAAGTCCGATTTATTTTGATGGCATTTCGTGGTTGTACTTCTGTTTTAGAGAGAGGCTACAGGGGCTACTATCAATACCAATAAGCATTAGAGATGGTAACTAAGACTTATAGGAACGACGTTCAATTAGCGGGCATCTAAAATTGGGCTTTATGGGTTTATCCCGTTTCTACTTCTGACTTCAATTTTTTATACTGACTCTGTTCATTTTGAATTGCTTTGCTGAGCAACTGATGTTCAAAATCACTTTTAGCAGAATGAGAGAAGAGAGAAACTAGCCTAGAGAAGTCAAAAAGATTTCACGCAAAATGTTGAAAAGGCGGCAAAATGAGGTAAAGCGAAACATTTTTTTATTCGACGAAGTAAAAAAAAAATAGGAGCGCTATAATAGCCGGCTGAGAAGATGAGGGCGGCTATTAAAAAGGCAATAGAACAGAGCATCATCCATCGATGAGACTCCACGAAATTACAGTGATTTTATAACAAATTGGTCTATGCTTACGCATAGTAAATGAGTAATTTACATTGCTCTGACATTTTGGCTGAACTATAAAGCTACTGACAGTCGCTTTCTTTTCCTGTTTATGAGAAAGATACGTTTCAAAATCTTCGAGACAAAATTATCAGATAATACCTTTTTCTCTAGGACGGTTTAAATAACTTCATCTCTGGCTGCAATTGACATTTAACATGGCATGGCAGTATTTGTGTTCAAAAATATAACATTGAAATTGAAATGTTGAAATTTATCAAAATTAATAAACAGAAGACCGTTTTATCGTAGATAATAGTTTCATTTCTAATATCCTTTAGTATGCTGCTCGAATATATCATTTGCGCTCACGAAACTGGAGAAGAATAAGGATTTTGCCAATGCACTGCTCCAGAAAAATAAAACAGATTAATATATTTATGAACTTTTCATAAAATACTTACCAAGTGCTATTTGTCAAATCGCGGGGAAAAATGTTTCAGTGGTACTAACAGCGTGAACTGTAAGAAGCGAAAGTGAAAAAGCTCAGCAATTTTAAAATTTTTTTAAACTTGTGAACTCATCAAATAATATTTGAGAAGCCTAAATGAACGTACAAAACTATTTTGTAGGAAGTGTGCGGTTGTCACGGCAACTGATCTATTCTTCTAAATCTAAAGAACTTTACAGTAAACCAACTTCTTTCCATAACAAGCAATAAAACAAGCAGTCAGTTCTCGAAAAGAAATCAATCTGACCAATAATGAGAACGCATATGATTAATCAAATAGCAGAAAATAGCAGATAAATTATTTAGAAATTTTGATCCATCCACTAGAACTTAATGCGAACATTATAACCCTCTTTAACTAAACACAAAATCTAACCTGGTGAACATGATTAATCGTTCCCCTGAGTTGAGAATAGATATATTTGGATGCCTATAATCATTTGAACTGTTAAAAGAAAAATCCAACATCTCTTTTTTTGTTCAAAAAAGGCAACATCTTTCAAAAGTCAAAATGTTTTTTTTTCTAAATGATCATTTCGGTGCATTTCAGTGGAATAAATGAAACTAATCAATTACTTAAAATACGGTGAAGATATGTCTCGAAAAAACACTTTTTTCGAATGACACACTTTTCTTTTTCCATTGGCACACCTTTCAACGAGACTTTTGTTTTAGCACTTTATTAGATCACTTTTTTAAATTGTCAGAAAAAATTAAGTGATATTCTCTAAGATCGAGAATTAGTTAAAACAGTTGCCAATCTATTTCTTTGGTTAACCTGAAAATAGTTTTGTCTCCCATAACAAATATTGAAAGCAAAGAACACTAAGTTCTCTGCTGCGTGCGACAGCAAGCTATCAAAACCACCATGGACAAAATATCTGAAAACAGTTCGGAGTTTGTTCAACCAGTTTCTTCAAAATTTTTGCTGATAATTAACCTACTTTTACTAAGTGATCTGCTCTCAGTGATCATAAATAACAATACGCAAAACAATATCTACATTTTTATTTCTTATCTAAGCGTAATTATGATTCAGAACGAAGAGAAAACCGAATTTTTGAAAAGGTAAGCCTCAATTTTTCGTAGACAAGCAAACAATCTGGAAAACGTACATTTCTTTTGATTATATTCCTAACTTTTTTCAAAATGCTTTTGTTTACCTCCGCAAAATTTATTGATTGGTAAAATTTAAGAAAAAAGAAGTCGAGCTCTCGAGTTCCTTGCCCTCAACAATTTTGGATAGATACATTAAAATTTGTTGGGACAAATAAATAAATCCATAGCGGAATGAATCAAAGCAGTCTGAAAATCAAAATCAGAAATTAGGTATTTCAATAACTTTTGCTGATAAACTTTGGCATTGGAAACGGTGAATACCAAAATTTTGAACACCAGCCTATCATATCTTTATTTCAACAGTCACAACTGGATTATATATTATATATATATAAAAACATTTATATATATATATATATATATATATATATATATATATATACATATATATATATAAAAATCAAAAAGCTGAAAATTAACGAATTTCTTAATTGTTCGAATTTTTCGATAACTACTCTTTAATTCCGGGACTTCAAAAAACAGCTTAGAAAACTTTGTTTTCTGACTTTATCTCTTATAGCGATAAATTAACGCACATATTTTCAGCTCAAATCTTAAAATTTGGTCCCCTGACCATAGAGTTCCAAGATATTTTGCAAATATCTTGGAACGCAGTGGTCAGGGGGACTTCTACGCAATTTGATGTAAAATCTAAAAAATTGAGAAAAATGTCGCACTTTAAGAACTACTATTTGCTTCTTATCAATATTGTCATATCTTATCATTATTAAGTCCTGGATCAGTCACAATTGAGCGGAGATCCTCAATCAAAGGAGAAGTAACTGAAACGTAAACCGACTAACGTCGGATGAATTTCTCTCGAACGACAGACGAGCAATTTAATTTAGGGGTGTAGCTTAAGAAATTTTTTGGGTGCAAAAACCCGGACCTGATAGGGTTTCGAACAATCGACCTCCCGGATAGCAGTCAGACATCTTAACCACTAGGCTGCAACCACGTTGCAACTCAACCGCTAACAATCACTTTAGATAAGCAACAAAATTCATTTCAGATTGATTGAGAGCAATTGAAATCACTAAAAATGAAGTGAAGCGTGAAAAAAGTCACTTGAGAAGTAACCGAATGTTCTAGAGAAAAGCGCAAAACTGTTCAAGCAAATATTTTGCATAAAAATGACCCAACACGTCTACCATAATTGCTTCAAACTTCGTTCGAGAGCAATTAAACAGCAAGTCAAAAGATTCCATATTGCCCATTTTAAATGGAAAGTTAAATTTATAGAGCTGCTTGCCGAGTAACGAAATTCAGATCAAACTCGATTATTAAAGTGGTCTGCTATCAAGACAAATCGACCATAAGACCTCCTCTCTTTAATGAAAGAACAAAATAGATTTTAAAAATTAGTTACAAATTCAGTAAACCAAGAAATTTTTTTCAAAGTACTGATGTAATTTTGTTTACGTAATTTGCATTTATTTCAGCCTGCATACAAAAAGATCCTGACTAAGTTCTATTTGTGGGCGAACTTTGCATGACTATTGTCATGTCTCAAAATGAAAGCAGAAGTTACAAAATGAAGACAAGAGATAGTTTTCTCTAATATCAGAAAGCCTCTGATATTTATCACAGCTGAGTCTAAGTGATAAAACAAACAAAACGACCACGAAAAAGCAAAATATTTGAAGCACTGATTTTCTAAAAAGCAATTTGTGTCAGAGTGCTTGAAAACATTAGATAAATTTATTTTGGGTTTGTTACTTTTTTTGCGTATATGGGCACAGACTTGAAGAGCAATTATACTCATTTTGTGTCCTAATTGGATTGTAATTGAATATGATTGTTTGAAATGTTGTTCAATACTCTCCAATTGAATTAACTATTTACTAAGACAAGACAACAACAAAAAATGTCAAAACACAAAGAAATACTGATGTTTTCAGAATAAATAGGGTAAAAGTCGTTAAAAATGTTAGATATCACCTGAAATCATTAAGGTGCTTCATTTTATTGTCAACAAAGAGTCAATAAGGCAATTACCATTGACAGGAAAGCAAAAAGAACAAATGGTCAAAAGTAAAACAAAAAAGTTCTACAATTCATTGAAAACAAGGGTGTCAGTGTTCAAAGATTAGATACTACTTAAAAACCATTAAAATAATTATTTCTCATCAAGGAGTCAATGCGACCTGTCAGTCAAGATACTGGGTGGTAGTAGGACAAAATACGAACAAAGCAAAAAAACACTGAAAACAAGTATTTAGATATTCGATACGAACAAAATTATTGAGATATTCGATACAAATTAAAACAAATAAAGAGCGCGAAGTATACTTGTATGTAGCATGTATAGTCAGCAGAGAGTCAATGAGACCAGGCATAATGAGACTAGGGAAATGCACAACAAAAAGCTGAAAATTAGGCAAAACTTAAAAATATAAACTGTTAGTTGTTCTTGGAAGAATTCAAAAATCGCAAATTTGCAGAAATGGCAAAGTTTGGGCACATCGATTACCTATTGAAAGCAATTGTGAAAAGATCACATTTGAACAATAAAAACAAGTTCTATTTCAACACGCAAAAATTCCCTCTGAAAACCCGAAAAGTAAACTTAGACTGAAAATTTTCAACGCACCTTGAAGGTATCCTTTTATCGCTCCTTTTAATACATCAGCGTTACTAATACCACTATTTTTACCTGTCACTAACAACAAAAAATTTGAAAAGGTGAAAAAAAATTAAAAAACAGCCCACCAATACAATTTAAATTCTTTGGTTTAGAAGCTTCACCCCATTCCGTTTGGGACCAAAACCTTTAAACAAATCAAACTGTCTGAACTAAAAATCAAGCGCAGTCAACTAAAAAAGGTCACGCATTTATATGAACAAGAATACCGTACGCACGAATTTATACACACAGAAAAGCACCAGCTAAACGAAAAGAAGAGTTGCAATTTCAGAACTAAATGACACTATAAAAATGCTACTTAGGATCTACCGCTTTCTACCTTCGAGAGATCTTTCATCTTAGCTGTAACTGTGCCCATATAATCACAACAGGAAATTGAGCTGCACTAACCGTAATCGTTCTTACTCTATGTCAAGAAATAACTGACATAGCAGGCAGATTGCCAGAAAATACCTACGATAGCTTCTTAGATCTGCATTCTCAAAGATAAAAAGGAAGAGACCAAAAAAGAAACTTCTCATTCCTAAATGCTGAGATGTTGATTAAGAATCTGTTTAACGTGATTGCTGCTTCTATTGGCTGCTCTCAAGTAACCTTCAATTTGAGTGACACACACTTGACCTTAAAGCAAAGAGAAGTCAATTTCAGATTAAGGAAGTCAATTTTGTGAGGTAATTCACGTGAGACCAAAAACTTAATCACGCGAATGAGAAAAAAACCACTAACAGCGGTAAGTGACGTCACGCAAACTATTCAGTTAAAATTGCATAAACAAAAATCAGATTTGAAGTGATTGTGACGTCATATAATCGAAACAAAAATCTTGTCGACGAAACAAGACATAGCAGGACAAGTCCTGAATTTCAATCCAAATAAAAAATTTGCTAATAGCCTGAAAGCTAACAATTTTACATTAACATCAAACAAAGACAGCCAACAAAGTCTATGACCCCAAAAGCACAACCGCACAAAAACCAAAAACAATGTGCAGATTTATGTTTCCAAGATCTAGTGTTTTAAGAATAACTAATATCAAAACATGAAAAATTTCATCAAAATTTTCACTCTACTATTCCTTAGATTGAGTACAAAATATAACAATCATGAGGGAAAAAATGGAAAACAAAGCAACAGGAGGCAAAACAAACGGAATACAAAAATTACTTGGCAAAAAAATTGGAAGAAAACCACGTAACTGGATGCCAAAATCCTTAACCACAGCATATAATAAAACCATAGACGCTATAAAACACCTTTCGGCAGTTCTAATTACAGAAAAAGAGAATTTAAATACAAAATAAAGCAAGATTTACATATTCATCTGATTATTTCGAAAAAAAAACGGTATCTCAGTCAATGAAAATGATAGCTAAAAGTTGGAGCTAATTAGTTGTCCAAAAGTACGTCACACTTGAAGGCCCAGGAAAACTATTAATTTTTAGACAACGCGATAAGACAATTAGAAAAACAAAAAAGAACATCAAGACTAATGAATCATTTTTTTAGAAGTGTCACAATCACGCTAATTCTTTTTGCAAACAAATGGTCAGAAAAACAGAGAAACCAAAAGACTGTCTGAAACATTTGTTTCTATTAATTTAACCGTCATTAACAACCATGAAGCTCGTTATAAATGAGAAAAATGAAGTCCACAAAGGGGGCAATAAAAACTAATAGAACCCCATAATTCGCAACAAAAAACCATTTTCAAACAAATTTTTGGGTTCTTTAGGCTATAGAAAAAATTATTTTCAAAGTCATAGAAAGCATTATATTTGAACAAAAAGTCAAATGGATTAATATCACCGCAGTTTGAGAAAAACTTATGTCAAAGTCATGAAAACCAGTAGGTGTTAACTCAAGCCCATAGTTATGTTCATTTATGCTTAATTAGCAATCAATCAGACCTGTCATCTATGACACTAAGCGATAAAGCGACAAATGATTAAAAAACGGGGCAAAAATCAAATATTCTTTAATAATTTACAAATACAAATTGTGTGAAAAAGATAGTAAGCATTAATTGCCCATTGAAGAATTTAAGGAAATGCAGAAAGGCGCAATCAGAACACAAATATTGCATATTATACGCACACAAGAGAGAAAACATAGTAAACAGCAGTCAAATAGACGCAAGTGAAAAAATCCCTCTTAAAACATGAAAACTTGTTCAAACACCTATTTTTCACTCCACTTTAATTTGAAAACAAATCATGAATCAAATCTACTTGATTTATTGCTCCCCTTACTACTTACTCGTGACTAAAATCGCCACTCACTCACTGACTCAATTTAAGTTCTCACTGACGTGAAAAAGCCGAAAAAAGTGTGAATTGATCTTTAAAAAAAAGAAAGCACACCAAGACAATCCAAAAACTTTGATTTGTAAAAAAAACCAAGCTAAGGCCAATAATAGCCCCAGCTATCCCTTTGCAGTTAATAAAACTGGATGTTAGGCTTGAAACAATCCTTAACCTCCAGGCGACATTTTTTTTCTTATGGCATAATTCACCGACATCTTTTTGTGCAACTCCTGTAGTTTTTGAGCTGATCTAAGAGTACATATTGATTTCTTAGTCAGTTAGAAAGACAACTGACGACGGACAAAGAGGAGAGAGAGCACAAGAATGAATACAAAAACCTAAACCGACTAACGTCGGTAAAATTGCTCTCGAATGACAGTTGGGGCGTACATTTTTCTTTATGGGTTGAAAACATCAGACCAATGTGGGGTTCTAACCCTGACCTTCTGATTCACATTCCTTCACCTCGACAGAGCCACTAACCATTGGGATATCAGGGCCTTGTCCTGGTTTCTCTAACAATAGGTTTTGTTTCAGCAACAAACTTTATTTGGGAGTCCGCGCAATTGAAATCACTCAAAAATCATAAAGTGGGTGAAAAAGTCACTTGAGAAGTAAAAAATGATTCTAGAAGAAAAACGCAAAACGGTAAAGCGAACAATCTGCATAAAAAGACACGCACGTTTACAATAATTGCGGCTCATTCCAGAGTAATTAATTTGCTAAGATTAAGGCCAATGTTCATAGTGAAAACAGGACTGTGGTCGTTCTGAGACGAGACCAGATAAAAAGCAGGAAAGACGGTAAGAAGAAAAAAGGTTCATAGGGTCAGAAAATACCTAAACTGCTTTCTTTCAAACATTAGAAGCAAATAGATAATTGTACCATAATTAAGATATCACAATAAAAATTTCAACTATTTAATCGATTCTTAGTATTTACAAAGTTCTGAATCAATCCAGCGCCATGCAATTCATGTTTGTGAGCCCACTAATGATCGACTTCTTTTGAACACCTGCGCAATCTATCTTTACCATAGAGACAGCAAGGATCATATGCATGGCGAGCAATTTAGGTTTAAAATGACCAATAGTTGTTTCAATACTTGAAATGAACAAATTATTGCGCTCAGAAAATTGTTTGGCATTTTATCTCATGAACTTTAGCGTCTAAGCGCCGCCTTAGCAAACTACTTCCGGTTTACAAACCTGCTGAAAATTTGTATTCATCCTCTTCTGGGCGTAAAAAGTCAAGTTCCAGCCCTGCGGAGCTGTTATTGAAATGGATTAACATAAACCGACTAATGTCGGAAGAATTGCTCTCGAATAAATGGTCAAGCGAAAAATTTGCACGAAAAAAAGACCAACACGTTTACAATAATTGCTACGAACTTCGTTCGAAGAGCAATTAAAAATCAACTGGACAAACTATTAACTTCATAGCAATTGTTTAACCGTGTTCAACTATTCAGCAGTTGCAGAAAATTCTTCACTAAGCCCTCATCTAGAATTACTTCTACTCATCGTGTTTATCTTTACTATTAGACATACACCAACCATGACGGAAACAAGATCTAGAGTAAAAAAAAACAAGATCTAGAAAAGAATAAATTTTGAATTCGTCTACGTTCATTTAATTTACTGTGAAAAGAAAGTAAGCAACAGATTACACATCCATCGTATCAACATTATTTTGCAGAGGAGTTCAAGATACAATCAACTGTTGTCTCGCCTCACCTGGAAAAAAATTAGGCCAGACAACGTAGACTCGTAAAAATCATCAAATAATTCATTGTTAGTTCTTAGTTGACATAATAAATTAGTGCATAATTCGAAATGAGACTGGCGATAATTCTGTGATTCGATCAGTAACTATTGTATAAAACCATAAGATACTATTTAGAGCTCATAATTCAATATACAATAGTAACTTTCAAATGATGATATCATCGAATGAAGAACGCCATTACGTAGTAAGCTGTACTTTATTTACCTCGAGACAGGTCGCTAAATTTGTTTATTTGTTTCACTTTTAGATCATCATTTGAGTTAGTGTGAAATGAAAAGAAAAAAGTAGGCAAGAATAGTCTTCTCGCCTAGTGATAATAATATATGAGTAAAAAGATCGATAAGTCACAGGTGGTATTACCGGAAATTACCTTTACACACTCATGTACATTGACTCAAGAGTCGTCTTGTTTTGTAAAGTGATGAGAAAACATGGAACCAATTATTAATCTACAGAATAAAGATAGAGAAAGAGCGAATTGAATTATAATTTGTATCATCTGTATGTATGCGTCTGTCTATTTATGTATGTACGTATGTGAGGGTGTGTGAGTCTGTCCTGCTTTCATGATCTTCTCTGACTCTTCCGATCATCTTTAGAATATGAGACACTTTTTCTTGTCTTTGTCTTTCTTCGTGTTTGGTGTGAGGGCCGCCAGAATAGCTTCGTCGAAAACATTCTTCAGTCCTTTCTAAAACGAGAACAGATGGTTAATTTCATCGACCCTCCTCTAAAATACAAATAGTTGAGGTCTTAGCAGATCAATCAACATTGGTAAATAACAATGAGAACCATCTCAATCATATAGCAAAATATGAAGGTGCGACCAGGTTTGTGGTACACGCATGCGCGATAGTTTCAATAAATGCCAAGTCTTTTGACTTATTGATCACAGTTTCACAACAGTTAAACGTTCGTTATGTAAATATACACACTATTTACAGAATTTCTGTAGGCGCATCTCTGTATGAGTAGTCACATTCACATCAATTTAATAAGCGCCGTAACAGTTTAGATATTTTCTTGATTGTTTTACGCATTAAATGTTTTTTCAGCTATCAGTAAACGCAGCTTGCATAAATAACCGCGCACTACATGCAACAATCTTCCGCGGTTGCTCCGAACGCGCTCGACATATAAACACACAATAATTTTGCTACCATGCTGGAAACATATGAAAAAGTTGGTTTGTCACAATTTCAATTTGCTGCTCAAATTTTTAATTTGAGAGAAATTGCATTGGTTTGCAGGCCTGTGTCATTTTGAAGTCAATATCAGCACAGACGCGCAACTCAGCTGCGCAGTACAGTACTTCTAAATTAACAACATGAAATATGGGAAATGCTCTATAATTAAGATTCAATCATTTGAAAACAGCATATTTCAAAAAAAGCTCCACAAAACTTGGTAAAAATTTTAACTAGCGACAGCCAACGTTTCCATGGAAACAACAACACCCGCGGCGAGGAGATGGGAGTGGGTGGGTGCAGGACCTCGGATACGCTGGTGCAGGTCCATATATCTTTACTAGACATATTTATTAAGTTCATCTTTACATAGTTAACGTAGAAGTCGTACTAATCAATTCACTTTTTCTCGACTTTCAAATCAAAACATGTTTTTTAAGGTTATACCCCAAACTTTAAAGTAGTAGTGTCTTAACTAATTGCTCAATTGCTTCCGTTACTATACAGAAACATACCCGGCAGATTGCCGGAAAATAGCCGCCGTTGATTCCAATAAGCATGATTGGGATTGAAAGAAAAGAAGATATTGAAAAAAAAAAAGATTTTTGTACAAAAACATTTTTTAAGTCCGATTTATTTTGATGGCATTTCGTAGTTGTACTTCTGTTTCTTAGAGAGAGGCTACAGGGGCTACTATCAATACCACTAAGCATTAGAGATGGTAACTAAGACTTATAGGAACGACGTTCAAATAGCGGGCATCTAAAATTGGGCTTTATGGGTTTATCCCGTTTCTACTTCCGACTTCAATTTTTATACTGACTCTGTTCATTTTGAATTGCTTTGCTGAGCAACTGATGTTCAAAATCATTTTTAGCAGAATGAGAGAAGAGAGAAACTAGCATAGAGAAGTCAAAAAGATTTCACGCAAAATGTTGAAAAAGCGGCAAAATGAGGTAAAGCGAAACATTTTTGTATTCGACGAAGTAAAAAAATATAGGAGCACTATAATAGCCGGCTGAGAAGATGAGGGCGGCTATTAAAAACTTGTGAAACATGCTTCTCATATCTTAGACACAGACAATGGAGACAATAACCGCTTTTTCACAAAACTGACAATACAAAAAATCAGCATGTGAACAAAATTGCTCGCTTAGCAAACTTTTTTACACCTACATTTCTCAATATGTTTCAAAAGAAGGCATCAACGAAAGAACCACTCTTTTTTCTCAGCTCTTCGAATTTGTTCACTGAAACAACTTTTTCAAACTTTATTCACTCCCTGAACTGCCAGTTTTCTTGCTCGCTCACTTATCAAAAAACATAGCCGGAAGAACTCTGGAAACGACTTGAAGGGTAAAGATGTCCACCCAAACTGAAATAATGAACCTCCTAATTAAAGACAGTAATCAGCTTGAAACAATAACAAAAAAATAAACAATGAAAAAGTATCTGACCAGAAAAGCTGATAAAGCATCTAATAAAAACATACCCGGCAGATTGCCGGAAAATAGCCTCCCTTGATTCCAATAAACAAGATTGGGATTGAAAGAATAGCAGATATTGAAAAAAAAGATACTTGCAGAAAAAAATTTTTTAAGTCCGATTTATTTTGATGGCATTTCGTAGTTGAACATACTACTGTTTCTTAGAGAGAGGCTACAGGGGCTACTGTCAATACCAATAAGAATAAGAGATGGTAACTAAGACTTATAGGAATGACGATCAAATAGCGGTCATCCAAAATTGGGCTTTATGGGTTTCTCCCGTATAATTGTAACCGTTCAAAGTTTTCACTATTATTCTAGTCCCCGCTGATTGCGTGAGACAAGCATAAACCGTCGGAGAAAAAGCTCTAGAATGACGGGACTGGCGTAAATTTTTCTTTATGGGTGCAAAAACATCAGACGAATTTAAGGTTTGAACCCCGACCTCCTGAGTCCAATCCCTTCACCTTGACGGTGACATTAACCACCCGTCTATCAGTACCCTGTCTTCGTATTTCTAAAAAAAGATTCTTGTAGAAAAACATTTTTAAGTCCGATTTATTTTGATGGCATTTCGTAGTTGAACATACTACTGTTGCTTAGAGAGAGGCTACAGGGGCTAATGTCAATACCAATAAGAATAAGAGATGGTAACTAAGACTTATAGGAACGACGATCAAATAGCGGGCATCCAAAATTGGGCTTTATGGGTTTCTCCCGTTTCTATTTCTGACTCGAATTTTTTATATTGACTCTTTTCATTTTGAATTGCTTTGCTGCGCAACTGATGTTCAAAATCACATTTATCAGAATGAGAGAAGAGAGACACTAGCCCAGAAAATGTTGAAGCGGCAAAATGAGGTAAAGCAAAACATTTTTTTATTCGACAAAGTAAAAAAAAGTTATGAGCGCTATAATAGCCGGCTGAGAAGATGAAGTCAGCTATTAAATTTATGAGGTGCGACTCCAAAAAAACTGTAGGCAGAAGACCATGAGACACGTTCAGTTTTAACTTATTAAAAGACTACACTTCGTCAGAAAGAACGATAGTCTTTCAAGTAGAGAAAAGAGGTATTAAAATCTCTGCAAAATATAAGGATTTAGCTAGAAATTATACAAAAAATGCCATTGTGCTACTTTGCAGCTATTTCATTAAAAGAATCTCTGCTTCTGGTCAAGAATTCACCCACCCGACACCTTGCAGATTTACACAAAAAGCAAGAACAAAAGCAGAAAATGAAATTCGTATAATTGTTTTGATTGAAAAGTACCCTGTCTAGCTTCCACTGATTTTCAGCAACACCACTGGAAAAGCTGTGAATGAAAATTTAACACGAAAAGAAAGCGAGAATCAATAAATTAGCAATAAGCAAAAATAAAGACAGAGAATTGGCCCAAAACTTGTCTGAAACTACTCAATAATATTTACTAAAAACCACTCCAAAAAGTGGTAGAAACATCAAACAACACAAAATTCAAAGAAAACCGAAACTTGTAACCGAAATTAAATTTATTTCAGAGACAAGTGAACTATCTAGCCTTCAGTGGCATCATTTAGTAGTAAAACTTATAGAAAAGGACTAAAGTATTAACAAGTAACTACTCTTTTCTATCCGCTCTTCAAAACTGTTCAGCAACCAAACCACTCCAGGTTTTTTCATGCGTTTCATTTCCTGCTTCAAAATTCACTCATAAAATTGATTTAAAAAGACTTCACCATTAATCCTCTTCGAGTCGTAAAAAACAGAAAACCATAAAGCCTCTTCGAATTTTTAAAAATCAAGAGAAGGCCAATAATTGCCCCACCTATTAATGTGCGGCTATTAATAAGCAATCTCGTTTGTAATCGTGGTTACGCCTAGACGTCGAGTTTCATTTTTTAGAAAGATCTAAATTCAATATCCTGCAATTGGTTCGCAACAAAATTTTGAATATTCATTTGATCGGTTAATTGTAACCGTTCAAAGTTTTCACTATTATTCTAGTCCCCGCTGATTGCGTGAGACAAGCATAAACCGTCGGAGAAATGCTCTCAAATGACGGGATTGGCGTAAATTTTTCTTTATGGGTGCAAAAACATCAGACGAATGTAAGGTTCGAACCCCGACCTCCTGAGTCCAATTCCTTCACCTCGACGGTGACATTAACCACCCGTCTATCAGTACCCTGTCTTCGTATTTCTAACGATTAGTTTTGTCTGAACAACAAACTTTATTTCGGAGTGAGAGCATTGAAATCGCTCAAAAATCAAGAGGTGCGCGGAATGTCACTTGAGAAGTCAAAGATTATTCTAGAAGAAAAGCGCAAAAACCGGTCAAGCAAAAAATCTGCATTAAAAAAGACACGTTAACAATAATTGCTCATTCGAGACCAATTGAAAACTTTGATTGGTGATCTCCTCTAAAGTGCTGACAGATGATTAAACAGATCAGCAGAACAAAAAGAATCAAAGAAAGGGCCCAACTGAATCTAAGTGCCTACAATATAGCATCACTCATAATCAAAACTTGCAGAACCTGGCACTTCTGTCACCGCGACAAACTGTGCCAGCCAACAGAAAGTACCGCCGGAATAAGAAAATTCTCAGCCCACTTTTGGGCATATTAATCGTATTTTGTTTTCTCGGCTTATGGGACTAATAGTCGCAGAGCCTAAATGGGACTAAATGGGAAGAAGTTCAATAGTGGGCTTCAAATAACAACATTAGAGGTTAACATATACCACTACTAAGATTTGAAGTGAAAAATGGCACCAGTTTCGGCGCACATTTAATTTGACTTTTAGTATTAAATTTCCGCCAATTGTGATTGAGAGAGAAATTTAGATCACGCAAAACGCAAAAGGTCAAGGGCGAAAAAGTCACTCGAAAAGTCAAACCGGTCAAGCAAAAATTTTGCATAAAAAAGACACGTTTACAAAAATTGCTATGAAATTCGTTCAAGAGCAATTAATAATCTATTGCTCTAACTTAATGACCGGGCTTCATCGGTTTATCCCGTTTCTTTTGATTTCGCTCTTTTCACATTGACCGTATTCATAACATTGCGTAATTCGATGCGTAACAAATTTTAAAATCCTTTCAGTTGAAACAGTGAATGAGGTAAGTCACGAGTAAAGCGTGAAAATCGTGACTTAATTAAAACAAAGGGTGATCAAAAGGTAAAGCGGATTAAAAAATGAGATAGCCAAAATAATAGCAGTTGAGAGGCTGACGGCGGCTATTGAACACAAAAAAACATAGCTGGCAGATCGCCAGAAAATAGCCGCAATAGCTTCGTAGATCTGCAGTCTCAAAAAAACTGTAAATAAGACAGACCGAAAAAATTCGTCTTTTTATTGAAGTCTGATATGCCATATTTTGATTAAAAATCTGTATAAGTTTTTGCTGCTTCTATTAGCTGCTCTCTAAAAACCTTAATTTACAGTGACACATTTGACCTTATCTCTTTGAATTAAAGTAAATAAAAGTCAATTTCAAAGTGAGGAAGTCATTTTTGTGAGTGAGGTAAGTCAAGTGACCAAAAATTTAATCACGCAAATGAACAAAAAAAATCGTGAATGAAAAAAAAATGACATCACGCACGCACTTCAGTTGAAATTGCATGAACGAATGAACAAAAAGCAGATTTGAAGTGGTTGTGACGTCATATAGTCGTAACAAAAATCGCGACGACGAAAAACATAGCAGGACAAGTCATGAAGTACAATTCAAAGAATTTTCATTTAATGAACAGAAAACTAGACCTAGAACGGACTCTGAATGGATTGGAAAAACCATTAAGAAAAAAATCCGATCCAAAAAATCGAAAAAACAGTAAACATCAAAGTGTTCAAACATCGTTCTCTGACTCTACTTTAAATTTAGAGCGAAAAAATTCACACCGCAAAACCACTCGTTTTTTCGCTCCACTTCCTGTTTCGGCGTGACCAAAATCACTATTCCAATCATAAAATGTGTGAACAGATCTTATAAGAAGACAGCGCCCCAACACAATTCAAATTCTTTGATTTGTAAAAAAATAATAGCCAATAATAGCCCCAGGCCAATAATAGCCCCAGCTATCGCTGTGCGGCTATTAAAAAGAAAATTTCAGCGTAAAAAGGAACCCAATAAGAAGGGCTATAATCCACTAGGGCCAAAATTATTTTTCTAACTCGATTTCAGAGCAGTAAATCAGCATATTAACTGACTAAAATCAATGCCCTAGTTCATTGTAAATCACATTCACAAAAAACACTAAGTAATTTTAACAACACTAACAAGATAGCATTTTGTGGAAATGACCCATTTAGAAGATATTGACCCCAAAATGAACACTTTCATTTCATCTCTTCAATTTTGCGAGCTTTAACGATATGGGGGGAATGCACCTCGAAAAACACCGCAGATTACGCATCATAAGGAAATGTCATTTGATGCATCAAACTGAGCATATACAGTGACACACTCAAATAAGGCTATAAAAGGTTAAATTTTATAGCACTTCTGTCCAACGTGAAACTTAAACCGTTCACGATCTACTGAGTGCATTTATTTCATTTCGATAACGTTAACCGCAGTTTTCAAACTAGCCTGTGTGAGTGCGGAGCATTCGACGTATTTGACGGCCTTCAAGTCCTTGGCCAGCTTCTCGCCTTGCTCCTGAGTGATGGGTTTGCTCTTGTTCTTGCCACCTCCGGGCTCGTCCCTCAGATCATTCTGAGTTCCCACCAAAAGGAAGGGCGTCTTGTTGCAGTGATGCTGTATCTCAGGCACCCACTAAAATGTTTACTACTTTCAAACGCATTCATCTGACACGATTTTTAAAGTGTTCTCGACATTACTATAGAATTCAGGATTTAACTTTTTCAAGGTTTTCAATCGAGCAGAAAGCTGCCTGTTATTGTTCCATAACTCGTAAGAGGGGAACTATATTATAGCCTGTCTTTTTTCTCAAGCCAAAATTTTTATACACATTCTAGAAAGATAAGACTGGTACCATTTGAAAGCTCCGTAGCTGTCAATTGAGATCCAAAAAGAAAATTAAAAACTGTTTACTTTATCCCAATTTTGTCACTTTTCCAGCTTAATTGGTCGTTTAAAAGGCGTTAAATTTTGACTATTGCTCGTAAACATTTTAGCAGCACAATAGTGCTCATTGATTACTAAGCTCTGAGCAAATTTCATGTTAATTTGCAAACTTTTAGTTTTACGGTTTTTGTCCCTATTGCCTCTGGTTGTGTGTGATATGTTAACCATGATTTCTGTTGGCCTATAAGTTAGTTATTTCGTATTTTGACAAAATAGAGTTTTGAAGACATTGTATTAAAAAATATGTAACCAAAAATATTCTTTGGCCCCAATGGTCAAAGAGTCGTTGGTATGGTACATCATTGATTTAATTTGAGTTCGTTGAGTTTTGTGGCTGATAAAAATGCTGACGAAAATAGCTTGACAAGCTTTAGAGTTACAAGCTTTTTTAGTCGACAAAAATTTGCAAAATGTTTTTTTTTAAATGACCAAATAGTGTTTTTGAACTTGAAGGCTTATGAAACTTCTGCAATTTTTTTTCGAATACAATCTCAGCAAAGGTCAACATTTTAGTACTATTTCATTTGCATAAGTTTTTAAAATACTTTTTACAATGTTTTGCCTATGCCTCATATCTGCATCAAAATTTCTGCTAGCCTGCAAATAAGTTGTATTGTACCATTTGGCAACCAAAAGATTTTGAGCGTAGTATTAAGAAAATAATTTTTTTTCACTCGTTTTTCTATTGACTTCCAGGGAAGAAATAATTTTTTTCGAGCTTCTGCTGGTTTCTCGTGCAGATTTTCAACGCAAAATGCCTTTTGATGACAATAACGTTAAGAAACTTCGATTAAGAAACTTCGATTAAGAAAATTGTTTTTTGCAATTTTTCAACTTTTGGCGGTTTTTGTTGTTTGCCTTTGCTTGTCTTTTCCGCATGACATGTCACTCTTTCTGCATTCTTGCTTTCTCGCGTTTCGGTTAGAAAAATTTGCTCTTTAATACTAGCCGCACCGACAATTGAAAAGTTCCGACAATTCGTTCTAATTAGTTTTTGCCTGTTTGGCTCGCATCTGTCTAATTGTCAGTTCAGGATTCAGGTCAGTTCAAATGATTCATTCAGTCCTTTCTACTGTAATTTGGGACTTATTCGAACATTCTTGTGCCACGCACACACTGGCACGAGGTGTCTTTTTTAAAATTAAATCAAATCTATACTTCATTGTATGGCTTTTAATAACAGGAATATTTCTCTCAATACTAATAGGGATATTATGGGTTTTCTACAACCATTTAAAGGTCATTAGAAAACGGGAAAGGATGCAAAACATATCCACGTTTGATTAAAACGATCTAGAAAATACGTCCTCTCGAAACATGACTCCTGATTAAATGAAGTATACTCGATACTATGCGTTCGTATATCAGTCTTTCACCCCTCTCAGCGGCCAACGCTGTTCAATTTGCCAGCCAATAGAGCATAAAGAGCAAATTCTGTTAACTTTTTTGAAACAAGATAGAGTACCTGACATATTGGGGCATAGAAAACGATAACTGTACAGTCCACGGAGGACTACCGATTTTCCTTATAATTAAATTAAGCATAGAGAAGCCTGCACCACTTAACTTAGGGATTTAAAAATTTCAACAGCTATAATCAGAACATAGCTGGCAGATTGCACGAAAATATCTGCAATAGCTTTGCAGATCTGCAATAGCTTCGTAGATAGTGAAAAAAAATTTTTTCACTATTGCTGAGTTCTTGTATTTTGATTTTGAATCTGGATCACTTAGTGCTGCTTCTATTAGCTGCTCTTAAATAACCTTCAATTAGAGTGAAATATACTCACTTGATCTTATCTCTTCGAATTAAATTTAAAAAGTCAATTTAAGAGTGAGGAAGTCATTTTTGAGAGTGAGTTAAGTCACGTGTGACCAAAATATTAATCATGCTAAAAAAAACTCGCTCCACTAAGAGTGAAAAATGACGTCACGCATGCGATCCAGTTGAAATTGCATGAAAAAATGAGTCAAAAGCAGATTTGAAGTGGTTGTGACGTCATAAGATCGTAACAAAAATCTTGACAACGAAATAAAACAAGTCTTGACGCACAATTCAAAAAATTTTTATTCACTAAACAAAAAACAAGAACTAGTACGGCCTATGAGTGAATAGGTAAAAACCATTTCTAAAAAAAATCAGATCAAAAAATAAAATCCTGAAACTGCAAATAAATAATTTGCAAGAGAATGCAAAGATATTTTTGAGTCCAGAAAAATTCTCATTCCACCAGTCCAAAACGACTACACTGCACAGAACGTCTATTCCGAAATTCGGGGACCACATGTCATCCACCATGGGGTAGATGCAGAATTGTCTCCCCACCACAAGCTGTGGATAGGCAGTCAAACTAATACATCTACTTTTATTATTATACAAATGCAACTAAGGAACAATTTTAAAACAGCAATAAGCGCCGACATTCCACCAAGAAAACCCGCAAAATAACAGCACCAAATATAACCGTCTAACATCTGGCTAATTGCTATCAAAAGACCCGAGAGCGGTTGGCTTTGGTAGCAGCCAGCTGGGGCTTAGAAGTGCTAGCATAAGGAGGGATTGTTGAGGGGGGTTAATGCAGAGGGTCCAACATTTGAGATTAGGAACCACCGTTCACACCAAGAAATTTTTTCCTCAAAACAGCTTTGGTGAATCACAGTTAAGCATAAGAAGGCTTAGGGCTCTTAGAGAACATAAGACCCTCCAAACACTGTTTATCCCATTTTTGGGGACGAAAAGTCAGATAGGACGGACGAAAAAACAGTCAAGCAAAAAATCGAATTAAAGAATGCAGGACTAAAAAAATTGCTAGAAACTTCGTTTGAGAGCAATTAACAAGAAAGTGATGTAACAAAAATCCAATCTGTTTAATATCTAAATCAAGGTAGGTCTCGTTTAGTGGCCATTTACTGAAAGCGTGTGTAGTTATCCTACAAATTTTTGAATGAAAGATGGTAAGTAGACGATATTGACGCTTTACAATTCTTAAGCAGTTCGTTTTTAAAAAAGTTTTAAACCAACAAATGGAAAACTCAGATATCATTGGAATTTAATTTCGTTTGAAACAAAAGCATAGCTGGCAGATTGTCGGAAATAGTTGCAGTAGCTTTGTAGATCTGCAATCGTAGATCTACAATAGCTTCGTAGATAGTAAAAGAAAAAAAAATTTCACTAATGCTGAATTGTATTTTGATTATGAATCTGTATCACTTAATGCTGCTTCTATTAGCTGCTCTTAAAAAAACTTCAATTAGAGTGAAATACACTCAGTTGACTGTCTCTTTGAATTAAATTTTAAAAAAGTCAATTTAAGAGTGAGGAAGTCTTTTTTGAGAGTGAGGTAAGTCACTTGTGACCAAAGAATTAATCACGCTAAAAAACAAAAGAAATCGTTCCAGTAAGATTGAAATTCAACGTCACACGCAATCCAGTTGAAAGTGCATGAACAAAAGAACAAAGAGCAGATTTAAAGTGGTTGTGACGTCATAAGGTCGTAACAAAAATCTTGACGACGAAATAAAACATAGCTGGACAAGTCCTGGCGTACAATTCAAAGAATTTTCATTCACTAAACAAAAAAACTAGAACGGACTGAGTAAATTGGGAAAACCATTTTTATGAAAATGAGATCAGAAACAAAAAAATCAAACGAAAACCGCAAATAAACGATTTTCATGAGTATGCAAAGATATTTCTGAGTCCAGAGATAGAAAATTTTGACAGCCATTTCTCATTGCACCAGTCCAACACGACCACACTGCACAGAAATCGTGACCCCTAACCCGGTGACCACATGTCATCCACTGTGAGTAGATGCAGAAAAGTCTCCACACCACAAGCTGTGGATAGGCAGTCAAACTAATACATCTATCTATTATTATACAAATGCAACTAAGGAACAAGTTAAAAACAATCAGAAGCGCCGATATCCCACCAAGATTACCCGCAAAGACCAGCAACAAACATAACCGACTAACATCTGGCTAATTACTCTCAAACGACCCGCGAGCGGTTGGCTTTGGTAGTAGCCAGCTGGGGCTTAGGAGTGCTAACATAAGGAGGGATTGCTGAGGGGGGTTAATGCAGAGGGTCAAACCTTTGAGATTAGGAACCAATCTTCACACCATAAAATTTTTTCCTCAAAACAGCTTTGGCGAATCACAGTTAAGCATAAAAAGGCTTAGGGCTCTTAGAGAACTTAAGCCCCTCCAAGCACAAACTGTTTATAAAGATCGCACGAACTGTCGCAATGAAAAGATCGCACAACTAAAATAAATGCTAGAAACTTCGTTTGAGAGCAATTAACAAGAAACTGATGCAACAAAAATCCGATCTACTTAAAATCTAAATCCAGGTAGGTCTCGTTTAGGGGCCATTTACTGAAAGCGTGTGTAGTTATCCTACAAATTTTTGAACAAGGAAAGCTGCTAAGTAGACGATATTGACGCTTAATTTTTCAGCAGTTCGTTTTTATAACAAACCAACAAAATTTAAAACCAACAAATGGAAGAATCAGACGTTATTGCCATTTATTTTGTTTTGAAATAAAAAATAGCTGGCAGATTGCCAAAAAATAGCTGCCATAGCTTTGTAGATCTGCAGTCAAAAAAGGTAGAAGAAAGACGAAAAAAGATACTTTAAAATGCTGAGCTGTTGAATTTTAAAAATGTTTAACGTATTGCTGATTCTATTAGCTGCCTCAATTAGCGTGACAAACAATCGTTTGACCTCATTTTTTGAATTCAAGTAAAGGAAAGTCAATTTCAGAGCGGGGAAGTCATTTTTGAGAGTGAGTTAAGTCACGTGTGACCCAAAACTTTAATTACACGAATGAACAAAAAACCTAACCGACTAACGTCGGAAGTATTGCTCTCGAACGATTAACTACAGCTATGATCAATTGCAGACTGCCTCAGTCGGCGGTGCAGCCGAAGGGGGACTTAATAAATTCACTAGAGTGCTTCAAATAACCCGATTACAGGTTAATATATACCACCATTAAGATTTAAAATGAAAAGCACCAATTTCAGCGCACTTCTCATTTGACTTTTATTAGTTAACTGCCGCCAATTGAGTTCAGCTGCTTGAAATTGTGAATGAGAGTGAACTTCAGATCACGGAAAACGCAGAAAGTAATGGGCGTAAAAGCCATCCGGAAAAAACGGTCACGTAAAAATTTTGCCTAAAATAGACAATAAAGCCGTCAATTCAAGATAAATTAAAAACACCCCCCACAAATAGTGAAAAATGGCGTCACTCGCAAAATTCAGTGTGGGTTGCATGAACGAAGGAACAAAAAGCAGATTTGAAGTGTTGATTGTGACGTCATATGCTCGCAACAAAACTCCTGTTGACGAAATAATAAAAAACAAGAGAAGGTCTCCGATATCGCTTTGCGGCTTTTTAAAAAATCTATCTGAGGAATAAGAGTTCCAATGATATTCAATTTTTTGTTGAACTGTTCCCTCAATTACTAGAAAAAGCTTAACAGGTTTATTTTAAGGCCGATCCTAGCAAAACCGAAATTCGAGCCCATATTTTGAGTTATTTTATGCTGTGAGAGCGTTCAAATTGCTTTGCTCGTTTGAAAAAGAAAAACAATATAACATAGCTGGCAGATTGCCAAAAATAGCCGCAATAGCTTCGTAGATCTACAGTCTAAAAAAAACAATAAAAAAGACAGACCAAAGAAATTCGTCTTTTCATTGAAGACTGATATGTAATATTTTGATAAAAATCTGTATGAATTATTGATGCCTCTATCAGGCTCTTAAATAACCGTCATTTAGAGTGACACATTCATTTGACCATATCTCTTTGAATTAAAGAAAATAAAAGTCAATTTCAAAGTGAGGAAGTCATTTTTGAGAGTGAGATAAGTCAAGTGTGACAAAAAATTTAGTCACGCCAATGAAAAAAACTCGCTCCACTAAGAGCGAAAAATGACGTCCGTAATGCACGCACTTCAGTTGAAATTGCATGCATGAATGAACAAAAACCAGATTTAAAGTGGTTGTGACGTCATATGATCGTAACAAAAATCGCGACGCCGAAAAAAAACATAGCAGGACAAGTCCTGACGTACAACTCAAAGAATTTTCATTGCCTAAACAAAAAAGACCTAGAACGGACAATGAGTGAATTGGGAAAACCATTTGCAAAAAAAAAATCATCACAAAAAATTTAAAAAAAAAAGAAAAAGTCAAAATGCCGCATGCGAACAAAAAACCACTAACGAAAAATGGAAATTTGTTTCGAACGAACAATTACGCCTAAAATGAACTATGAATGAATTGGAAAAACCATTCAGAAAAAAATCCAAACAAAAATCGAAAAAACAGTAAAAATCAAAGTGAAATGCCGCCATGTGAACAAAAAACCACTAGCAAGAAAGCGAATTTTTGTTCAAACACCGTTTTCTCACTACTTTAAAATTAGAGCAAAAAATTCAGGCCACAAAACCACTCGCTTTTTCGCTCCATTTCCTGCTTCGGCGTGACCAAAATCACTACTCCAATTTGACTTCAAAAATCATGAAAATCTGAACACATCTTAAAAAACATAGCCGGAAGAATTCCGGAAACCACTCGAAGGACAAAATTGCCCATACATATGACTAAACAACTAGAATAACTATTGTGAACCTTGAACCTCCACAAATAGCATAAAAAATCAAGGAAGAAAAGAAACGGCATTCAAAAACAAATTGAACAAAAAAAACTAAAAACTTGTTTTTTTTAATAGTACAGGCAAACATAATACCGAGTAAAGATCCTTCGGAATTAGAGCAATAGAAAGCTCGCAAAACAATGGGCAAGTCATAATAGGCTAAGAAACTTGTCAAGATTTTAAAAAAGAAAAACTGCAAAAAAAAAAGAAAAATTGTTAAACTTTCCCAATTTTTTTTGTCAATTTTCCTAAGAAAAAAATGATTTTTACCACGAAAACTTTAGCCAATTGTTATCTGAATATTCCTTAAGTAACAAGCTTCTATTCAAATCCCACTTAGAGCCTTTAAACAAAAAAACAGGCAAAACATCAATAAATTTCGTCTAAAAATCAGCAAAACTGATCAAAAACCTCCAAATTAGCATTAAACTCAAATTAACTATTTTAAACCTTCAATTCCTATCAGAACAAGCCTTAAATTAATACAATATCATAAACCTCATAACCATCAAAAATTGCAAAAAAAATGCTTTTAAAAGCCGCACGTGAACAAAAAAATTCGCTCGCTTAGAAAATTTATTCACACATCAATTTCTCGCTCTCTCAAAAACAGCGATATGAACAAAAACCACTCTTTTCGCTCCGCTCTTCACTTTTGTTCAGCACCAAAATCACTCCAAATTTTTTCACGCTTTTCATTTCCCGCTTCAAAAACCACTCCAATAAAATTGATTAAAAAAAAGGACTTCTCCAATACTCCTCTTGGAGTCATTAAAAGACAGCGCCCCAATACAATTCAAATTCTTTGAATTGTAAAAAACCAAAAGAAGGCCAATAATAGCCCCAGCTATCGCTGTGCGGCTATTAATAAGAAATTTGACGAAATTTAGTATTTCGCTCGATTTTTTCCGAAATTTTGAAGGGATCTATACGAATCTAGATTTATAAAAACCCCGTTCATTCTTAAAAACCCCTTTTTGGTGAAGATTCTTCTTCTCAGCAAAGGTTTTAGCGAATGGTATCTCCGATAATTATATGACGGGTCCAAACTGACAGGAAAAAACCGAGCTAGCCTAAAGAGTTCCCTCGCTCGTTGTCTGGTGGAGACATTTTTATGAGCTAATCTTTCATGTAAAAGTTCATCAATTTACCATAAATCAATTAACAGTACAAACCTTTTCCTTAACGTTTTCATATGAACTCGAGTTGACGACTGAAAAACAGACAAGGAAAACATCAGTCTGTGGATATGACAAAGGTCGCAGTCTGTCGTAGTCCTCCTGCCCTGCTGTGTCAAACAAGCCCAACGTGTAAGGCTCACCACCAATCATTACTGTCACGGCATAATTGTCAAACACCTAAGGGAAGGGAACTGACTTGCCATTCGGATAAATTGATCGGATAAAAAAATTAAAGCATTGAAAGCCAAAATGTATTGAAGGTTGAGATGTAACTGCTCCGAAGAGTTGTTACTGGGTACTCGAATGCAAGTTTTTTATTGCACGTATGTCCAACTTCAAACAAATCGTCAAAGTTCTACTCAGTGCAGAAGGCGAAACGCCTGTTTCGTAAGACCCACGTTTATTAGGACAACATTTATGTAATGCTTATGTTACATTGATTGTTACGTTGATATGCTACGCGAGTGTATGATCCGATAGCATTCAATTTCTAGGGTAGTAGTTAAAGAACCAAGTCAATTAAAATTTTTAGGGGGCACAAACGGAAAACTCTCCAAAAATTGGGTCTTTCCCATTATAGCCCCCTTTACCATAATGGGGGGCTATAATGGGAAACAACCCAAAATTTTATTTTCAAACGTTTTCCTCAGAAAATCTTGGACCCTGAAAACATAGGTCCCATGCCATAAGTCAAGATTTCAAAGCTCAAACCTTTTATATAATGGCAGGATATCGAATGATGCCTTTTAACTAAATATGAAAAGCAAAAACGTTACTTCAAAAAGTTTTTCAGTACACCTTCAGTCTTTTGTAAAAATCAGTTCGAACAGTTTATCTTTTCTCATTTGCAATTACAGCAGAGAGTAGATTGTGTAGATCCGAGAAAACAGGACGCAATGCTTCACAAATTCGCTTTTCAATAGTGAGCCATTCATTATGCTTATCAAAAGGTTCTCATTTTAACAACAAAGAGTTGACTTACCGTAGGCACGTATTCAGATGGAAATTTATTTGTTGTGTAGGATATAAGTAAACAAGTTTTTCCAACAGCCCCATCGCCGACGACGACGCATTTAATTGTTTGCATATTATTCCCGCTCATTCTGAACTAAAAGAAAAAATGAAGCATAAACTTGTTTTAATAGAAACAAAACAATAGAAACCAAACTCTTTAACAAATTTTACTTCTACAATATACGTCTTACTCAAATTAACGATACAGTAAACTTAAACTAAAATTGTAAGCGTCTATTATTAGGTAATTCTCAGAAGAGAGATTTCTGTAATTCGAAAATTTGAAAAGAAGTAGCCAGGGAAAGCGAAGACGGTTTTCGTAGCGGTCTGTCGAAACGGTGCGAAACGGATAAAAATTAAATGGAAGATCTATTGCGAAGATGATTGAATTGACTGGCAGGTGCTACAGACAAACTTACAAATTGAAATTACATTGTCAAAGTTTTTACATGTGTGAATTTTTCATTAAATTGATGATTGAAAATATTAAATTGACCATCAGATCCCTGTGACAAATTTACAACTGGAAGAAGGTTGATTTAACCATCAGATCACACACAAATTGTTGAAAATTATTTACAGTTATCAAAAACAAACATTAAAATTAATCGTTCAAGGGTTTATAGAATTGTGTAAAGGTGTCAAGTTTAAAAAATGACTACAAAAAAGAAAATGATCGGTTGATAGAAGAGTTCTTTCGCAAAATCTACACACACACACAGTCCCCAGAATACTGTGCAGTCCATTGGCATAGAAGTTGGCAATTATTCTCGTGTTTTTGCGGGCAGCCTTTAAATCCCTGCATGTCTTGAAACATCAACTTATTTAATTGCGTTGTGGTTGATGTATACTTGTAATTTTTCCAAAAGACGGCTTCTGTTTTCCGATAATGCGGTTTTATTTCAATTTCCAAAACTTCATCGGCGTACTTCTCTAGAAAAACAAGAGTTGAAAAAATGAGCTGAGTTGAATTTGACTTTTTGCAGATTTAGTTTTTGGTTCATTGAAAATACTGACTGATAAGCACTTATTTATTAATTGCTTCAAGTGACTGGGGGATATCCTCTTGAAAAAATTACACCTAGATAACAGATTGTGATAGTAAATTCAACTTCTCTATTCAATATATATAGAAATTTTCACCCAAAGCTAAACGGCCACCTCTGCGTTTTGTCTTTTTTACATTGATTTTCAAATAGTTCCTGTCATAGTACGTGCTCAGATTATTCAAACATTGTTGTAGTTAACATTGGTTACGGCTCCCAAAGACTAAGACGCATCAGCGTAAAATATGACATCTAGACCTTTGCATTTCAACTCAAAAAGCAAATTAGCTACAACTAAGTAAAAGTGGTGAGAGTTTGTCTCCTTGGGCTACTCCTGTTTTCTGTTCAGTCTCATTTGACAGATTCTCCATCAAGGATCTGCTGGAAAGTGCATTTTAGCACAGATTGTATCGTGTGTAGCATGTTCCCGTGAAGCCCAGTTTTATCAGCTTTGTAAGCAGCAAGTTCCTATTTACGAAATGGAAGTTCTTTTCGTAGTCAATGAGGCAGGCATAGTACTTGCCATTGCAACTGACGATATGATTGACTGCTTTTTTCAAGTGCGAAACTGCGTTGATTGTTGGCAGTTTACGTCTGAAACCATTTGGCTCGGTAGTAAAAGTAGATTTCGATCGACCCTTTTTCGCAAGCACTGATAAATGATACTTTTGAATACCTTGTACATGCAACATAACAAGCTAATGCCTCTATAGAAACTTGTTTGTGTTTTGCTCCCTCTGCCTTTATAAATTGGTTTTATATGTGATGACTCCCAAATTTGGGGTACATTATGCTCCACAAAGCAGAGGTTAAATAAATGGAATACGTATCATTGCATTTGTTGACAGCCTAAATTATTACAAGTGTTCGTAATTCCATCTGGTCCGACTGCTTTTTAACTTTAATGCTTCCTCAGTAATTTCTTCCAGTGTTACCGGAGCATTCAATTGCTCGGTACGTTTCCAGTTCAAAAAACCATAACCGTGGTTTCCCAAAGTTTGCTTGTCTTAAAGTTTATCCGCTATTTTTGCTCTCAGCTTTAGAAATACCTTGGAAAAATTATACACAAATTGGAGTTGTAGTTCCAGATACTTTCTTCAAAATCTTCTTTGATTTCAGAACTTTGCAGGAATCATTTTTTTTTTCGAATCTGCCTTCTGATTAAGAACCTTTCCCGATCTATTTCGTGCATCATTTTGTGTTTTTTGCAAAATTTTTTCAAGCCTCTTTTCATTTCGAAATAATTAGAATCGGCTTCATGTCTCTGTCTGTATCTAGCTTTCAGCTGCTTATGCAATAAGTACAGTTCTCTTTTGAAAAATTTTGTTGATTTTTTTTCAGGTAGAATGGTTGCCGGTTCAGGAATAGCTTTGGAGAAATCGTCATACGATGTGTCCATTGAGTTGCAATCATGTAGATTCTGAAAAATTTTCATTCTTTTGTTCAATTGTTCAACATTGAATTTAAACATTTGTGTCTTTCTGCTTTCAGCTGTATCTTGTCTGCCTATTAGGTCAAAGCAGCAAGAAACTTGTTTGTCTTCTATTAAAAATGATTTGGATTGACAAATCACTGACAAATTTACAAATGGTATGTTTAACGTCAGTTATATACGAAGTGTAGTTCTTTCCTTCGATTTGAAATTTTATAAATTTTTTGAAGTTGTATCAGCTTTAAATATGAAGAACACGGTCATATGATAAAATAATTATTTTTCAAATTGGCACACGCACAGGTTTTCCTACCACTTTTAATAGCGTTCCATGTAGCAAAAATTGTTGCGCAAGCCGTATCCATAAAACACTGCAATTATTCTTTTGTGGCTGGGGAACAATCTTTAGGCCCATGTTGTTCGAAAAAACATGAATTTTAGAAGTTGTATTTACTTCCTCCACGCCAGTTTTCCCAAAAACCTTCCTTCAACTTTGCGGTAGTGTTTCCTGATTTCTATTTCAAATAGATCGTCGGTGTAAATGTTGCGGCCAGTGGTCAATTTTGTGTTTGTGTACTTGATTGCTTTGCCAGAGAAGTGTGTCTTCATTTGCTAGATAACCTACTCTTCTGAATTTGATAGCTTTTGTCTTCGCGATGTTAACAGTACATTTGATTTTAATTAGATTTTGCTGCTTTAAAATTGATTGACAGCTGCTACCGAGTACTAGATCGTTGGCATAGAAATATAACTTTTGTTATCCACCTTTCAACTCGTAGTATAGATCAGCAATAAAAAGAGATAAACTTAAAGTTGATAGTTTGTCTGCTTTGGTAGCTTCAGTTTTTTGCTCTGTTTCTGATACTTGCAGGTTGCACCTAAGTACTCATTACTTGGAACAGCCAGTGTTGCTAGCATGTTGGGATCTTTTCCATTTGTGCCCTCCCCGCTTAGAGGTCGCATATTATTATCAACCGCAGACGCACGTGCTATACTTTTACATAATGATTTGCTATGAAATGGCATGTTCTCTGTAACGCAGCGGTGCATACGTAAACTGTGGGGGGGGGCACTAACGGAAAAAAACCGGTTGTTCCCCTGGAATCTGGTTCTAACAATTTTTTCTTTCAAAAGTTCAGATCAATGGAATCGAATGCTTTTCTCGTAATCAGAGCATGAGAAAAGTTTTCCACAATTTCACAATTTGTCACGCTCAACTTGATTTGTTTTTTGAAATGAGAGGCTGTATGCGTTGCCGAGAAGCAAATTTTTTGTACACATTGTTCACAGACAAGATTTGTACACCTCGATAAAGTGTTCCTGAGAATATTTTGTAAAAACAACACAGGAAACTAATTCTTTTATTGCAAATTAGATCTGTTTCTCACCTTTACGTTTGTATAGGGATTGTATGTACAAAATTTTTCCGGTTTCAGAATGTGAATTCCCTGCAAAACAAAGATTAAAAAACTGAAGAATATAGTCACCAAATACGAAGAAAATTTTGTTGACGCACTCGTTTGTTATACCATCTGTTCCACCTAATTTGCCTATTTTCAAATTTGGGAGTTCATTGGTGACTTCCATTATTGTAATTTGGCTATTTAGGAATAACACTCCCAGTCAGTGGAAGAATAATCATAGTTCCCTGAAACTCCGGCGTGGAAATTTTTCTCTTTTAGCATTGTTGTCTCAGCCCGATATAGCCCTTTGAAGTACACCTTACTAATCATAATTCCTCAAGTTTTAATTGTGTTCCTCTGGAAGACAACTGTATTGATATTAGTATGTCCCAAAACTCTTTTTATTAGATTTTGTTCTATCAATTAATTAGATTTCTTGACTGCTTCGAGAAATTTTCCCCGTATTTTCATTTATGTTCATTTTGCGTACTTGTTTTTGTCTATTTGATGCTGTGTCGTCTTTGCCTTTTATTTCAACACTGCATACCACTTGCTTGTGTTTTGTTCAGAAAGTGTATCTCTTTTTTAATGGTGTGACTTCATTCAACATCCAGCTGCTTACCAAAAAATTAGGCGATTACTCTCTAATCGTTTGTAAGTTTGTTCGTTTGAGCGTTGCTTTCGTATGTGCAATGATATATTATTTATTCAAAAACTCATAAAGAAAATTGCCGAGAGTCGTCATATCGAGTCTACATTTGAGGTCAACTGCCAGTACTATTTGTCTGCCATCATGGCAATGCTGCATAAGGTTATTCTGCGAAAGCAATGCTGCGTTTAATTTCTGATAAAGAAATGCAAATCCGTTATTGGCACAAAATTGGCTGCGATATTTTTGAGGTTAAATTCCTCTATTGCGACGGCTATCTAGTTATTGTTCCGGAATAAAAACCTCTTGGCGGTTTTTAGGTGTTTACTGATTGCTATTGATATAACACTTTGTGGTCTGCCTCGACTGGTATGTTTTACTTATGTACTAAAATAGATAAGATTCTTTATTTTCAGTGTTTTGGAACTGAAAGTTTTGGTAAGAAGTATAATTTTTTGAGATAGAGTTTCACTCAAGCAGGTTTCCAAAGTAGACATACGCTTAGTTATGGTGGTCTCATTCAAAATTTCTGATTACCGTTTATTTTTAGTTTTTGGGTTGGGTCATACCGTGTTTTGTTCATAAGTTCGGCTGCTAGTATTCTTCAATTCTATGGTTCAGATGTTTTGAGGTCCAAATGTATGCATACAAAATTAAAACGCTCAGTTTCCGTAAGAAAATTGACGCTTCTTAACAAATCTCATTTCATTTTATCCTTTTTGCCTTCATGCTTCGTAACTGTTTACCCCCTACAGAAATAAAAGAACGCAAAATTTTGTAGAGAAATGAAGCGTTTCAAATCTGTATACACAAATCCAGATATCACATCTAAAAAAGGTAAGTAAAAAAAATGATACCCAAATTTACGAAAAAAGCGCAACAAAACCCGACACCAGAAAACCAGAATAAAGAAAAATCAGATTGATCAAATAAGGACACCATGTCTGAACGAGCTCATGGGACGTCGAGGGAGAAAAGGCAATTTTGAAATCAAGCTTGAATGAAAATTTAGCACACAAATGTCAACGTCTGGCTAAAATCTTTAGTACCAGAACACTGCACACACAAATTTGTTTCTGTTTTAGACGAACTCCTAGGGTTCATGACGAACCCCAAGTTTGTACATCAATAGCAATCAGTAAACACCTAAAACCGTCAAAAGTTTTTTACAGATAACTATAAGGCCCTATCGATCAAAGAATTTAACTTCATACATATCGCAGCCTAGTTTCCTCCGATAACGCATTTGAGAATCGTTTATCAGGAACTAATTGAAATTCTATTACAATGCTATGGCAGTAAACAATTATTACTTTGGGCGACTTCAATTAAAGGCTAAAAACCACGACTTGCGGTCCATCTCTCTGTGAGTTTCTGAATGAAAGCGAAGCACTGCGTAAAAGAAAATAACACACCAACATACCTACGCATCTCGCAACAATAAAAAAGTATTCGAAGCAGACTTTTTATTTTTTTGTCGTGGAAAGCAGACATTTCAGTTCAAAAGAAAAAAAAATGACACTTTATTAACACAAAAACATAGATGGTATGCGTAGTTGAAGTAGAGGCAAAAAATGGCAACAATTAGAGAAAAAATCAAGTACGCCGAATCAACGTTTCAAAAGTTGTCAAAGGCTATCAAAGAACTGCGAAAGCCAACAAAATAACATCAACTGAAGAATAATTAGTTCTCGCACTTCTTCAACGTCATTTATGAGATTCATGAGGCAGCTGCAACGCCAGCTAAATGAAAATTACCCGGATGGTTTTTTAAACAATTGTACATAATGGCAAACATATTAAAGCTGAATGAAACCTTAGACTTCAATGTGTTTATGGAATAAAACAGTCCTTCAGAAAAAGTGTCAAATAGATAAAAATTTTTATCGTATCAGTAAAAAAAAATAAGTTAAGGAAAAAAGTAGAATCCATTAAAAATGATCTGGAGGAAATGTAAATTGAAAAAGCGACTTGACTTCCACAGGAACACAGGTTACTATTAAACCTCGAGAAGTGTACTTCAAAGAACCATATCAACAAACAAACAATTTCACAAGCGAAATTGTTCAAAGCCGAAGCATTAGGGAACCATAATTATATTGTTCTAGCTGGGAGTAATATTAAGGCCTATACACACAAATTACAAGAGCGGAAATCAATAAAGAACTTCCAAATATGAAAAACGGTGAATCTGAAGGATCATAGGCATAACAAAAGAGTTAAGAACAGTTTCTTCGTAATTGACACCATTTTTCTACAATTATTCAATTTTTGTTTTGCAAGAAGTTCACTTCATAACGGCTGGAAGTTATCGTAAATCAAACCACTATACAAAAGGAGGATCATAAAACAAGACCATCTTCCTCAAGGTGAACTATCAATTTTTAAAAAGTGCTGAAAAAATACCAAGCCAATACTGTTTTCATAGTGTGCTGTCAACAATGAATGCCTGCTGCCACCTCAAAGAAGCAATCAAAATGAAGTTGTCCAAATGTAGAGAATTTTATGTAAGATTCATTGGTTACAAAAAAAAGGAATTTACTTTTATCAACCGGTATCTATTGAAACCAAAACTTGTTAATATGAGATTACATGGAAATATAATAACGAAATTGCAATTCATTCTTAGGCGCAACCTGTAACAAGTTTTAGATGAGGAATCGTTCTCCAACGAAACAAAGCATGACACTAGTGTAACTTAAGGAGAGAAACTATCTCCCTTACTTTTAAGTCAAAGTTTTCAAAGCCGACGACCTAGTACACGATAGCAGCAGTCATTCATATTCACAGCAAAACATAAACAAATTAGAATCATACTGATTTAGATTTTAAAATTGTAATTGCAAAGACAAAAATCATTAAACCGAGGAGAGGAGATGGTTTAGGAAAAAAGATTATAGATCAGGTAAAACAAACGAGCCCACTAACGACTTCTCTTACCTAGGAGTCATATTGTATTTTTGAAGTTATCTTTTTGGTTTTTGTAGTCATCTCGTAGGATTCATCTCCTTAAACCAAGTGGTTTGAGGAGACACCACTTGAACTACTTAGTCAACAAAGCCCATCTGACTTTAATCAGAACTTCAACTTGCAGAAAATCAACGGTAATTCTGCACATTGTCTATTCAATTCAATTGTATTTTTGGCAGCCACCTGTGACCTCCACCTCTACACTGAGGATTTGTTTGCAGTAGAGGTAAGGGAAAATTTTAGAAAAATTGATAGAATCATCTAGAGGATCTGGTGCGGATTAAGTAAGTACACGTTAACAAATAATTTTTTGAAACAACTGATGATCTTTGACTAGCATGGGCTGAAGACTCATGCCAAAACCCACCAAACCAAAAAGAGTAACTGCAATGTACTCAGGAAATTCTCTGCACAATTTCCGCTGCAATGTAGAGCTGTCCCAAGTAGGAGGAATACTTGAGCGTCCAGATTTTGTGGAAGAGCTATTTTATTAGAAGACCATATATTTTTTTGCGCTGTCTTTTTAACACTCAATAATTCAAAAGTCTTACTTCGAAAGTCTTTCAAAATTCATAAATTGAATGAAACAATCCCACACTGTGATTAATTCTCATTGTTAATATCAATTAAAATTTTTGTCAGAGGGTTCTGGTGTTCAATTCAGTCTTCCTCTTATACAATGCTTGCTAGCATTCTTTCGATAATGCTATCCGGAACAACGCGCGGATTCAGCAACTTTCAGATCTCACTCGCAGCATTCAGCGCTGCAAAAATCTGAAAAAGAACAAAAGCCTTCACTTTCAGGAGAGCAGAAGCAAAAGTCGTTTTCTATCCGGCGAAACAATTGAATTCATCAACACCCTCTATTATTTAATCTTTCTTTTGAAGTATCTTTTTTAACCAAAAAACAATTCGATTAACTCATTTATTTACCCAAAATCATCAAGACGTCGCAAGCACGCTCGGAAACCGAAACTCAAATCTCTTTAAAACGAAATTCAAACGCATCGTCAACTAACTCACTCTGGTATTGAACTGGATTTTTTAGTGGACCGTGATTGACCCAATTACGACCTGAAAAAAATTTACTCAAATTCTTTTATGTGAAAAGAGTTTGTCCCAACTTTGTTTGATCTGCTCATCATTATCTGGAATTAAAACGATCGTCCTCGAAAAACACTTTTTGTTGCTGGACAACAAAACGTAACCTGGAGTTGGGCTGGGTCTAAAAACCTTTGGATTATAACAGGACAATAAAACATGAAACGGACAAAAAAATACAATAATTAATAATCATGAGACTGATTTTCTGCCTTGTTCATTTTTACATTTATTTTATATGCCAACTGCTGCCTATAAAGTACTCAAAATTCATGCTTCTGAAGCTTTTGCAGTTCACAGGGTCCAATGCCCTCTCAAAAATCCTTCATGTCATTTTATAAAACACAACTTATACATTTATGGAAGGGAAACATGAATAACACAAATGAGTTTTTTGTCTTGCCTAATGGCCAGAAGACAACAACAATTTTTTACAAAGGTTCTTTCCATAGAATAGTTTCAACATTTCGAAAAATACTTCATAGGCACTTTGCTCGACCCGTGGGAAGAGTATACTTGACCCCAGGTAACTACGGAAACACACATTTTGGCCTAAATTGCCTATGAAAAGCCTTCTATTCGACCCATGAAAAAAACATTGGCTGAAATTATATGAAAAAAACTACGGACATTTGGCTCGACTTCAAATAGAGTCCCGACCTCGTAGTTTAAATCGAAATTTAAACCAACCAAGAATATATAGGTCCTTTCTTATATTCTAGGTCCATACTAGAATTAGTTTGTTCGAAGGCCACATGCATGCAAGGCTTCCCCCATTAAACAGGCGATATATTTGAAAAAAAGATAAAACATGTCCGGAAGAATTCCGGAAACGACTCGAAGAGAAAGTTGCCATACTTATAACTAAACAAATGGAACAACTGTTGTGAAACCTAAATCTCCGCAAAAGCCATATAAATTCAGGAAGAATAGAGACGGCATTCAAAAACTTTGAACAAAAAAACTAACTAAAAAAAGAACTAGAAAAATTTTAATAGTTCTATATTAACAGAACAAAAAAACAAGAAACCGCATAAAGTTCCTTTGCAATTAGAGCATTGAAAAGCTCGCAACAAATGAGCAAGTCATAATAGGCTAAGAAACTTGTCAAGATTAAAAAAAAAGACAAATTGTAGAAAATTAAGAAAAATGGTTTAAAATTTCTCAATTTTTCTGTCATTTTTCTTTAGAAAAAAATGTTTTATACCTACAAAACTTTAATCAGTTGGTATCTGAAAATTCCATAAGTAACAAGTTTCTGTTCAAATCACTTTAAAGTAGTAAAACAAAAAAGCTTAAAAAATCAATAAATTTCGACTAAAAATCAGCAGACCTGATCACAAACATCCAAATTAAACTCAAATTATCTACTTGAAACCTTCAATTTCTATCAAAACAAGCCTAAAGTAAAACAATATCATAATCGAACCTCATAACCATCAAAAGTTGCAAATAACTGCTTTTAAAGCTGCACGTGAACAAAAAAACTTTGCTCGCTTAGAGAAAAATTTTTCACACATCAATTT